>NW_026622874.1:78710083-79016960 GCF_023065955.2 Ursus arctos | reverse complement strand
CCTGCTCACCAATTCCCAAATCCAACCCATCATCACCACCACACAGGTAACTAGGTCATCAGTATCTTTGTTTCTTATTTGTTTTTTCAGTCTTTTAGTGTATATATAAGCAAGTATGAATAGAGGATTTCAACTCTTTTTTTTTTTTACTCTCCTCAAAATGAGCACATTGTACACACTGTCCTCTGTCTTGCTCTTTTTCGCTTAATATATTAATCATCCACAATGGTATACTGAAGCCTTTTCATTCTTTTATGAAGCTGCGTAGTATTCCATTGTATATTTGCACCATAATTTATTTAATGGCTGTCCCTTTCAAAAGCACAGGGGCACTCTAATGTCAAAGTCCCTACATGCTGCACTTAACTGTCCTCTGTAACCTGTATGGCCCCTCTTTATGCACATTGGGCCTTAGGATCCTGGTTATAACAGTGGGAGAAAGAGCACTGCATGAGGAGCCCTGGATTCCAGGCTTGGCTCTGGCAATAATTCACTGTGTGAGTCTGTCAAAGACCTGGGGGAGCTGGGCTCTGCTTGTATAGCCCAGTTGGAGACATGGCCCATAGATGGGACACAAGCACCAACCAATGAAGTAGCTATGCTGGAAGCTGGCTGGGCTGACCTTGGGCTAGAGTCCAGACCAATAGCTTTGTTGACCTCGCCCCTGTGTGATATCTGTAGTGAACCCATGTTGTCATTTTTGCTTTTGAGGTTGAGTATAAAATGCATTGCATTAGAACTGAATGGACATGGATTTGGATCCTGTATCTTATCTGTGTCTGCTGTGTGATCTCAGATATGATACTCCACCTCTCTGAGCCTTAGTTTTCATTTGTAAGAAAGCAGTCACCCAAGTTCAGCAGTTAAGCAAAGGGTCTCTAATGTCAAACTGCCTGGGTTTGATTCCTAGCTTCCCTACCTGCTAGTCTGTGACCTTGGGCAAATTTCTCACCCTCTCTCTGTCTCAGCCTCATCAGTGAGATGGGATCATAGGGTAGTTGTGAGGATCAAATGAAATTGTAAAAATGTATAGCACTATTCTTGGCACATGTGCACTCTCAAATAGAGTAAGAGTTCAGTAAATGTTATTAATCTTCTGTGTCTTGCATTGTTGTGGTGGTAATCCCAAATAAAATATGCAAAGACTTCTCATGTTCCCTCAAACATTGTGGGAGCTCAATAAATAGGTGGCATTGTCTGACATGTCAACAAGCCTTGTAAATCCCCTGAAGCCACACATTACTTTATATATAGGTCTTTTCCATAACTGCACAATTCCATTCAAAGTACTCCCACCAGGAATGAAACTCTCTGCCCTGGAAAACTAGGAAAGAATTATCCAATGGATTAAGCAATCAATTCCATCATAAGCCTAAGGAATTTGTACCTCTCAGAGAGTTGACTGTGGTTCAGTGAAACCTCCAGAAATACTGTCAGTCCAGAACATGAAACCTTCTTCAGCTAAAGTTGATAAAGGATCTGACAAGCACCCAGCAAGACTGCCCTGCATGCTGCAGCCAGGATCATGAACAGAAGCGAGGTGGGGAGGTAAACACAGACCCTGACACTGAACTTCCACGTGATCTGAACTATGTGGGCAATGCTGATAGGGGATGCCAGCCCTGCAGAAAGTACCTGAAATGCTAGGGGCAGGGGAAGGCAGGTGTCTTGCCTTCAAATACCTGCTAGGAAGATTCAGATAGTGTAAATGCACACAATGGCCCAGCTTTAAGAAATGCTTCACTTACCCAAAGAATCATGCTCCCCTGCTGTTTTTCTGAAAGCATGTGACTCTTTTGGTCTAATTTTCCCTCAGTGATAGAGACATATGTACCAAAATCACTGCACTTTCCTCTTAACAACTGCTAGTGCGTATGTTGCACTTACTATGTGCTAGGGATTCTTCAAAACATTTTACAGGCACTAACTCATTTAATTCCCCCAATGACCCTTTGAGGCATGTATAGTTATCATGCCCATTTTTCAGATGAGAATGTTGAGATACCCACAGTCACAAAGCTACGAAGTGACAGTGATACTCAGTACTGCTGTCCAGCTTTATTGTAAGAAAATGGCAGCCCACACACAATGACAGCTGACAACGGACACTTGGGCTGGGTCACAAGGGATGGGGGTGACAGACAACAGGGAGAAGTGGGGACTGGGGGAGGTTAGAAAGTGTCACCAACACTCAGTTCTCCAGCCAATCCAGTGTTGCCAAATTCTTCCAAAAATCTAGGAATCCAGATTTTTATGTGAAATATCCCGATGTTTCAATGTTGGCAACTAATTCAAAAATTTTTAAAAACACTATGTGAGCCAGCACTGCATGAGCCAAACCACACATATCTGCAGGCTTGATACAGCCCACCAGGCTGCCAATTCACAAACTCCAGAGTGGGTAAAGCTTCAAGAAGCACCAAGAAATGCCAAGGGTGGGGGTCACAGTGGGTGGAGAAGAAAAACAAGATGCTAGGCGGAGGAGCAAGAAATAAAGAAGATGGAGACCCAAATATGTGACTAAATAAAAAAAAAGCAAGCATGCCAACTCAGGAAACCAGGGATTTGGCATGACTGGAAGAAAAGGTTCCAAGTACTACCACAAATTGCATGTTGACAATGTTCTGGAACACAAATCCACCATTTTTTGGTAAACGGAAGAGCCCTTAAAATCTGACAGCATGGTGGATTAGGGTGTGGGCTCACAGTCCCCACTGACCTGGATTCAAATTCTAGCCTCAAGACTTCCTATTGATGGGGCTCTGGCAAGTTGCTTGAACCTCTCTAAGCATCAGTGTTCCTCTCTGCAGAATGGGTTTAACAGTGCCTTTTTCACAGGGTGTATGATATAGACAAAATGAAGCAATGCATGGCTAGCAGGGACCCCAGTGTCTGCCACTCAGTGGCTGCTGTTTTATGAGTGCAAGCACCATCATTTTACAACAGGCGGAAACAGATTTTAGCCAAAGCTGCAGAGCTAGAAGTGGCAGTGCCTAAACCAGAACTTACTTTCCCAACTCTTATTTAGTTCCCTATTTACAAAATCACACCACTAGTGGTCTCTTGAGGAAGCAAAGTGATAGGAGCAAAGGAGAAATGGGCTATGGAATTTTAGAGCTCAGAGTAATCATCTAAATTTTGGGGATTTTGTTGTTGTTATTATTGTTTTATGTAGGATTATTTTAGTGGCACAAGGCTGCATCATTATTAAATCCCTTTTCAGTTTTCTCAATCCTTCTGATTCTATGAAAGGATGAGTCTCATCTTGGTCGTAGTGTCTTTAACACCTTTTCATTTGCGCTAAATTTCCCTTTTCAACAGACACAGAGCAGGCCCAGGGCTCTGTATCTAGCTAAAATTTAAGGTCAGCCTTGTATTGTCATTGTATTTATTTTTAAGAATATCTTCTGTTTAGAGCAGGGAGGTGGGTTTCTGATTCAGGGTTGCTATATGTCCATTGCTGTCCAATACAGTAACTCCCAGCCTCGTGTGGCTATAGAGCACTTGACATTTGACTAGCACAACCCAGGAACTGATTTTTTTATCTGTTCATTTCAATTAATTTACAATTAAGCCTTGACACTCAATTCAGTTACTGGAAAATAACTGTATACTTGGAACAACTTGGGTATGTGAATCTAGTCTTTTCAACTGTATATTTTATGGCATCTAAACAGAGATCGAAGATTTCCACTGAAAGATTTAGCATCCATAGAGAAATGTGCTCAAAATGTAAAATACGTGCCAGACTCTGGATATTTAGTATGAAAAAAAATTAAATATCTCAATAATTTATACTGATTACATTTTAGATGAACACAGTTAAATAAAACATACTGTTAAAATTAATTTCACCTGTTTCTTATTTTCTTAATGTGGCTGCTAGAAAAACTGAGATTGCATATGTGGCTCACATTGCATTTATATTGGACAGCAGTATTTTTTAAAAATTTTTTGAAGATTTTATTTATTTATTTGTCAATTAGAGAGAGAGCAAGCAAGCAAGCACAAGCAGGGGGAGCAACAGGCAGAGGGAGAAGCAGGTTCCCCACTGAGCAGGGAGCCCGATGCGGGATCTGATCCCAGGACCCTGAGATCATGACCTAAGCTGGAGGCAGACACTTACTGACTGAGCCACCCAGGCATCCCTGGACAGCAGTATTATATAAGGTATAAATTCAGGGGGCGAAAAAAGGCAAATCACTTTAAAACAAAATGTTAAATAAATAATAGTACAGGGAACACAAGAATATGGCAAAAATCATAATGTTGGTGGGCAAATCACTACAATGTGGGGGGAGGCCTGATCTAGTACAATGCTCTTAATGCAGAAACTGAGGCCCTAGAGAGGACAAGGAATTTCCACCAAGGTTACATAGCTAACCAGGTGTGACCCTGACCCCAAATCTTTTTTTTTTTTTTAAGATTTTATTTTATTTATTTGACAGAGAGAAAGAGACAGGAAGCGAGAAAGGGAACACAAGCAGGGGGAGTGGGAGAGGAAGAAGCAGGCTCCCAGTGGAGGTGCCTGATGTATCAGGGGCTCGATCCCAGAACGCTGAGATCACGCCCTGAGCTGAAGGCAGACGCTTAACAACTGAGCCACCCAGGCACCCCTGACCCCAAATCTTTTAGATTCTGACCTATTAGATATCCCTATTGACCACTGCAATAGGGATAACTCTGCTGTCTCTACCCCACCAAGGGAAATGTAAGGAAGGGAAGATCAGGGTGTGGGGAGGATGTGGTTACCTTAGATCCTGGTGGGATTCAAAGTGAGGGAACTTCCCTGTATGGATAAAAGCCAGGATCTTTGCTTTTCTATCAAGTGGAGGCTGAATGACTCGGGCTTCTCCTGAGTAAAGGTTATGACCAGCTGAAACTACATTGAGAGTTGGGACTTTCAACCCAAATATGTTTTCATTTTGCCCATGGCAATAAAGAATGAGACAAGAAACCAGAAAGTGCAATTAGACAACTGCATTTGCATTTATTGATTCACTTACCCACCCACCTACCTACCCACCCACCCACCCATCCATCCATCCATCCATGTGCCTGGCACCACCAAGTACCAGGCACTGTGCTAGGCTCATGGCAAGCCTAAAAAGACCCGCCCTTTATCTGCGTGCTCATATGCATACACATGGGGAAGATCAACATGATCACAAACCTAAATAAATGTAAACAGTCATGTGTGAAAGAACATGAAGGAGAAGCACATGGTGATAGGAGAGCTTTTCATGGGGGAACTCGCCCAATGGGGAAGCCAAGGAAAGCTCCCTCAAGAGGAACAACTGGAAACTGAAGGCTGAGGCAGGGAAGAATGGAAGAAAGAGGCAAGGGGGACAGGCTTTGCAATGACTCGTAGCCAAGAGGGGACTGGTGTCACATATCGGAACAGAAAGAGGGTGAGTGTGGAATGCCAAAAAGGACTCTGAAGACAGGAAGAGCACAGGGCATGAGATGCAAGCAGAGCAAACAGGAAGCCAGAGCTTTGTAGAAACCACACAAAGTGACCCTGATTTGGGAAAACACATTTTACAGTGTTGACTCCTTTTGACTTCTGGTATTCACCAGTAACTTCTTTTCTTTCCCCCCTCGTTTGCCAGAATGTTTAGCAGTTGAAGACCGGGGAATTGCTTTTCCACCAAAGACATTTCTTATCGTTTTCAGCTAAGTGCAGCAAAAACTATCAGCCACATCACTTCCCAGGAGGGACTCTCCACAGACCCACACACAGCGACATGCACACACACGGACATACAAAGACGTATGCATACACACAGACACAGAGACGTGTGCACACACAGACACACACAGGCACATGCACAGACAGACATACACCCACAGGGAGACACACACAGAGACATCCATGTGCATGCATGCATGCATGCATACACACACACACACACACACACACACACTCCTCCCACAGTCAAAGGTATAGAATGGCCTGGTGATTCTGTTTTGGCTGCAGCCCTCTGCTTTTAGCATTCCTGGCCTCACCACCATGGTTCAGCTCCACAGAGCTGCTGACAAGATCCATCATCTGCATCTTGAACGAAAAGCAGTGGCTTCCCTGGAAGGTGGCAAAATGGAACAGCGACTGGAGAAAGAACTCAAGAGGGACCAATGCCATGAAGAGGGTAGGGATGGGCATTCCTTAAAGGAATCACAGGCCCACACTCCTGACCTTCACAGAGCCTGGTCTCACATCATGTCCGCCCTCCACACCCATCCAGAACACCACCTGTCCTGGCCAAAAGGCATCAGGAAAGTAATACTGGCTTAGGAATTAGGCATACCTGGGGGTTTGAGTCCCAGCACTGCAACTTTGCTAGCTGTGAGCTCATGAGCAGGTAATTTACCTTTCTTGGAGCCTCAGTTCCCTCATCCGAGAATGGCGGTGATCAGTGATAATACCACTTTATTCACTTAGCACATATATGTGGCACCCCTGTCATATGCCAGGCATCCATGTAGGCACTGGAGGGAAAACAACGAATGCCTGCACAGGTGTACGTTCTACCCAGGAGATAAGAGGTAAACAAGTAAACAGACGCATAAACAATACTATTTGAGACAGTGATAATGCTACCAGGAAAACAGCAGGATAAGGTGATAGGAAACTACATCAGATAGGATGGTCAGGAAGGGGCTCGCCAAAGAGCTGACGTCTGCACTGCTACTGGAACGATGGGAAGTAGTCGGCCACAGGAAGTGCAGGGGAAGGGCATGCCAGGCAGAGGGACCCACAAGGATAAAAGCTCAGAGGTGAAAATGAGCTGGAGTGAAGGGAGACTTGTGTGGCTGGAGTACAATGAGGAAGAGGGAGAGTAGCAGGAGATGAGGGGAAGAGGTAGACATGGGCTGGACTGTGGGGGCCTTCTGGTCCACAGTGAGGAATCTGGATTTCACTCTAAGTGTTGCAAGAAGAGATGGGAGCCTTTTAAGCAGCTGACATGACCTAATCTGCGTTTTTCAAAGGTCTTTCAGGCTGCTGTGGAAAAAAACAACAACAACAACAACAGTTGGAAGGTGGTTTAGGAGGGAAGCTGCAAGTGTGAACGATCTCTGGGTTCTGGTAGGACAGAGTCAGCAATACTTGTAGAGTGCCCAACACAGTGCCTGGCACACAGTAGGAGTGTGGGTCAAGGGTCATGTTCTCCAGTCCTACTCCTACTCCATCCATCATCACCTCGGTCTCCAAGTAAAACAGCGTCAGACAGGTGAAATGAGCAAACTAACAACGTCCTCAGACATCAAGGACGTCTGTGCCTGGCTCTCCAGGCACAGTGGCAAAGCGCCCGCAGCACAACAGAGAGCTATCATCTTGGTTGTGGCAGTGGGCAAGTCTTGCTAATGATCCAGCTGTCAGTCGCAAGAGTCCTGAACAGAGAGAAAGCAAGTGTGTGGACAAGAAGAAAAGGGTCACCTTCAGCACTGTCATTTGACAAATGAACAGGATTGAGTTCTGGCCAGCACAGTAGAGGGAGACTGTCACTGTGACTGCATTCAATTCTAATGACCCAGGGTACAGCAAGAAGAAGGCAGTGATGCCCCCAAGACTAAGGTGGAGACTCCAACACATCGTGAAAATGGGCAGAGAGACCTTACGGAAGAGGGAAGAAAATGGTGGTTTGCCTCTTGAATGTCCTGAGAGTTAGACCTTCTGCCCAGAAGAGGATGGTTTTGGGAAGTAAGAGGACTTTTTTTTTCCTTAAGCACTGTCAGCACCGAATGCTTTCCTCAAAATGCTAGTCAGATACATGCTGGTTAACATCCTTCTCAACCACCCTCATATAACCACCTGAAGAGGCCTGGACTAGGGGTCATAGCCAGTCAACAGCCGACAACCAACTGGAAACTCAGACCCCACAGAATGTGAAAGAAGTCTGTTGAAGGTTTTCTTAAAAAGCAGCACCTTGCCTATTAACATTCAGAGGCAATCTCATAAAAATTCAGGTTTCTCATGAGTCTTGGAAAATTTTAAAGGCTAGAAAAACTAAGCTCTCCCTGACTGTCATCAAGTGCCTAGAACCAAGTAGTCATAGCCTCCTTTAGATGGCGCTTGGGCCATCCAGCTCACCACAGTCCCCACCTTTCCCTATTATACCCCTAGCACAGATTTCTGTGTATATATACATATACACACATATACATACACCTAGCCTGCTTCTCTCACTTATTTTCCCTGCCTTGCTCCTATAGGATTTTAAATTTACTGTGTTATTTGCCTTCCTCAAATATGACTATCACACACACACACACACACACACACACAACACACACATCCCATATCCATTTATACTATCACACTTTTAGCCTCATCTACTCTTTCCAACCACACTAAATGTGAGCACCGAATGCTCTCCTGCAAGAAGGGAAATTGGTAAAAACCTGGATGTGAGATCCACTGGACTTTCCAGCTGTGTGCTGTTAACTTCTCTGAATGCCAATTTCCATATCTGTAAAATGAGGCTGAGTGTCCCCCCTGTTGAGGAGAATACATGAGACAACATACCTGGCACATGACAGGTGCTTAATAAATAGAAGATTTTTTTTCTTAAGACTGACAAGGATTTCCTTTCAGATTCCCACCTGGGCTCCTTCAGCTGCGTTAAGGATCAGGCTCCATTTCATAAGGCCCTACTTTGTGCCAGGGGTTCTAGGGCATAAGGATGGGGGAAAGAAAACATGAACATGACATGGCCCTGCCCTTAAAGAACTCACACTTCAGTTGGGTAGAAAGGCAAGTCAATAATCATAATACAATGTGACAAGTTCTATAACAGAAGTGAGGTGAGGGAAAGGCATTTAACTTCCTGTGGGGCTTCAAACTTATCTTTGCCTGGGGGCATCAAAAAATGCTGAGTTGGGTCGCCTGGGTGGCTCAGTCAGTTAAGCATCTGACTCTTGATTTCAGCTCAGGTCATGATCTCAGGGTTGTGAGATCGAGCCCCACATCAGGCTCCGTGCTGGGCATGGAGCCTGCCTGAGATTCTCTCTCTCTGCCTCTCCCTCTGCCCCTGCCCACCCCGCCTCTTTCTCTCTCTCTAAATTAAAAAAAAAAAAAAAGTGCTGAGTTAGGCTTTGAGCCCCTGACAATACACATTGGATCTGAGTCATCTCTGTGATGCCAGGACCCTCTGGGGGACCTTTGCAAATACTGAATGGATAGGTGGGTGGGTAGATGGATGGGTGGATGGATGCATCAGATGAATAGGTGATTGCTTTCTTAATCCCATAAATGTAATGTCCACACTCAAGAAGAGACTGAAGAAACATCTTGATCACAGCTATCATCACTACCACCACTACCATTTATTGAGCACTGACTCCGAGCCAAGCACTGAATCAAACCCATTATTCCACACTGCCTCATTTAATCCCCACACCAATGCCCGTGAGGTGGTACTTCTATTATCCCCATTTGGCAGCAGGGGAACTGAGGCTCTGAGAAGTAAAATAACCTGCCCAAGGCATTCAGCTACTGAGTGACACAGCTGAGATAGAACAGGCCTGTGTACCACTGCTTATGCTCCATGCTTGCCGCTGGGCCTGCTGCAGACATTGGTATTCAGGGCATGGGAAAAGACAAAATGCTGTGTCTACAGACCTCTGTCTTGGTTCACCCTCCTCTTTGCAGGCATTTTGAGGGCCTATGTCTTCCTTCCTGATTAAAGACTCTCCCAGTGTCACCACTGCCCTCTCCCCAAGCAGATGGTTTAATTACTTGAAATTATTTTTAAGCAAGGACAGGCAGGTGAATTCTCTCTCCACCCCACACCTAACCTACAAAATGGAAATTGAGTTGCCTTTTTTTTTTAAGTAGCATATTGTGGATGAAACAATTTCCATGAAAACTCTGTGGTCTTCCAAATCCTTCCAAGGTTTCTGTTATCAGCCCTAAGTGGGCTTAATTTCAGTCACTGCTCAGAAGTCCAAATTCAGTTCATGTGGTGAATGTTTATTGACCACCTATTATGTGCCAGGTCTATTCCTCATGCTCAAAAAGAGTCATCAATAATAGCCATTAATGTTAATATAGTGCTGGCCAATATGCAAAGTGAATTAAAATTTACAAAGGGCTTTTTCATCCATTATGAAATTGAAGCTCGGAGGAGTTAAATAGCTTTCTCAAGTTACTACCGGTAGGCCAAGCTGAAAAGCAAAGCTACATCCTTGAACCTCAAATACAGGACTCATCATTCCACTACATAAGCAAAGCTGTCAGAGGTAGGAATGATCCCCAAAATAGAGCCGCCCCTCTGAATCCTGCCAGGACTTCCCATTATTCATTCATTCATTTGTAAATTACATGCTAGCTATTGGTGGCACAAAGACAAATAGGTCTGCGTTCCAGCCCTCAGGGAGGATACAATCTAATGGAGAGTTGAAGAAGTAACTTACCCACATTACCGTGAAGACTGGTAAGAGATAAGCCAGAAGGAAGTCCATGTACCAGGGGACAAAGAGGAAGAAATCAACCCGTCTTGGGTTGAGGGGCCAGTGCTGGGAATGCAATAGGGGTTAATCAGGGCAGACTTTTTGCCCCTACTGTCTGGAACTCACTTTCCTCCTATCTGGGAACCAATATGCAATGTGAGTTCTAACCACAAGTCTTGTTTCTTCATCATACACATGAGAACCTTTGCTAAGGACTGGGAATGAGAGAGACAAATGAATTTTGCCCATGCTTTTGAGACATGTACTGTCCAGTGGGCAAAACAAGTAAACTGAAAATTATGAGGTTGTACTATGTGAAATTATCAATATTTGACCAATTTTTACCTTTTAAAATGTTCAACCTACTACCCTATAGTGTAATAATTTGCTATTCAGAAAAAAAGCTCAGGATGATGTGGAAGCCCCAAACCAGTGGTCAAATACTGTACTCATATCTCCACCACCACATGCCCCATGTAGCAGGATCCATGGCTGAAGCTTGGATAGTACAGTTGCTGAAGCCTTGATGCTAGAAACTAAACTAACAGTTGTTTACCATAATTATAACTAACATTAATGGAATGCCTACTGCCTACTGGGCACTGTTTCAAGCACTTCCCATCCTTCCCATCCTTCTAACCCCACGAAATATGTACTATTATTACTCCCAGTCTACAGATGAGGAAACTGAGGCACATGGTAAGCTATTAAGTGCAGTCATGCAGTTAGTGCTATGGCAAAGCCAGGCTTCTGCTCAGCTGAAGCACTAATAGTGCTTTTGGTCAGGACAGTTCTTTGATTCCAGAATCACTCAGGTGGGTGCTTTCATTAAAGCCATATGATCTCAGGGGTTCCTGAGTGGTTCAGTTGGCTAAGCATCCGACTCCTGATTTCAGCTCAGGCTGTCATCTCAGGGTGGTGAGATTGAGCCCCACACCTCAGGCTCTCTGCTAGGCAGGGAGTCTACTTGAGAGTCTCTCTCTCCCCCTGCCCATCCCCCCTCCATAAATAAGTCAATCTAAAAAAAAAAAGGGCAAGCCATGATCTCTTCCACTGAAATGGTGATGGGGGTTGAGGCACCTACCTTTGGGATATAGAATTGTAAAGGCTGTCCATGTTGGAGGTAGAATTATGGTAGGAATCAGGAATCAGGCAGAAAAATCTTCCTTGGGAGGGGTATGAGCATGATAATGGGGGTGGCATCTAATTCTCCCATCAGGCGGACTGGGTGTGAGCCTTATTTTTTACACTGGTAAGAACTAGAGCCAATAGAACAGTTTTGTGAGAGACTTTGGAAGACTTTGGACTGAAGCAGGACTGGTTGGGGATCCAGGAGACAAAGTGCAGCCCAAGGTGGAAAAGGAGGACGTTCCTTTCACCTCTGCTGGGAGGACAGCCTCTGAGAGTATTGGCACTTGGAGTCTCATGAATGGAATCTTCTTCCCATTCCATTTTGTAGTCAACTATTCCTATTACGTTTGAGCTTTGGTTCTCTTGAGGACTCTTGCTGGATCTAATAACATTTCAGCTAATTCTCTTGAGTTCTGTAAGCATACTATTATATTATCAGCAAATAATAATGATGATGATGATGTCTTTTTGAATAGTTACACCCCTTATTTTAGTTTCCTACTTTATCATTTTGGCTAAACTGTAGATCTGGATTCTTCATTAGCAGCTTTAATATTTAATATCAGCTAAATTAGTTTTACCAATAGTATTTTATGAGAATGAAGAAAATGGATTGAGTTTTGGAGCAAATGCAGACAGATTGCTTAGGGAGCAGAGGGGCAGGGGCCAGAGCAAAGTTCCTGTAGTAACTCAGGTGTAATATGATGCCATGCAGGCTCAGTGCTGCACAAAACAAATAACTGTCAAGCAGCTACTGTGTATCAGGGACTGTACTAAAGACTAAGAATGTGGCCGAAAATGAGACAGACATAGACCTGCCTGCTGAGAGCCCCCAGCATCAGGATGACCAAGGAAAGAGAAAAGACAAAGGTGGTTCTAAGAGCTACTTGGATCAAGAATTAGCTGATGTGGTTTTACAGGTGGGCAACAAAAAATTACTGCAAGTCTCAAAACCTGGCAGTATAATTGATAATGACCAGGAAATTGACTGAATTTTTATTAGCTTCTGAAATCTTTTACTATCTATTCATCTGAAAAAAAGGAGATGAGAGCAATGAAATTAGAATTTTTCATTTATGAATGCTTTTGAGAATGTGGATTCAAGAGAAATTACCAGATATTTTAATTTTCTGCTATCTCATTCCTGATACCAATCAGGCTACCTGTGAAATAAATTTGTGATAATTAACATTTGTCTAATGCTTTTCCAGTTTGTGAAGCTGCTTCCCAAGCGTGGTCTCCTTTGGTCCCCACAACAACCTTGGGAGTTTGCAGAGTAATTTCACTGAGGTTATCACACTGGATTTTTGAATTCTCATCCTTCATTTCCCTCTGGTCCACACACCAGCCAAGCCTGTCATTTTACGGTTCTGCAAACAAAGCATGCTTTCACACTTCCTTGATTTTGCACTTGCAGTTCCCTCTGCCAGAAAGCAGCCCATCCCTTCCTTGTTCAACCAAGGAGTGTCCTAGTCATTCTGGGAAACCCTGGGTGGGCAGGGAAAAGCCTTTTCCCCCAGGACAGCAAGGAAGGCCGAGCACCCTGGAGTAGGAAGCACTCAATGATGGTGCCCATGTCAGGGTAGACCAGCATATCAGTAGGCACAAGTTCTGTCCTGCAGCTGACTTAGGAGTCACCAGAAGTAATGGCCCCAAGGCCTTCTGCCTTCTTAAAGAGTGTAGTGGTTAACACTTTGCAGTTGGACAGACCTGAGTTTAAATCCTGGCTGTGTGACTTTTTGGCTATGTAACCTTGGGCAAGTCTCTAAACTAATCCTAAATTCCTTCCTCTATAGAAAGGATCTAATAATACACACCTTTAAAAATGAGGAGAATAACAGTAACTAAGTGCAAACCACTTATCACAGTTTCTAGCATATAAGAGATTGCTAAATGGAAGCTATTATTTCCATTATTAAGACCACTTCCCTTGTGGCAGAAAAAGGTACACATTTCTCATCAGCAGCATCATTACTGCTATTACTGCTATTATTATTTACATTTTCTCTTATTCTAAGGCAAAAAAAAAAAAAAAACCCACTTGCTTTTCCTACCGACCCTTTCCTTATTCTCTCTTGGAAATGGTATTTCTGCTCAGAGGAGAAAGAGAGGCAATTTGTTTTGTTACAGACAAGGGGTACAGCAAAGCATAAGGGGCACCAATCTGGGGACTGGACAAGCTGGCTCACAGAGAGTCAAGAACAAGAGCCATCCAGACAAAGTGGATGAGGGAAGTGTTATAGAAAGAGGGAACTGCATAGGTGAAGGCTCAAAGGCTGGTGAGAATGTGGCTTATTTGGAGAGCTTCAGATACAGTGGTTCCTCTCAGATGGGACATAGGGTAGGCAGGAGTGGTGAGTGAAATGGGATGGATAGGGGAGCAGAGGGCACAATTCCTGTGGTGTCTACTAGGCAGCCTACACTCTTCTAAGAACTTTCTATTTATTAACTTACTTAGTCCTTACAATCAGCTCCATTTTACAGGTGACCAAATGGAGGCACAGAGAAGTTAAGTAACTTGCTGATGGTCTCACAGCAAGAACATGTCAGATCTAGATCCAGTGCCCATGCTCATTACCAGCATCCCAAGAAGGCACTGCTTCTTTTTCTCTGTGACATTCAAGCATGCGACCCAATGCCAGAAAAGAAACAGACCCCCTCCAAAGTCATGATGAAGCAAGCCATCCTTTACTGCTGAATTCAGCCTGGGCAAAATGAAAGCTACTCTCTCTCTGCCACCTCCCAGTGTGCAGAGGTAGATTTTTAGAAGTTCCCAAACATAAAACCATTTCCATATAATTATGCCTCCTTGACCTACATGTCATTCAGCTGTGTGCATGGGTTGGAGGCACAAAAACCAATTTCTCCAACCAGAGAAAATTGCTTCCCGAGGCCCCCAGGTAATTAGACATTGTCTTCTGGGCATGGCCTGTTCCTTGTCCGCCCCATCCCTGACATAGGTGCTACCACTTCAACCCTGCATCCGCTGGGAAATGCAGGTCCCATGATGGAACAGAACATCCACCAGGACCGTGGCCTTGGAGAGTGTGCAGCAGGGTGGTGTGCATCAGGGAATTTTCCAATGATCTTGAACATCCAGATCCCGTGGAACCTTCCTCTGCCAGCCCAAGAGGGGAAAGGGGGACACATTACGCAGGAAGATGTTACCTCTGAAGCATTTCTGATGGCTCCTGTCAAATTTTATCTATGAGGAAGCTACAATAAAACCCATGTTTGAAAGTTTCAGTGAGGTTTATAAACGATCCTCTGTTCTTTTCCTCACCTGTACCTCGCCTCCCACTCCCCGGCCCTCCTGGATGTCTGTGGTTTGATACAGAAATAACAAACATCTTACTTAGTAAAATCCCTAATGCTTAAAGCCCTTAGATGACTCTCCATTTCCTCAGGACAAATTCAGCTCAAACCAAGTTGCAAAGCTGTTTGAATCATTCAAATCGGATGCTGCTACTTCTCCACCTCTTAGCCAGCCAGACCTCCCCCACCCCAGCTCTCTCTCCAGGCAGGGGTAGGCAGATGACATAATTGAGTGAGATCTGGTGGGGACTGGTTGAGCTGGAGGACACCCCATTTGGAAATGCCACCCAGCATGGCCTCTCCTTCTGATTTTTAGAAGAAGCTCAAATCTTCTACTAGATGTGAAATACTCCAATTTGTAGATATGACAACTGAATCAGAAATCCTAAAGACACATCTGCAGCCTAGATTCTACCCCATAAGCCTCCAGTCTGTGACCTCCATTCCATGTTGAACTTCTAGCTGCTCCAAGAGCCATTCTCTCTCTCTCTCTCGTCTCTTGGCCTTTGCACATTCTGTTCCCTCTCGTTGGCATACTTTGCTCCCCAATCACTTGACTGGTTCCTGCTCCTACATGTCACTGCACACATGCCACTTCCTCCAAGAAGCCTTCCATGATCCTCTAGGTTAGATTGTTACCCCTTCTTAAATGCTCCCATTGCACACTGTCTCCTGCTGTTGAGGAGCTTCTGTCTGGCTTCTGCCAGGCTAGAAGCTCCAGGAAGGAAGAAACCATTTCTCCTGGTTTATGACATCCACAGCTGTGGCAAGGTGCCTGAACACAGCAGGGAGTCAGTGTCTGTGATAGAGGAAGGGGAGGGAGGCTGGCCTGAGTAGTCTGTGATAATGCAAAAAAAAAAAAAAAGAAAGAAAGAAGAGGAGAGAGAGAGAGAGACTCACTCCAGAGTCTCTTGGGTTGGACTGGTAAGCAACAAAAATAACATTTCTTGAGCTCTCACTATGTACCAGGTATTCTTCTAAGCATTTGCTTTAGTTCCCACAAGAGCCCTATGAAACAGGTATTATTATCCCCATTTTACAGATAAGGAAGATTAAGGCACAGAGTATTTAAGAAACTTGGGATAACAAAGCAAAAAGTTGGCAAACTTGGGATTCAAGCCCACAAAGCCTGGTTTCAGAATCAGTGATCTTAACCTCTCCACTTTTCAACAAGGGAAAGGGGCAGTGCTCTACAGAAGAAACTGACTATCACACTTGGTGGATAAACAATATTTTCAGTATCTATTACATGCAAGGCATGGTATAAATTCTTAGTCTTCTTAACAAGCCTTATGGGGAAATGTCCTTGTCCTCATTACACAGATGAGGAAACTGAGTTAAGTATCATACTCGGGCAAGTAAATGGAGAATGTGAACTCAGATCCATCAGCCATCATAGGAGGTAAGAGGAAAAAGTTCTCAAGAAGCTACCTAGAGAGACTGGGTTTGGAGAGAAGAACGCAGAGGGAAGGGATAAGATCAAGTTATGCGTAAAATGGAATACCACAGAAATGACAGCAAGCAGATAAATGTTCCACAGAGAATGCCATGGGGAATCCATCCACCCATCCATCCATCCATCCATCCGTCACTCTTACTCCAAAAACGTTGATGGAGTACATACTCTTTGACTGCCCAGCAAATCTTCAAGCATCAGAGAAAAAAGATAAAGTCCCTGCCTTCCAAGGGCTCTCAGTGAGTGGGTGATAAAGATTTTGAAGGAGATCATTACAAAAATGTGTTAAATACTCTAGCCAATGAGGTGCTTGACTCAGCGCACTGAGATCAGGGAAGGCTTTAAAAATAAAGTCTACTAGCCTAAGAGCTGTAGGCAGGGAAGGCATTCCAAGCAGAAGAAATAGTCCATGCAATGCTATGAAGGAAAGAAAGACTGCTGTGCATTCAGGCAACAGCTCATAAACTGAAGACCAAGGTGCATTTGCATGGGTTGCAGAGGGAGCTGATGGTATGAGAGGTATCTGGTTGGTCATGCAAAGACCCTGGATTTTGGCTATAGACCAAAGGTCTCAAGCCAGCTACCCACAGGCATGAGCGCACGCGCGCGTGTGCGTGTGTGTGTGTGTGTGTGTGTGTGTGTTGTTTGTAGACCTGGCCACAGAAGGCTGTCATCCCCTCATGGGAAACCCCCAGGTAGAACTAAACAGTGGCTGCCCTCTTGAAGGGGGCAAGAACTGTCCGGTTCATTAAAGGCCCCTGCATGCCCACCTCACACATTAATATTACCTGCTTGGCCCTGTTGCCATTTGAGTTTTCAAACCCTGGCACAGAGCCATTGGCGGGAGGTCCAGGAAGTTTAAAATGACTCCCCATACTGCCTTGGAATGATTTATTCAGTAAGTTCTGAGCACCTTGAGCCCAAGGAATGGGTCTTATATTCCCAAGAGCCTATTTCAGGCTTGGCACATAGTTGGGCATCACTAAATTTATGTTGAACTGAATTGGATTCATGTGGAAGATTCTGGCACAAAACCCCTTCAGGGGAGAATGATAGTCTCAAAAAGATCTCTCTCACACTGAACTCTAAATCAATTTCCAGTTGCCCTTGATCACATCACTGGACTCATTTTCTGCAGTAAACCCTTTGTAATCTTCCAGTCTATTCAAAACTGTTAACCAGCACTTCTGTATGTCTATGATATTGTGTCAGTCTGTATTTATAGTCATTCATTCTAGAGAAATTTATTGAGCAGCTACTACATGCCAGAAACTGTGTAAGAGGCTAGAAATATATTAGTATTAATAAGCAAACCTGACACACTTCCTGCCCTTCAAGATTTCTAACCTAATGGTAATGATTATAAAATTTATATCACACGCATGGTACCAGGCACTATTCCAGGCATTTTCCCTATATTCATTCATTTAATGCTCACAGAAGCCTGTGATACATGTCATATCATCATCCTTTTCATAGATGAGTAAACTGAGGCACAGAGAGGTTAAGTGAACTGGCCAGGATGGCACAGCTAAAAAATGGCAGAGGCAGGTTTGAATCCTAGTGGTCTGGCTCAGGAATCCGTTCTCTTTGCCGTTGCCTTTCTGGAATGACTTTGGGAGCCCATGAAATGCCCCTCAAATCATCAAAGTGGCAGGTATTATAGTTGTGGTCAGCTCCACTGGTTTTTGTAGCAATGGAACCGTGGGTAGGTAGATTAATCATAGCAACATGCTCCATATACTAGTGAATATTTGAGTTTTTCCTGATACCGTGTTACTGCCTTTCTTTTTTTTTAAGTTGGAGACCCTTGATGCAGACCTAATACTGGAAAGCAGCTGGAGGTACAAAGCAGCCAGCTAATTGCTGCCGTTTATACACAGCCTTAGCTTCAGGGCAACCAGCTGTCCCTAGGAAGTGGCCCCTGAGAAAGGAAGCCTTCAGGCTAGAAAGACAGCATGGATCATTGGCTGAAGAATTATTTGTTTAATTTATCTGTGATATCTATTATGTTCTTAGCTCTTGAGTGTGCTGCCCACAGTCCTGCCTCCTTAGCTCATGCCATTCCTGGATGTTGGAGTGCCCATCTTCCTGGTCTCCTCCTTCATGCCTCTATGCAGCCTTCCCTGGCCCCAGTGGTGGGCCTTGTTGCTGTTCTCTCTCCATGGGCTGGAGAAAATGCCTAGGCCAGGCTCGTTCACATTTGCTGCTTGGTCATGCAACCTCTTTGCCTTTCTGACCCTCTTGCTAGCGAGAAGAAACCTACCTCTCCTCAGCAGCCTCAGCCCTGCAAAAGGCACATAGCACATGCTCAGCACATGCTTTTTTAATGCAAGAAGGCCCAGACAAATGCATGACTTACCCAAGGCCACAGAGCCAGTAGGTAGCAGAACAGAATTCTACTTGTTCGACACAGATTGTAACCTCCGTGTAGACTTCATCCACTTGTGTGTTTCCACATCGCTGCATCACCCATGTCTGGCACAGCACCTAGTTCATGGTGGGTGGCTCAGTGAATGTTTGTTGAATGAATAAGTGAGCACCAACTTCATTTAATTCTTCCTTTGTCCTTGCCTGCATGGAAGAAGACAGGCAACAGAAAATGAAGGCTTTGTGTTGACTGCGTTTTGTATGCACAATTGATAAGCTATTTGCCTGAAGCTAAAAATACCTACCCCTGGCAGCCACTGGGAGGCAGATGGATGGTGCTTAGCACAAGATGTTTAATCAAACAGCGACAACCCGAGCAGAGCCACAATTAGCCTCTGACACCCCAGTGAACTCCAGATGAAGAGTCCGGAAGTCTCTGACTTCCGGTTTGTCCCCTGGCACCCAGTGACCATCACCCTGGGTCCACAAAACAGTACAAACAAATGAGAATCCTGTGTGCAAGGCAGTCACCAGCTGGAAGTCAGGGGATGGGCAGTGTGGGCCGAAACTGAGCACCCAGGACAAATACGAGGGAGAATTAGCCAGTGGGGAGCATCATTCAATATTGGAAGGGGCAATGGAGAGTGCCATCTGATACACACTATTTAAAAAAAAAAAAAAAAAAAAGGAAAGAAGGAGAAAGAACAAACTGGCCTATTTCTACATAATGGTCAATTCACTAGAGCTAATTACAGAAGCATCTGGACAAGCACGTGTGTCAAATGGGCTCTAAAGTCTAATAAATCATTTTCGAATCCTGAGCCCAGCACACACTTGATGTCTGACTGGGCCAGTCTCTTAACCCATTGAGCCTCGGTGTTCTCATCCCCATAATGGGGATATTAATAGTACATATCTCCTAATGTCGTGTGAGGATTCAATTTAATGCAAGTAAAACCTCTAACGAGTGAGCTGCACATGGTAAATGTGCTTGATGAAGGCAACTGTTATTAATAAATGTACTCAGCTCTAATATAACCTATATATTTAATTTTAGACATTATAATATTAAATGATATTTGATGTTATAGATCTGAAATATGCTTCATGGATATGAAAGAAGGGGTTCAGGACCTGACACACAGTAGGCACTCATGTCTGTCAGTGGCTCTGAGAAAATGACAGTGGGACTTCCTCTCTTGTGCCTCTTTGCCTTTGCACATGCAGTTCCCTCTCCCTGGAGAGCCCTTCCTTGTCTTGCATGCTTGTTAAACTACCACTCATCTTCACTAGATGTGAGCTATGATACTATCCTTATTATTACTGCTTTACTGGTAATGGGCTCATTTTGCAGATCTGGAAACTGAGGCCCTGAGAAGGGAAGTGGCTTTTCCATGGGCACACAGGGGTCTATGTCAGATCCCAACTGAAGCCTGAGGCATCTCCTAATAAAATTGGGATGCCTAGCTCACCATTTTCCCCAGTCTTATTGAGATAGTAATTGACCTACATGGCTGTGTAAGTTTAAGGTGTGGAGCATAATGGTTTGGCTTACATATGTTATGAAATCATAGCCACAATAAGCTTACTTAGCATTCATCATCAAACACATATAATAAGAAGATAAAGCAAAAAGAAGGAGGAGGGGGAGGAGGGGGAGGAGGGGGAGGGAGGAGGAGGAGGAGGAGTGATGAGAACTTTTAGGCTGTAGTCTACATTAACAACTTTCACATGTGTATCAGACAGCAGTGTTGGGGATACTTTCATTGATGGAGTATGAATGAGTCAGAGGTCTTTTCTAGAGCCAGTTCTTCCATCCTCCAGAAACACACTGGGAGAATCCCCCACCTAGACTTGTCAGTGCTTCTTCCTCCACATCGGCCTTTGCCTAGGTCAGTTCATCACCTTCGCAGGACTGGTCATCACACTCACACTTACTAACCACGGCCACTTACTGTGTGCTCTGCCTGTGCCAGGCTCGGTGCTAAGAGCTTTATATATGTGACCTCTTCTGATCCCCAAGTTACCCTCCAAACCAGACACTACTCTCACCCTTACTTTACTGAGGAGGAAGCTGAAGCTCCTGGTGTTACTTGCCCAAGAGTGCCAGCTACAAACGAGCAGGTGCGGGTGCTAACCCAGCTCCTCCATACTCCAAAATACATGCCCTATGATTTTAAGGTGGCTGTCCTTTCTGGTAACTCTTGTGCCCTACGTTTGTTAGAGAGACAGTTTAAGCCCTGCCCCTATCTGTCTCTACCCCTGACAAATAATACATTATACGTTAATTTTTTTAAAGCCAAAAAATAAATTTTAAAAAAAGACCTAGAGCTCAGAAAACATAGCTGCATCCATCACTTGGTATGGAACTTGACCCAGGATAGTACCACTGAGTGCTTTCAAAATACTTCTTCAACTTAAAGCTGTGCCATCTTGAGCAGGCGACTAACCATCTCTTCATCAGTTTCCTCGTTTGAAAAATGGAGACCCCAGCCTACATTCTCCTTGCACTGTTATCCCCCTATAGTTTTCTTTAAATCAACTCATTTTTTAATAAACTGAACTTATTTTATAAGCAGGTTTTTATCACTACCCTAGATAACATTCCTCTAATATCATTTAAACTAAACATAACTTTATGTAAAACTATTTATCAGTGAATCACAAAAAACCACCTCCTCTCTACAGAGCCACCAGGCTTACACTGGTGCTCAATGCATGGCAATCATAAGAAAATGAACTTTTGCACTGAGAAGTATGGTTTGGAAACTTTTGAGTCTATTGGCCAACGTGAGACCTAGCAGTTGTCACAGTTACCCAAAGACACTGCTCCTGTTCAAAAAGGCAAAAGCAATTTTTTAGTCAAGAGAAGGCCAACTGATTGGCCCAGATGAATGTGATGACCAGCCAGATACTAACTCACTTTTCCCCACTGCCTTGAGTCAGACCGCCCTGACAACCATCTTAGCTCTTGCTGACTATTCATCTGCAATGGGCAGCCTTACTACGCCTCAACTTGTTCTGGTCTACAATGGAAACCACTGCTTTGTTAGGTTCTGGGAAAAGCCAGTAATGCAACACAGTCTCCACGCACTGCCCAGCTGATCTAAACAAGGGCAGTGTCGACTTTTTGCCAGGGAGGCTTAAACGTTGCTTCTAGAAATCTGTCCTTGAGGTACCTCCCAGGAACTGCTAAAATAACACCACTGGAATTGTTTACCATGTTAGGGGTCCTTGCACTTCTGTAGGACATGAGGGCTGACTCTCCTAGCTCAGAAGACAGGCAACTGTAAGGAGGAGAGATGCATTTAAGTTACTGGGAGTGGTGGCTGAAAGGGGTGAAATTCACAAGAACATAGTTTAGGATGCAGAGAAGATTTGCAGAAGGGAACCTCAGGAATTTAATCAGCCCAGATAAGAAATTCTCTATCCTTTTCTGAAGACCCTCATAAACCGATCAACTGTGGTGTCAATGGCCTGTTCCTGTTCACATAACTGCCATTACAAGCAAAAAGCTCTTCTTGGTATGTAACCTAAATTCTTTTGTAACTTCAACTTGAGCTCTTTTCCTTTTTGCAAATTTTCTTAGCTGCCTTTAGGAAGAAGAAGGGGAAGAGGGAGAGAGGGAGGAAGAGGGGAAAAAATGTGTTATCCTTTAAACCAGCATTTCTACTTTGGGAATTTATTCTACAGGAATATAAAAAGATGCTTAATGAAGTTCTGTAGTGGCTAAAAAACAAGATAAAATAAATAATGTCCAGCCATAGGTGAATATTTCATGAATATTATTGACATAGGAGAAAAAAAATCCATGATTTATTTCTAAGTGAAAAAAATCAACTTGCAGAACAGTTTTATTGTATGATCTCACTGTGTAGCAGTAATTGTTAATTATATTTATAATTTATAATAACTGCAGTCATTTTGGGGGTTCCATTGAGCTGGACATCAAACATGGCTCACTCACATGATGTTGGATTAGGCTATGAGATCACCTAGGGCTTTCAACCAGGATCCTGCACATGGCCTTTCCGTGTGACTTGGGCTTCTCATAGCTGGGTTCCAAGATGGAACACCCCAAGAGCATGTATTCATAAGGCCCACTTATGACCTGTCATATAGGGTCACCTGCCATAGTCTATCGGTCAAAAGTAAATCACAGGACCAGCTCCAATTCAAGGGGAGATGACTACCCAAATGCATGAATACTCAGAGGTGTGGTTCATTAAGGGCCATCCATGAGACTGAATACCATAATTTCTTTGGAAAATGGGATTTGGGCACACTTTTACTTTCTGATGTCTAATGTAGTAGTTAAATATATAAGCCAAGGAGGCAAAAAGCCTGCTTTAATGTCCTGGCTCACCACTTGTTCGCTGTGTGACCTCTAACAAGTTACTTAACCTCTCTGAGCCTTGATGTTCTCATATCATAGTTCCAACATCATAGGTGGTTGTGAAGATTAAATGAGGTATTGTGTATAAGATACTTAGAAGTAAATGCTCAATAAAAGTGAGTTAATAATAATATAATTACATGCTGATATAATGTTTAATTTTTTTACAAGTGCTTTACTTTTGTAATTTAAAAAACTAAATTTTTTAAAGATTTTATTTATTTGAGACAGACACACATAGCAAGAGAAAGAGCATGAGCTGGGGAGGCGGAGGACAAAGGGAGAGGAAGAAGCAGGCTCCCCACTAAGCAGGGAGCCAAACAGGAGGCTCGATCCCAGGACCACGGGATCATGACCTGAGCCAAAGGCAGATGCTTAACCGACTGAGCCACCCAGGCACCCCCAAAAAACTATTTTCAAAGACAAAAAAAAAAAAAAGGAACTAAAGCAAAACTAAGAGAGATAAATTCAGAACTCTCACTCAGTGCTCTGTTCCAGCTACTTCTTCCAAGGAACTTGCAGGGACCTTGTAGTCCTCACAGACATAGAAAATAACTCTGGAAAACCTTGAACCTTTCCCTCTGTACCAGTAGATGGTTTGGTGGTGGGGTCTGACAGCCAAACCTGTGTTGTTCTTTCAGCCACTCCCCAAATCCTCTCAAGTTTGAGCATATAAGCTGCAAATTACAGAAAGTGAATTCCCCCAAGAATATAACCAAGAAGCTTTGCAATCACAGAACATGGGCTTTCTATTACCCAGGAGCTTAAACCTGTCCAGTGACACCACTGACCGAAAGGATTTGCTTTTTAGAAGCACTGACAGTTTGATTGTGAAGTTCACTGGGGCTTGCTTGAGTTTCCACAAAAACAGAGTCTTGGGCCGGTTAGTTTGAGAGAAAAGCTGAGATACAGAATTTCAGGTGATGACGACTTCGGTTTCTTTGTTTTTTCACCCATTATAGATACACTCAGACCCTGTCAACACCACTCCTTTTCTTTGGGAGAAAACGTGCCCAGGTGGAAATGAAGGGATTTTTTGACGTAGGTAATTATAGTAAATGTCAAACCTTAAGAGCTGAAAACTTTACCTTCTCATTTCTTTTTCAGAAAATCAATACACAGGCATCGTTCCATTCCCCTCTAGGTCTGTGTGGCTCACACACATGTTCTCTCATCCCAAGGATCTCCTATGTGTGCCTGATGTTGCCTTGGGGGCAAATCTAGATGTACAAAAGAAATGGGTTAGTTTAGTGTCTGCAGGTTAGTTTCTCAACAGAGGAAATTACTAGAAACTTAAGAAAATGTCAAATATGAATACCTAGCAGTATCGTTTAGAGATGATGACTTGCCCAACTTACAGCATTAATTAGATGGAGCTGAAATATTTTTAAAGAGTTTGGATATGGAGAATTTTTAGCACCACACTTCAAATAGCATTCAACTGGGAAGTAAGAGACAGTGGTGAAGAGTCACTCCCTGCAGAATGTAGCCAGCATTTATCCATTCCTGCCACCTTATAGGCTGGCAGGTGCAGCAGGAACATGAGAGAGAAATGACAGTACTTTTCTAAGTCAGAGGTAACCCAGGAAACAGGAATCACTTTCCTCCAGCTGAGAAGCCTTTCCTATGACCAAAAATAAACAACACAGAACTTGATATGCCATAACATCGGACAGAACTAGAGTCACCTTCTGGCTCCCCAGCTTACTCGGTATGTGGCTTTGGGCAAATTACCTCAAAATCTAATCCTCAGTTTCCTCATCTATAAAATGGGGATCCTAACAGTATTGATAAGAAGCCTTTTTTCTGTTCCATTAATACCATGCTTATTCCCACCTCTGGGCCTTTGCACTTGCCATTCCCACTGCCTAGAATTCTTTTCCCACAGATCTTTTCGTGGCAGTTCCCTTCTCCTCATCCTTAATTGAACTCAAATGTCATTTTACAATCTAAAAAATAATCTCCCATAGATTTGTCTCATCCCTGGGTTTTAGTCTAGATAGTATCACTGTCTGAAATCCTCTTGTACATTTTTATACCTGATTATTGTCTGTCTCCCCCACCACACAATAAGCTCCATGATAAAAGGGAACTTGTACATTTTGTTAATCCTTGCATCTCCAACACATCATACAGTGCCTGGAACACAGCAAGTGTTCTGTTAACATTTGCTGAATGAGTGGACTCTCAGTCAATAGCTAACATTCACTGAGAACTTATCACATGCCAGGCACTGTTCTAACTACTTTATAAAAATTATCTCCCTTGATTCCCAAAACAACCGTCTGAGGCAGATATTCTTACTAATCCATTTTATAAAGAAGGAAACTGAAGTGCAGAGAGATCAAATAAATCTATCCAAAGCCAAAAAGCCAAGAAGTAGCAGACCCAGGACGAAATCCCAGCAGCCCAGCCCCAGGCTCCACACACTTAATCCTGAGTCCTGATGCTTTTGGTTTCGATGTATAAGCATCAGACCTGATTTCACAACTTGTGTTTATAAAGCTCTGACTGTATATGATTAGATCAAAGTATCCAGACTTTTGACCCACACCCTCTTCCAAATCCTTTGCCCTCCATTCTATATCTGTTCACCAGCCCCTCTTGCATCACTATGTATGTTCTCATTTATCTCTTTAATACTTAGCTACTTGTTTGTTTTTCCATACTTTGAGTGGAGATTCTAAATGTGTGTAATACCAATTTGTTTCTACCATGGGCCCAGGCACACAGAAGGCAGATGCTAAATACTTTCTGAAAAGATTTCTAAGTGAATAAAACATTTTGGAATACTTTTCAACAGAACATAGCAAGACTGTTTAATAAAAGAGAGCTGTAAATGCAAAGTACAGACAGAGCAAGTAGAAAATCAAGATAAGCATTCCCTATAAACTCAACTCTTCATGCTTTCCTCACCTCAGGGCCTTTGCATATGCTGTTTCCCTTGCATGAAACACACTTTCTATTCCCATCCTTTTTACCTATTTACTTTCTACCGGTTCTCCAAATTTCACCTTGAACATCATTTCCTCAGCAAAGCTTTTATTGACCACTAACAGCACTTACAGCTCTCAATTATACATTTTCTGCTGTGGCTCTTCAGTTGACATTTTTCTTGACTAAAAGATTCTAAGCTCCATGAAGCAAAACCATCCATGTCTATTTTATTCAACATCCCCTCCCAGGGCATAGCTCATAGTCAATGCACAAAAACATGGCTCAATGCATAGAATAAACTTTTGAAATTTCAGGTTTACAAATACAAAAAATTATGCTTTAATGGAACATCTTTTCTTAAGAGTGACTTAAAGTAGAATTTACTATTTTTCTCTTTTGCATACAGTGTAATATACCTGCATGGTACCCCCACCCCTACTTGAGTTATCAATATTGCAAGTGGTTTAGAGCATTGGGTGTTGGTTCTGGGTTTGCATCCTGGCTAATTAATATAATCAGTACCTTAAATCTTCACCACTTCAAAATGTTATTTCAAAGTACCTTCAACAAGAGAAGAATAGCACAGATGTAAAACAAAAACAAACAAAAAACTGACAGTATCAAATACTGAGAGGATATGGAGTAACAGGAAATCTCATACTCTGCTGTTGGGAGTGTAAATTAGTAAAACCACTTCACAGAGCAATAGAGCTGAATCTAGTAAAGATAAAGATGCACATACTCTACAACATAATAAATATACTTCTGCATACATACTACCCAAGAGAAACTCTCACATATGAACACTTCTCATGGACAGTCCTATCAAGTTGTTAACTACAGCAGTTTTCAATAGCAAAACCTTTGAACCAATTTAAATGTACATTGTTTATATATATACATACGCACACACTCACGTATGTCTACCCAATATGTGTATACATACATAGACATGCATGTGTGTACGTGTGTCTATATAATAAGCATGTATTATAGAAATATAAATATGTATGTATGTACAGATATGTCTCTATGTATGTATATATGAATAAATTACAGTACGTTTATACAATGGGATGCTATATAGTCGTTAAAATGAGTGAATGAGAGCTACCTGTATCAACCAAATAGGTCTCAAAAACATAATGTTGAGGGCGCCTGGGTGGTTCAGTTGGTTGGGCAACTGCCTTCAGCTCAGGTCATGATCCTGGAGTACTGGGATTGAGTCCTGCATCAGACTTCCTGCTCAGCAGGAAGTCTGCTTCTCCCTGTGACCCTCTTCCTCTCATTCTCTCTCTCTCTCAAATAAATAAAATCTTTAAAAAAAAATGTTGAGTGGAAAAGGCAGCATTAGAATGGACAGTTCACTATAAAGTAAGGGGATGCAAATGGGGCCCTGAAGACTACAGTACAGTGGTTGCCTCTAGAGAAAGAAGGAGGGAGGAGAAAGAATGGGCCTTGGGCAATTTCAAAGAGGACTTCAGTTATATCTAGTGTGTCAGTTTTCTTTAAAAAAAAAAAAGAGAGATTAAATGTTCCTCATCACATTTTTTAAATTTTACAACAAAGGACACAATTAAGAGAGTGAAAAGACGGGGCACCTGGATGGCTTGGTTGGTTAAGCAAATGACTCTTGATTTTTGCTCAGGTCATGATCTCAGGGTCATAAGATCAAGTCCGGCATTGGGCTCTGCGCTGGAGCCTGCTTAAGATTCTCTGTCTCCCCCTTCTTCTGCCCTCCCCTCACCCCCACCCCGCCACCCACTCATGCACGCTCTCTCTCAAAAACTTAAATTATATTAAAAAATAAAATAAATGAAGCAAATATGGCAAAATGATAAATTTTGTTTAATCTGAGTGATGAGTGTACCAGGATGTGTATATTACAAGACAATTTTATAAATGAACTATTGTATAATATTTTAAAAGGTGAGACTGAGAAAGGGAGATCCAGATGAGAGCTCTGCCACTGGACTTCAGAAAAGGGACATAAATTCTCTGAGAATTTTGCAAAATAGGATTAACAGTGTTGACTGTGAAAATTAATGAGATTAAATATGCAGAATGACTTCTAGATATTACCCATCGGAGTATCATTTTAGAATGAGTCCCTAACAACTTTCCACATGTGTCTTATTCAGAGAGACATTTGTTTTTAAAATTGATCAGAAAGTATATGCACGTATTTTCAGGAATGCCTGGCTGGCTCAGTCTGAAGAGCATGTGACTCTTGAATTCAGAGTCACAAGTTCAAGCCTCACACTGGGTATACAGAGGACTTAAATAAAAGCTTTAAAAAAAAAAAAGAAAAATTATATGCATACATTGTCAAAACAAATTGGACACCAAAAAAATAATAATTGCTACCGTTTGTTCAAAAACTATATACATGCATTATATAGACAGATATAAGGACAAATTATTTATTACTATGATGGTCCTGAGAGAGAGGTACTTGGGTGGTTGGAGAACAAGGGAAATTTACTTCTATTATTTTTAATAATGTACCATATTTGGACTACAGCTCTTCCTCAATTTATGATGGGATTACATCCTGATAAACCCATCATAAGCTGAAAATTCATTTAATACACCTAGCCTACCAAACATCATAATTTAGCCTAGCTTACCTGAAACATGTTCAGAACACTTACATTAGCCTACAGCTAGGAAAAATCATTTAACATAAAACCTGTTTTATAATAAAGTGTTGAGTATCTCATGTAATTTATTGAATCCTGTACTGAAAGTGAGAAACAGAATGGTCGTACAGGTACAGATGGTTCTAAGTGTGTCAGTTTTAAGGGCTCGTGATCACGTGATTGACTGGGCGCTCTGGCTTGCTGCTGTTGCCCAGCATAACAAGAGAGTATCATAACACATATCGCCAGCCTGGGAAAAGATCCAAATTCAAAATCCCAAGTACAGTTTCTACTGAATGCCTATAGCTTTTGCACCATAGTAAAGTCGGAAAATCATAAGTCAAATCATCATAAATTGGGGACCATCTGCACCTACTCTAAAAATAAATAGAATTTATCTTTAAACTAATCTGAAGTTCGTGATCTTCTCCGCACCTTCAATACTAAGTCTATGTAAAAAGGAAAGGTCCTAAAATCCAGTTTGCAAAAAGGTTAAGAGGTCAGTCTCCCACCTGAACACATGAAGCAGGGAAAGCCATCCCACCCCCTATTTTCCTGCATGCACCTGGACAAAAGAAAAATCATGGGATTTGGGGTTAGGGGATCGAGGTTTGGTTCCTGTCACCAGCACTTACTAAGTGTATGACTCTAAGTGAGCTCCTTAAGCCCTCTGAGCCCCAGTTTCATTTCTGAAGTAAGGACAATGGCAGCACCACCTCCAATGATTGTGTGAGGAATAAATAAACTACAATATGAGTACAGAACTTTGTCAAAATAGTATCCAGATGTCTGTATGAGATATAATTTGTAGTACAGAGATTGTCCATCAAAAGCATTGGTTCAGTCCCTTTGGCTTCCATGGGAGTGCCCACAAAAGTATGCCTATGGCCCCACAGTAGCCAACAAAGTCATCTCACTTCAGAGATAAACCAGATTCTCTTCTCTCCACAGCAAATATCCTGACAGTGATCATCCTCTCTCAGCTGGTAGCTAGAAGGCAGAAGTCCTCCTACAACTATCTCTTGGCACTTGCTGCTGCTGACATTTTGGTCCTCTTTTTCATTGTGTTTGTGGACTTCCTGTTGGAAGATTTCATCTTGAACATGCAGTTGCCTCAGGTGGCCAATAAGATCATAGAAGTGCTAGAATTCTCATCCATCCATACCTCCATTTGGATTACTGTTCCATTAACCATTGACCGGTATATCGCCGTCTGCCACCCGCTCAAGTACCACACGGTCTCCTACCCAGCCCGCACCAGGAAAGTCATCATAAGTGTTTACATCACCTGCTTCCTGACCAGCATCCCCTACTACTGGTGGCCCAACATCTGGACTGAAGACTATATCAGCACCTCCGTGCATCACGTCCTTATCTGGATTCACTGTTTCACTGTGTACTTGGTGCCCTGCTCTATCTTCTTCATCTTGAACTCAATCATTGTGTACAAGCTCAGAAGGAAAAGCAATTTTCGCCTGCGTGGCTACTCCACAGGGAAAACCACTGCTATCTTGTTCACCATTACCTCCATCTTTGCCACACTCTGGGCCCCCCGCATCGTCATGATTCTGTACCACCTTTATGGGGCGCCCATCCAAAACCGCTGGCTGGTGCACATCATGTCCGACATTGCCAACATGCTGGCCCTTCTGAACACAGCCATCAACTTCTTCCTCTACTGCTTTATCAGCAAGAGGTTCCGCACAATGGCAGCTGCCACGCTCAAGGCCTTCTTCAAGTGCCAGAAGCAACCTGTACAGTTTTACACCAACCATAACTTTTCCATAACAAGTAGCCCCTGGATCTCACCGGCCAACTCACACTGTATCAAGATGTTGGTGTACCAATATGACAAAAATGGAAAACCTATAAAAGTATCCCCATGACCCTATAAGCTTGGCACTTAGTGCCTCTGTCTAATCTATTTCCAGATGGAAGGGTAGCTCACTTAAGAGTGCCAACCTGATTTCCTGTCTCCATGGACTAAGCAACTCTCAGACTGGTAGATGAGAAAAGATGGAAGAGAAGAAAGAAAAGCATCAATCTTGTTTTCATTTATGCATTTATTTTCACAATGTCACTTGACAGCAAAAGTTCCTACCAGTTTGAAGATACCTTTGGAGGTTGTGTCATCATCCTGTGGCCAGTGAGGACACACAGTAAAGAAATAGTCTATGACTTTACCTTGGCACCATCCACAGTCATTGGGAACCACTCACTTATGTGACACACCAAGCCACAGTAGCAGGTAGCTGATTCCACACTCTTCTTCCAAGAGCTGAGGTCAACCATCGCTTCCCTGTGCCATCCCCAGCAGCTAACAATGCTGACCAATCTGGGATTTTTCCAAGGTGCCCTTTGTCCTAGAGAAGGCTGTGGTCTTGAAGTGGCCCTGGAACCCTAAACTACAGAATGACACTGTGGGGACAAGGGAGCATTAATCCCATCCAAACTCTGGCCAGAGCTTCTTTGGAAAGGCTCCAAACCAACATAACAATGACCCTCAGACCTGGGTCTAAAATGCAGTCTTTCTATTTGCCATTATGTATAGATTTTATCTATCTCCTCCAAAATAAAGACCCCGCCTGGTGTGTGGGGGGAAAGGAGGATCTCTTGAGCCCAGAAAAACAAAAAAATAAGCCCACTCTTGCCATTGTTTCGATCCATCCCTGTGTCAGCTGTGTATGATCCCTTTACTCAAAATAGCTTCTTACTGCGGTGCCACTCAAGCTTCCCAGAGAAGCCCTTTACGTGTAGAGTTGTCAACCCTGCCTCCTTGCTTGCTGAAGCCCTCACCAAATTGTTTTCTTTGAAGTGACTTCCAAACTGGACTTAATTTTCAAGGGTCAGAAACTGTAGCTCTCCAGGTGTGAAGGGAGGCATTCTCCGCTCTGCCCCACAGTCCAGCTGGCATTGCCATTCAGCCACAAACGCAGATACAATTGACATGGAAAGGTGCCTATGTTGTTTGCTTGTCTGCATATGGCTCAAAAGGGTGGTGCCAGTTTTCAGTGAAGCTATTTAATCCAGATTCTTTGCAAAATAATAAAATATGAATCTATTTATTTGTTCTCCCTTTGCCTGTCCAAGGCAAGAACAGCTCTACAATGTAATTAATAGCGGTTTCCCTGGGATTTACCACTCATGTGTGCACACACATGCAGACACATGCTTGATTATAGTAGGTTTCTATGTATCCTGTGATGTATTTTAAAAGGGAAACACATGCTGGAGTTCCTCTTATTCAGCCTTTTTAAAAATTTCTCTTCCAGATTCCCAGTATTTTCCCCGTTTTGGAAGAAATCTCCCAAAATGTTTTTGGAATTGTATGATATTTTTGGTGACCAAACAAAAAGCAGACAGTCCTCCTGTACATTTGGTTTCTTAAGTTGGATTCTTACTACATTTTTAGTCCTAAATTGGAAGGCATGTCTACCCTTTTTAAGGGAATTTGCAATAAATGAGTGTGGTAGAAAAGGCCCCAGTGCAACACAAGCCCTCAACTTTAGTCAATGCCCTCAATACTAATTCAATATAATTTTAGGTTATGGTATCCTGATGATCCTAATTCCTACTCCTTTTAAACAATTGCAGTAGAGTCTCATCTTACCCAAAGATTAGATTCTAAAGTCACTGCAAAAGAAAAAAATCTGGCAGAGCCTAAGTTACCTCTGCAAAGTCATCAGGAAGGAGCCATTTTGGAGACCACATTCTATCCCTTATAAAATCTAACACAGCAAAGCTTTTCTCCAGCCATAGAACAGATTTCCTAGATCAAGGACATGGCAAAGTTAGTGTGCACTTAGAGACCACACTGTATGACTCTAATGTATCTTAATGAGAACATTAAGATCACACTGGTACAGCAAGATGCTCCATTAGAAGAGGTTCATGGAAATTGTTTGAGGGACAAGGTTAGTATGTCCCACGTCACACTATCCCCAGGGCATATGTGCATCCAGTGGAATGGTGGGCAGACTCCTCCACATCCTTTAAATTGCATTTCTTTCTGTTTCTTTTTTTCCAAGCACGTGTAGTCTAAATATGTCGTGTTCATTAAATGTGTGTATGATGCGATTCCACCACACCCCCTTATGAATGAACATTGACCAAAGGCTACCTACACTGAATAAATATATATATATACATATATATTTTATTTATTTATTTATTATTTATTTATTTATTTTTTAAACACATAGCTCAAAAAATGCTAGTTTGGGCTATATGTGGATGAGTCACAGTGCAATAGCTACAAAGATTAAGCAAGTCCCCTTTAAGAATGTATGCAAGATGGAAAATACGTGTGTGGATCTCAGTGCTCTCTGCTCCACATTTTTTATTGTATGTAAAAATTGTTGATGTTTAAAAAGTAAAAAAACTGGGTGTGCATTTGGAATGTTTTCCTCATACACTCATTTATTACTTCTCTTACCAATAGAGGCTGTAACAAATAGTATTGTGATCTTTTTTTCCTTCTGCCTATATTTTATACTTTGATAAGTAATATTTAAAAGAGTTCCGATTCTTGAAGGCATTCCAATGAGTTGTTGTCTTCTGGTTAAAATGCATAAGAGTGCCCACTGGGTTAGGTTGATACATATGTCCTAAACTTTATTTCAGATAATCTATGGACTTTTAATTTATTACTATTTATATTACTAATTGTGGACAATAACGATAAGGTTTAAAAAAAAAAAAAACAACTTTTAAGCCTTTTCTTTCAGGCCAGTTTTGGAAACAGAGCCTTGAATTTTGAAGCCTGTCTTGTAAACAGCTGCTGTTGATGGCATTTAAGCAATTGCCTTATATCAGGTTTTTTGTGAAAGATTGTTAACTAGCATCTCTCTTGTGTGATGTGTGTCCTTGGTTGGACATGCAGTGATGCTACTTACACATGTACATGCTTTTTACTGGACAGCTCAAGCACTGAACTGTCTCATAAGGAAAGAAATGAGGAGCATGACAGACAAACCATAAAAGACAGACTATGAGAAGGTATGAACTTCCACTTTGCAAACATTCTGCAATTGGAAGATTATTTTGCACAGTTGGTGCCTACTAGGTCCAACATGAGGGGCCTATCTGAAGTGAATTAAAGACTATAATGTTGGCTATTCCAGTTCAAAGAATGGAATAGAATGTTACTATAGAAGAATAGTAAATGTTCATATTTTCTTAATTAGATAATATATTGTGTTTGGACCTGTTTGTATTATAATAAACTCTAACATGGTGCACTCTTGGTGTTTGGAATTTGCATATATGTTCAAGCTATGGCAGAACTCTTAAAAATTTGTAAATGAGCATTTTCCTTATACTTTGTCCTGGTGCTAGGATGAGACCTGAGTCCCACCTGTCCCTTGGTTAGGCAGATATATTTCAGAATTTAAGACCACTGAACTCTGCTTCCTATAATCCGAATTAGGTAGTTTATGGGGTGTAAATCCAAATTCTCTTCTGACTTCATCCTCTACATGTCTTCAAGACAGTGATGGCTATAATCATAAGTGGAAATCTAGCATAATGGCTAAGAGCTTGGACTTTTTTTTTTCCTCATGACTTATTTCTAACTGAAAGTTTGTATTTTTTGACCCCCTTCACCCATTTTTCCCACCCCCATCCCCCACCTCTGGCAACCACCAATCTGTTTCCTGTATCAGAGCTTTGTTTTTTGTTTTGTTTTTTAAATTTCACATATAAATGAGATCACACAGTATGCGTCTTTTCTCTGACTTATTTCACTTAGCGTAAAGCCCTCAAAGGTCCATCTCTGTTGTTGCAAACGGCAAGATTTCATTCTTACGGCTGAATAGCATTCCATTGTGTGTAACACTACATCTTCTTTACCCATTCATCTATTAATGGACACTTAAGTTGTTTTCATATCTTGTAATAGCTTGGATGTTGAAGTCAGACACAATGGTCATGTTCCAGCTCCACCATTTACTAGATGGGTGGCCTTTAACAGTTCCTTTTAAGATCTCTGAAAAACTGTCCTCAGATAGAAAATGGTACAAAATTTAATTTTTTCCAGTTGCCTGCAAGGTAAATAGAGGCTCTCAAAGTCAGGAAATCAAGGTCTGGAGTCAGTTATGGCAGGCTGTAACTTTGCAGGCTATGCCACTTCCTAGCTGTGTGGCCTTGGGCAATGTTCTCAGTCTCTCTGAGTCTCAATTTCTTCTCCATAAAATAAGGGCTAAGATTAATTCCAGTACATACCTCACGGGGTGATTATTAATAGTAGAGCTAAAAGAGCCTCCAGTTGCACATCATTTTACAGGTAAGGATGCTAGGCCAAAAGAGGTTAATGATTTTATTCAGAGTAGTCACTAAACACTTCATGCTTTCCACTTTACCTCACTGCCTTCTCTGCAAGATTCTGACCCATCCCCCCCCAAAGATCACATTATTTTGTGCCCTTCCTAGACTTGAGTATATTGCATAGCTTTCCAACCTTTCAAACACAGGTCACCCAAGCATGAGATATATTATAACAACATCATAATTAAAACACTTGGCTTGACCTTTCCCTGTGAGGCAGAATTTTTTTAAAATTGACTCTCTAGAATCCTAACCATAGCTCTTAAACAAGCTATGCATTTCCCACACAAACCACCATCAGTTCTGACAGCCACCCACAAACTATTGTCACAATCTATCTTCGCGTCAACTTGGAGAATGAAAGTAACTTACAAGTTGAGAAAGAAGTACAGAAAAGCAAGGAATTTGCTGAGATGGCGGCAAGCAGAAGCTGTAAGGCATGGCCACAGCAACCTCATTAATTTTGTTCACCAACTCGGGAAGGCAGGATAAAAGTGAGTTGATGGAGGCTGAACTGTTAAATAATAATCCTTTTATTAGTGCACTCAGCTAAATGTGATGGTTCAGCCTCTACGGAGGGTGTGCAATTAATCCATGTACTTGCCAGACACAACAAGAGGGATAAGTGGCTCGTGTCTACTGGGATAAATAGATACTGTGAATTTCCCAGGTTTATTGGGAGAACGTGTCACTGTCATGCCAGAAAAAGAAAACTTTTCTGATTAAACAGGAGGAAAACAGGGCCACAGTAAAGAGATTCCTTCTCATCAACTCTCCACATGAGGAGTCTACTATGTCCACAGAGCTTTGTTACCTATTGAATGGCAATAACACGGTATTTCTCTCTACTGGAGATGGAACAAAAGCATGTGAGACTTAAACTCAAGTATGAGAGATCCAGATCAAACCCAAAAGGCAAGTCTTCATAGTGATGTCTATCCACTCCACAAATGGAGTTCTTAGCATCTGCTTCTCTCGGTATATTTCCAAATGGACTGTATATCAGAGTCTTGAAGGGAAGCAAATCTCACTCAGATGGTTTTGATGAAAAGCCTTTAACCAAGAGATTTTTTAAAATGGTCTCAGCAAGATTAAGGGAACCAACAAGAGCGATTGAGATACCTAGGAACTAGAAATAATAGGAAGCCTTACCTCTCTAGGCCTGATGGGAGTAACAGGAGAAAATAGTAGTATTGCAGCTCACTGCGGGCAGAACTTTGGAGGAGAGGCCTTCCAGCAAGCAGGTGACAAACCACTGCCAGAGATGTGATGCCAGAGAGGAAGTGGAGGATTCCCAATCTCTCTTTTCCTTCCTTCTGATATCATACTGATTCCCCCACTGGCAGGGCTCAAACAGAAGTCAGCCAGGAAGGGAGTGCAGGTGATGCAGTCCATAGGGACCAGGCCTCAAGGCACAAAACAGTAAAAAATAGATCAAGGGTGAAGTGTGACAGGAAGCAACTGCAGAATAACCAGCAAAGCTTGGATTCTTATTTTACTATCACTGAATGCCAGAGAGGATCTTACAGGTTATTTCACTCAAATGAAGGAAAGAAGGAAGGATGGAGGGATGGATGGATGGATGGAAGGAAGGAAGGAAAGAAGGACGGTAGGAACGGGGAGGGAGGGGGAGGGACGCGGGGGGAAGGGAAGGGAGGGAGGGAAGAAAGGAAGATATAAAGGGAGAGGAAGAGAGGGAAGAAAGGAAATGAACGAGGGAAGGGAAGGGAAGGGAAGGGAAGGGAAGGGAAGGGAAGGGAAGGGAAGGAAAGGAAAGGAAAGGAAAGGAAAGGAAAGGAAAGGAAAGGAAAGGAAAGGAAGAAAACGAAATTAAAGCCTTAGAGATTGCCTTGCCCAGGGTCACATGATCTAGACGTTGGCAGGTCCTCCTTCTAATGATTTTCTAGCACACTCCCAGAAACATGTATTGTAGATCTTCACAAGTTTACTTTCCAACCATCATAATTAGAATTTTCTTTCATTAATCCTCAACATCTCCAGATGTCAACATGAATATGGTGGGACAGAAATGAGGAGGCTGGGCACTCATTTAGCAACCACTGCATCCCAGGCACTCCTATGGTAATTTATTTATTTGACTAATACGTGTTGAAATACACTATGTCTCAAGATCTATTCTAGGCATAGTGATTCATTAGTGAACAAAACATATAAGGCTTCTGCCTTTGTGGTACTTACATTCCAGTGGGAAAGACAATAAGCAAGAAAGCAAATAAGATAATTTCAGGTAGTTGGAAGTGCTAGAAAATAATTCATAGTAAGTGATGAGAGTCAGGCAGAAAGAACATTAGATAAGTGAGTCAGAGAAGGTCTTTTTGAGAAGGTGGCAACAGAACTGATCCCAAATTAAAAGGAAAGAGCCACACAAAGAGTATTTCAGGTAAAGGAACCAGAAAGTACAAAGACCTTGAAATGATAATAACCTTGAACGCTCATGGTACAAAGAGAAAACCAGTAGTGCCGAAACACAGTAATCCAGGGGAAGAGTGATATGGCACAAGTCATGGAGGAGCAGGCAAGAGCAGAATCATGTAGAGTTCTGTGGGGCCTGGTAAGGAACCTGGTGGAAAGCCACTGAATAATTTTAAGTAAGAAATTAATGTGATCTTCTTACCTCACTTAACCATCATAACAACTCTTGAAGAGGAGTGTTGTTACCTCCATTGTTCAGATAAGAAAACTAAGTTTCATGGGCATTAAATTAAGCTTGCTCAAAGTCACAGCGAGTAATTTGTGAGCTGGTATTTAAGCCTAGTCCTGTCTGGTTCCAAGAGCCACTTCTTCAGGCCACCTTGACATGTTTTCCTTCACATCCCACACTCTCTCTTCTGAATTAGCAGCTTGTTCCCATTAGCCTTTTCATCATCCAAAGTTGATATTTAGACTAAAGCCACCCTCTAATTCCAGTAATGAAGAGTCAGAAATCATCAGGTCATGACAGCATATAGGGCTATTTCATGACCCAATCCATGTGTCTGATGAAATCTGACAGAGTAACAGTCACACAAGATTGGGGACAAAAAAATACAGACTCTACTGGCAGGTAAGGCAAAAACATATATATACTTTTTAAAACTTTTAGGAGTATATACTTTTTAAAAAAAACCTCAATAATATTTTCAGTGGCATTGTTTTACAAATGCTCTTATACACAGATTTTAACTCTTAGTCCTTCAGAGCAACTGCCTGTGCTTCTGTCCAAGGTGCTGAAATCATTTGACAAGACAGATTTGAGCAAGAAAGACAGTATCTGTTAAGAAAAAAACAAATTTGCTTTTTTTTGGGGGGGGGGTTGTTTTTTGTTTAGAGTGGGAGAGCAGTGGGGAAGTGGCAGAGGGAGAGAGAGAATCTTAAGCAGGCTTCATGCCCAGCATGGAGCCTGATAAGGGGCTCGATCTCACAACCCTGAGATCATGACCTGAACCAAAATCAAGAGTTGGAGGCTTAACTGACCGAGCCACCCAGGTGCCCCATGTTAAGAAAATTTTATGTATAAAGATACATATTTCCCCCTCTCATTAAAAAAGGATTTGGTATAGTATTTTTTAGTTTATGAGACTATTTAAGATAGGATTTCTTACAAAGCAAGTTCCACTGGGGCCTTGCTCCTCTCACTATGGTCCACCTAATGGCAGCACCACATCAGCACCTGGGAGTTTGTAAGAACTGTGGAATCACAGGCCCTACCCCAACGTGAACCAGAATCTGAATTTTAACAAGATCCCATGTGATTCATACACACATTAAAATGTGAGAAGCACTGCACTGCTGTACTTTAAAACAGTGGTTTTACACCCTTGGGAAGCTTTTTGAAAATCCCAATACCCAAGATGAAACCCAGACAACAGTACTTCTTAAAGTTCCTTGGATAATTCCAATGTACAGCCAAAATGGAGAACTGATTTTTTTTTAAAGCAAACTTTAGATCTCTACCATAAATGGAAAACCAGTATCACCTGCCATAAATAGGTTGAAACCATTTTTAAAAGGACAAATAGGGGCGCCTGGGTGGCTCAGTCGTTAAGCGTCTGCCTTTGGCTCCAGGTGTCATCCTGGAGTCCTGGGATCGAGCCTTGCATCGGGCTCCCTGCTCTGCTGGGACCCTGCTTCTCCCTCTCCCACTCCCCCTGCCTGTGTTCCCTCTCTCGCTGGCTGTCTCTCTGTCAAATAAATGAATAAAATCTTAAAAAAAAAAAAAAAAGCCAAATAATTCTTACTTTATAACTGTCTGAAACTAACATCTATTCTTCTTTTGTTGAAAAGACAAAAGATAGGTATTAAGGGCCTACTACCACCATATTGAGACTTTCTCCTTAACCTAATCAGAAGGATTGACAACAAATTAGAAAGAGAAATTTTTTTTTCACAATGCATTTCAATGTTACTGAAGCCAAGCCTTGTGTCATCTAAACCCACTCAAACACTCTTTGTTATAAACTGTATACTTTAGGAAACACTGATTTGTTAAATAAAGAGCCTTCAGCAGCTTCCTTAATTTTAGTAATTCCCAACCTTAACTTAAATCTATGTCCAGACTCTACACCCATATGAATTAAATCAGAACCTAGGGGAGTGGGCCCAAGGCATCAGATTTTTCTAAAACCTTCCCAGGTGATTCTGATACACAGCCAGGATTGAGAACCACTTGCCTGCTTCTAACACTTGGTTGGCTGTAAAAACTGGGAAATTACAATATAGCTTTCCCAAATAATCTGTCTTGTGACCATTTCCCTAATTCAGGCTTCCCACAATTGGTTGAGGTTTCACAGTGTGTGTACTTCTCACTGTTGAAGATTAAGGAGGCTGACAAATCACACCCATCTACCCCTTCACTCTGAGTGTGGAACCTGCTGAGAATAGATTAGTGGCAATCAAGTATCAGTTCTATTACTCTAATGGTGGAATGGAGAACCTCAAATGAGAGCCAATGGACTTCCTACCCAACCAGTTTATATTTTGGATCAGAGATGGACCTCTAGACCCTTCTCTGGAAGCCACACGTGGACCACAACCCAGTTAGGATTCCTAAATGGAAGATGGGAGCATGGAAACAATTCCTCCTTTCTGGAGGCCTGAGAAGTAGAAAGATAAGGTGGCTTTCTCATATATATGGTGTTTCTTCTTCCTCTCCTAGAAATCAGTCAAGGCCTTCCCTCTCAATTGGGGGTGGAGTGAAAAGGAAGGGTTGAGAAAAGTTACCCTCCAAATCCTTCTGAGAGTAGTATCAAGTTTTCCTAAATTATAGGTTAGGATGGTGAAGGGTATTAAGGAGAGTACATATTGCTTGGAGCACTGGGTGTTACATGCAAACAATGAATCATGTAACACTACATCAAAAGCTCATGATGTATGGTGACTAACATATCATAATAATAATAAAAATAAAATAATTTTTAAAAAAGAACTATTAGAAAAAATGGGTTCCCCATATACTCATCTCCTCATGACCCAGAGAATTTTACAAATGTGGTTCAAGAAATTTCACAGCCTACAAGCAGATAGGTAGTCAAGTGTGCTGCACTGTTAAAATACTTAGAAAAAAGGAAGGAAAAGATCCTTCTCATCCTCCAAAGCCTCATGTCATCAAATTAGGTTTATTGGGTGCCTCCAAAGGCATAATTCTATCTTTAAGTTCAGAGATTCTCAGCCCTGGCCTACCTATCACTCACTGCTGGCACACAGTTATCTAAAAGTTCTGAAATAAAAACATAATTTCAATTGATTTGATTAAAACAAGGATGCCAAATACCACTTTTAGGAGTGAAAGAACGTGGCACCAATATCAGACACCTTCATAGCACTGCAACTCCCAAAGGTAGGTTCCTGGTGTGCAAGGATGTGCAGGTCATGCAGATCTAGGTTCAAATCCTGACTCCACCACTTGCCAGCTGTGTGATACTGGACAAGTTACTTCCAGTGTCTGAGGTACTGCTGCATCATATGGAAAGTAGGAATAACGGTAGTATGGACTTCAAAAGGGGGTGGAGGGAGTTACAATATTTTTTAAGTGTTTGGAACATATTTGTGTTATTAATAAATTGTATTATTGTTATTTAATTCCCCATGATAGGAACAAGAGGAACACTGCATATTCCAGGACTTTTCTGGGAAACTGGGTCACCTTTGAGATGACAAGGCCACTCCTGGGAAGAAAGGGTTTAGCTATGTCATGTTCCAGTTTTCTCTCTTTTCCAAAGTGGAGAAAGCATATCATTCATTACAGTCATCCAGTGACAGTCCCTGAAAAAGATAGAGCATCAAGGATTTGGAAGACTAGGGGCAGGCCATCAGTCACTCCACAGTCAATTTCAATACCATGAAATGTGGGCTCCAGTTATATCCTAATTCTTTCTCTCGAACAGTTTGCATCCACCGCTAATCTCTGGAGTGAAATATCAGCCTTCAGGATGATGTGATGGCAGCTGCATTAAGGCCACTTGCACAACTCATTAGAGTTGCCAGCACTTAGCTCCAGTAAGGAGAAAAATGGAAATAGTCCTGCTGGTGGGTGAGGGTTGATACAGGTGACTTGTCCCCAAGATGTCAAGTATGTCTCCAGGGCTCTGGAAGAGGACACAAATATTCCTCAGCTGGAGACAAGGGCTTGTTATTGCAAATTAATCTTGTAAATATCTGATTTCTAAGAGGCTATAAGGAAATGACTCCCTGTTGTTATATGTGTGTGCCTCTTAGTGTATCTGATTTCTGGGGGGTGGTATTGTGTTCTGACATCACTGTCCCTGTGAGATCTGCAACGGAAAGGCCACAGCCATGAGAAGAAAGGACAGGGTCTTCCCCAAGAATGAGGTCATCATTCTTTTTTTTTTTTTTTTTGAGGTAACATTTTTCTGTCTATTCCAAGAATATAGATAACAACATTAATTTTTACAGGTTAGCCTTGCATGATTAATATGAATCCAAACTGGTAATAATGTATTAGGTTTTTTATATGTTATTGGATTCAGTTTGCTAAAATTTTGCTAAGGATATATTGCTTAAGGTCATAAGGGGTATTGAGCTGTATGGTATCTTTTCCTTTTTCTTTTCTTCCCCTCCAGGTATTTTTTCCCCTCCTTAGCTTCTTCTCTTTTCCAAATTCTGTATTCTTTTTTTTTAATGTTTTTTTATTATATTATGTTTTTTATGTTTTTTTATTATATTATGTTAGTCACCGTACAGTACATCCCTGGTTTCTGATGTAAAGTTCAATGATTCATTAGTTGCATATAACACCCAGTGCACCATGTAATACGTGCCATCCTTACTACCCATCATCAGCCTATCCCATTCCCCCACCCCCCTCCCCTCTGAAGCCCTGTTTGTTTCTCAGAGTCCATAGTCTCTCATGCTTCATTCCCCCTTCTGATTACCCCCCTTTCTTTATTGCTTCCTTCTGCTACCGATCTTCCTAGTTCTTATGTTCCATAGATGAGAGAAATCATATGATAATTGTCATTCTCTGCTTGACTTATTTTACTTAGCATTATCTCCTCCAGTGCAGTCCATGTTGCAGCAAATGTTGAGAACTCGTACTTTCTGAGAGCTGAGTAATATTCCATTGTATATATGGACCACAACTCCTTAATCCAGTCATCTGTTGAAGGGCATCTCGGCTCCTTCCACGATTTAGCTATTGTGGACAATGCTGCTATGAACATTGGGGTGCATATGGCCCTTCTCTTCACTACGTCTGTATCTTTGGGGTAAATACCAGTAGTGCAATGGCTGGGTCATAGGGTAGCTCCATTTTTAACTTTTTAAGGGACCTCCACACTGTTTTCCAGAGTGGCTGTACCAACTTGCATTCCCACCAACAATGTAGGAGGGATCCCCTTTCTCCACATCCTCTCCAACAATTGTTGCTTCTTGCCTTGTCAATTTTTGGCATTCTAACTGGCGTAAGGTGGTATCTTAGTGTGGTTTTGATTTGAATTTCCCTAATGTCTAATGATTTTGAACATTTTTTCATGTGTCTGTTAGCCATTTGTATGTCATCATTGGAAAAGTGTCTGTTCATATCTTCTGCCCATTTTTTGATTTGTTTGTTTCTTGCGTATTGAGTTTGAGAATTTCTTTGTAGATCTTGGATACCAGTCTTTTACCTGTAGTATCATTTGCAAATATATTCTCCCATTCCGTGGGCTGCCTCTTAGTTTTTTTGACTGTTTCCTTGGCTGTGCTGGAGCTTTTTATCTTGATGAAGTCCCACAAGTTCATTTTATCTTTTGTTTCTCTTGCCTTTGGAGATGTGTCATGAAAAAGGTTGCTTTGGCCAATGTCGTAGAGGTTGCTGCCTATGTTCTCCTCTAGGATTTTGATGGATTCCTGTCTCACATCGAGGTCTTTCGTCCATTTGGAGTTTCTCTTTGTGTATGGTGTGAGAGAGTGGTCAAGTTCCATTCTTTTGCATGTAGCTGTCCAATTTTCCCAGCACCATTTATTGAAGAGACTGTCTTTTTTCCACCGGATGTTTTTTCCTGCTTTATCGAAGATTAGTTGCCCAAAGAGCCGAGGGTCCATTTCTGGGTTCTCTATTCTGTTCCATTGGTCTATGTGTCTGTTTTTGTGCCAATACCATGCTGTCTTTGTGATCACAGCTTTGTGGTACAGCTCAAAATCCGGCATTGTGATACCCCCAGCTTTGTTTTTCCTTTTCAACAGTTCCTTGGCGATTCGGGGCCTTTTCTGTTTCCATACAAATTTAAGGACTATTTGTTCCAGTTCTTTGAAAAATGTCATCGGTATTTTGATCGGGATAGCATTGGAAGTGTAGATTGCTCTGGGTAGCATGGACATTTTAACTATGTTAATTCTTCCGATCCATGAGCATGGAATATTTTTCCATCTTTTTGTGTCTTCCTCAATGTCTTTCAAGAGTGATTTATAGTTTCTAGAATATAGACCCTTTACGTCTCTGGTTAACTTAATTCCAAGGTAACGTATGGTTTTTGGTGCTATTGTAAATGGGATGGATTCCCTAATTTCTCTTTCTTCAGTCTCATTATTCGTGTATAGAAATGCAACTGATTTCTGAACACTGATTTTGTATCCCGCCACATTACTGAATTGCTCTATAACTTCTAATAGTTCAGGCGTGGATTCTTTTGGGTTTTCCATATAGAGTATCATGTCATCTGTGAAGAGAGACATTTTGACTTCTTCTTTGTCGATTTGGATACCTTTGATCCCTTTTTGTTGTCTGATTGCTGTTGCAAGGACTTCTAGTACTATGTTGAATAATAATGGCGAGAGTGGGAATCCTTGTCATGTTCCTGATCTTAAGGGAAAGGCTTCCAGCTTTTCCCCATTAAGAATGATATTTGCTGTAGGCTTTTCATAGATGGTTTTTATGAGATTGAGGAATGTACCCTCTATCCCTACACTCTGAAGGGTTTTAATCAGGAAAGGATGCTGTATTTTGTCAAATGCTTTTTCTGTATCTATTGAGAGAATCATATGATTTCTGAATTTTTTTTTCTGGATAAAATCTATGACACTGATTCATCTGCGAATGTTGAACCACCCTTGCATCCCAGGGATGAATACCCCTTGGTCATGATGGATAATCCTTTTAATGTACTGCTGGATTCTATTAGCCAGGATCTTGTTGAGGATTTTGGCATCCATATTCATTGGGGAAATCGGTCTGTAATTCTCCTTTTTGATGGGGTCTTTGCCTGGTTTGGGGATCAAGGTAATATTGGCCTCATAGAATGAGTTTGGTAGCTTTCCTTCTGTTTCTATTTTTTGAAATAGCTTTAGGAGAATAGGTATTATTTCTTCTTTAAATGTTTGGTAGAATTCCCCAAGAAAACCGTCCGGGCCTGGAGTTTTGTTTTTTGGAAGGTTGTTTATCACCGTTTTAATCTCTTCATAATTAATTGGTCTGTTTAAAAAATCACTTTCTTCCTGTTTCAGTCTTGGTAGTTTATGGGTTTCCAGGAAGGCCTCCATCTCTTCCAGATTGCTTAATTTATTGGCATAAAGCTGTTGATAAAAGTTTCTAATAATCCTTCCAATTTCATTGGTGTTGGTTGTGACCTCTCCTTTTTCATTCATGATTTTCTTAACTTGGGTCCTTTCTCTATTCTGTTGGATAAGTCTTGCCAGTGGTTTGTCAATTTTATTAATTCTCTCAAAGAACCAGCTTCTAGTTCTGTTGATCTGCTCTACTGTACTCCTGGTTTCTAATTCATTGATTTCTGCTCTAATCTAGGTCAACTGCTTCCTTGTGCGTGGATTAAGTCTGTCCCTCTGTTGCTGTTCCAGCTTCTTGAGGTGAGAATATAAAAACTACATTTTAGATTTTTCTGTTCTTTTGAGTGAGGCTTGGATGGCTATGTATTTCCCCCTTAGGACTGCCTTTGCAGTATCCCATAGGTTTTGGACCGTTGTGTTTTCATTTTCATTCGTCTCTATAAATTGTTTAAATTGATTTTTGATTTACTGGTTTATCGAGGCATTCCTGAGCAGGATGGTTCTTAGTCTCCAAGTGTTTGAGTTTCTTCCAAATTTTTCCTTGTGGTTGAGTTCCAATTTCAGAGTGTTGTGGTCTGAGAATATGCAGGGGATAATTTCAGTCTTTTGGTATCGGTTGAGACCTGTTTTGTGACCCAGAACATGGTCTATTCTTGAGAATGTTCCATGGGCATTAGAATAGAATGAGTATTCTTTGGTTCTGGGGTGTAGTGTTCTATATATATCTATGAGGTCCAACTCGCCAAGTATGGCTTTCAAAGCTCTTGTTTCTCTGTTGATTTCTTGCTTATGTGATCTGTCTATTGCTGATAGTGGAGTGTTGAGGTCCCTTACTATTAACATATTTTTATCTATATGTCTCTTTATTGCGGTTAAGAGTTGGCTTGTGTATCTTGCTGCTCCCCTCTTGGGGGCATGTAAAATTGTCATATCCACTTGTTGGATACATCCTTTAAGTATAATATAGTACCCTTCTGTATCTCTAACTATAGTCTAGTTTAAAATCCAATCTGTCTGATAAGAGAATTGCTACCCCAGCTTTCATTTGAGGTCCATTGGCGTGAAAGATGGTATTCCATCCCTTTACTTTCAGTCTGAATGTATCTTTAGGTTCAAAATGAGTCTCTTGTAGATAGCAAATGGATGGGTCATGTCTTTTTATCCAATCTGCAACCCTGTGGCGTATTATGGGGGCATTTAGGCCATTTACATTGAGACTGATTATTGAGAGATATGATTTTAATGATGCCATGTTGCCAGTTAAGTCTTTGTTTCTATAGATTGTGACTTTCTGTTCTGTATCGCTCTTGGGGCCTTCTTACTTTTATAGAACCCTCCTTAATATCTCCTGTAGGGCTGGTTTCGTGGTTACGAAATTGGTCAGTGACTGGCGATTCTGGAAGGTCTTTATCTCTCCATCAATTCTGAATGACAGCCTTGCTGGATAGAGGATCTTGGCTGCATGTTTTTCTCTGAAAGAGCTTTAAAAATGCCCCCCCAACCCTTTCTCTCATTCCAGGTCTGTGTAGACAGGTCTGACGTAATTCTGATACCTTTGCCTTGGTACGTGAGAAATTTCTTTGCCCTGGCCGCTTTCAATACTGTAATCTTGGATGTAATATTTGCAAATTGCACTATGACGTGACGTGGCGTAGGTTTGTCGTGGTTGAGTGTGGGAGGGGTCCTCTCTGCCTCTTGGACACGATTGTTTGTTTCCTTTGCTAGATTAGGAAGTTTTCAGCTACAATTTGTTCAAATATCTCTTCTAGACCTCTGTTTTTCTCCACCCCCTCGGGGATGCCGATGATTCCGACATGGGAACGTTTCGTTGAGTCAGTAATCTCCTGTAACCTACATTTCTGAGCGTGGATTTTTTTGAGTCCAGATTCTATTTTAGCTCTCTCTTCTACTAACCCATCCTCCAATTCACTGATACGTTCTTCTGCCTCATTCACCCTGGCCGTCAGAGCCTCTAGTTTTGACTGCATTTGGCTCATAGAATTTTTAATTTCTGCCAGATTCACTCTCACTTCTGCCCTTAGAGATTCTATATTCTCATTAACATTTTCGTTAATACTTTTTTCAAGCCTACACATCATCTTGACCATTGTTACTCTGAATTTCATTTCTGATAATTTGGTTATATCCATATCCATTAGTTCTGCGGCAGCGGCCACAGACTCATTGTCTTTTCTTTGCTGGGGGAGGGGGATTTCTCCTTCTTGTCATTCTGATGAGGAGAGGTTGCGGGGTCGTCCAGAGCCCAAATTATTTACCGGGACCCAGGCCGTGTGCCTTTGTTTTATAGGGATCTTAGAGATGTGGGCTTCTTGATTTTTCAGCCTACCTTCTGGGGGAGTGGCCTGCCGCGCCCATACTCAGGCAACCCTGTTTGGGTAGAGTCTCCGTGTCCCCTGCGAGGGGGGATGGGGATGGGCACACTGTGAACCGGTATTTCCAGGCTTTTGTTCTCTGGCGGCTTTCCCTGGTGGTTTGCTGTGCCTTTTCTGAGAGTCAGAGCAGCAGTGGGTGAATCTCAGCCTCTGTCTCAGAACAGAGGGATCGTGGACTGTTCTCCACTGATGTTCTGGCCACTTTAACTCTGTTTCTGTCAGTGCTGCTCAACACTGCAGAGTCCCAGGATGTGCACCCCATACCCGGCGTCCCAGCCGTCACTTCCAGGGCCGGCACATCTCTGTCCTTTGTGTTTCTTTTTTTTTTTTTTTTAAGATTTTATTTATTTATTTGACAGAGAGAGACAGCCAGTGAGAGAGGGAACACAAGCAGGGGGAGTGGGAGAGGAAGAAGCAGGCTCCCAGCAAAGGAGCCTGATGTGGGGCTCGATCCCATAACGCCAGGATCACACCGTGAGCCGAAGGCAGACGCTTAACGACTGAGCCACCCAGGCGCCCCTCTGTCCTTTGTGTTTCTAACACCACCAGCTGCCAGCCGCCCCCACGTGTTCCAGAGCTCCCGGTCTCAGTCTGGTTCCAGTGAGCACACCAGAGCTCCGTTTCAGTCTGGTGGCGCTCATTCCCCAGCTCATGGTCTCAGTCTGCTCTGTTGCGGGTGCCAGTCCGTGAGTCCGCCTGCTCCCCCATGCAGGTGGCTACTGCTTCCTGGCACCCAAACGCAGCGGCTCCCTCCCCCTTCCGATATCTGTGCGCGGTTTCACGGCTCCCCACTTCGTACCTCAATACTCAGCACTGGAGATGTTCATTTGTAGAGATCCAGATGTATCTTCCTGCGTCTCATGCTGATTCCGTGGATGTTCAGGATGTTCTGGTACCTATCCAACTCAACTCAGGGGACCGGCTGAAAAAGGGGTCCCCTACTCCTCTGCCATCTTAACTCCTCTTCAAGGTCATCATTCTTGTCATCTGGGTAGGCCACTGGACAGAGCAAAAGGAAATGGGCCTGGAAAAGGAGAAAGAGAGCAGCTTTTTTGTCTTGATTTGGACAGTCTAGACATCTGCAATAGGTTTCTTGGGAAGGAGATGTCAAAGGCAGGGCCTGAAGCTAGAAGAAAGAGGAATGGGATGGTTCATCTTTCCTGAGATTTCTATTAATGAGATAGGTCTACCTACAGTCAGTTCTACTTCAAGTTTTACTATTTCCGTAGGGTTATCTTTGCTGGTTTTCTGCCATAGTCCCAGACCTTTACCAAAGCCCTATTTAAATATCCCATCTTGTCTTGGTGTCCTATGGACATACAAAGAGCTACATTAAAAATATTCTGTTAATCATAATGTCCCTAAATTTTTCTGTCTTGCCTCTATGTGTTCCTTCAAGTCCCCCTTCAATATTTCTGGGTGTCTCTGTGATCATTTCACATGTTCTCAATCTGTTAGCTATTGTGATACATGGAGTCCTCCTTGTTCTTCTTCCTCTATAGTACCAGGTCCTCCTTGTTGATGTCTCCCAAACACAAAGAATTTCAGAGGACCTCACTGTTGCCATTACTGCCACAGACCACCATGAAAAGGCCAACAAAAGCTAGAATAGAGCCACATTCCAAGCATAAGTGAGAAATGGTCTCTCTTCCAGGTCAAGTCACCTTGGCATGCATTTGGAAAAAAACCATGAAAGCTCTAACTATGAATAGACAGTTCACAGAAGAGGAAATCTAGAGGTGAATGAATGAATGGATGAATGAATGAACAAATGGATGAATACACGCACACATACCATGTCCCCTAGTTCACTAAAAATCAGGAATGTGAACATTAAAACCTCAACAATTTTCACACCTCATGGATTGACAATCATTAAAAGAAACACACAGCCTCAAGTGTTGGGTGGATATGGAAAAGACAAATACCTATGATGAGAGCAAAAATATGTATAAGCACTTTGAAGAGAAACTAGGCAACACAGAGAACAACCTCACTATCAAATGATTCTATTTCCAGCTATATACTTCAGGGGGGAAAAAAATCTCATGCACGTGCTCAAAGACATGAGTACCAGAATGTTTATGGCAGCATCATGGCATTAGCAACAACTTGGCTGTCCATCAAAAGACGACATACTGTGTATTTCGTTTATATAAAATGTTTTTTAAAAAAGAAAGTCTATAGAGACAGAAAGTAAATTAACGGCTACCTGAGATTGAAGGTGGGAATGGAGACAACTGTAAACTTTTATTCTTACCACTGTTCCATTAAACAAACTTTCTCATCTCATACGTCCCCAGGTGTTGGCTTCTGGCAGTCCACCCTTCTGCTGGGGTAACCTTCTCTCTCCAGATGATCCTCATGTGTGCATACCCCTGAAGGATGACCCCTAGCCAGCTCCCCTCCAGTAAGGTGGAACTCAAGGTGCCTGTGTGACTCAAGGGACTGCAAAGGCAACCTTATCTCCTGCTCGGCTTCCAGCCAGGAGCCTGGCTTGGATTTTTAGGCAAGCAACAGGTAATAGTTACTTTATTCCTCAAGTTTCAGGGGATATAATTCAACCTTTCCAAGCACCTATATTTAAGTCCACTACCATTCCCTTTCTGCCTCATGATGGGAAGAGGAGGGAGAACTCATCAACAGTCTAAAAACTCTCTCTCTAAAGACATTTCTGCTCTTTGGTTTATTCACTCTCTACTCTCTTCAACTCCTGAATGAATCTTTAGCCTCCTCACCATAGTCTTTAGTCTGAGGATGGGCTAATGCTAGAAGATCCAATCTGGGAGCCTGTCAAAGTCCTCTCAAAATAATCTAACACCTCACTTTAGAATATAGGAATACCTTGACCCTACTCCTATCAGCTTTGAGAGTTCACCCAAAACTCTGAGACATTAAGACTGTAGCTATCCATTAACCATCCATTTCATCTCACATTGGATAACCACAGGATCCAGAATCTGTGATGACCAAATTGTGATTTAAGTGCATGTGTTTCTTCCAGGTAAAAATTATGAGTGAATCAATGCGTTACACTGAAGGGACAGGTCTGTGCAAGGTGCAGAGAGATAGTAGTAAGGCACTGAGTTTTCACTTGGACATCATTCCACATGGCTATGCTGTGCTTATCATGCTGAATGAAATGTTGCTATGAAATATCATCGTCATCATCACCCAGCTTTGCTCATCTAAACACACACTGCTCCAGATAGACAATGCCCCAGTTCACCAAGATCTTTTAGTGCAAACGAAAATCCAAGAGTTGGATGGGTCAAAACATGCCACATCCAGTGTATAATCCAGACCTTGAACCATCATTCTATGGTTGTTCTGGCCTGTGGCCACATTTTCATTCAGGCAATGTTTTAAACATATGTCAAAGTGTAAGCAGCCCATCATCAACTCTTCGTCTTGAATACCAGCCAGTTCTTCCCTTGCATGGGGTCAGCAAACTTTTTCTACAAACGGCCTGATGATAAATAATTTTTTAAAGTAATCTCTAACCCCAACATGGGGCTCAAACTCACAACCCCGAGATCAAGAGTCACATGATCTACCAAGTGAGACAGCCAGGCACCCACATTTTATTTAAGTAAAAGATGATAAATAAAATTGACTTGAGGACCATACTATCTGTCACAATTACTCAACTTTTCCATTATAGTGTGAAAGTAGGCACAGACGATGCATAAATATATGAACATGCCTATGTTCCAATAAAACTGTATTTGCAGGACACCTGGGTGGCTCATTTGGTTGAGCATCTGACTCCTGGTTTTGGCTCAGGTCATGATCCCAGGGTCGTGGGACTGAGCCCCACACCAGGCTCCGTGCTCAGCAGTGGAGTCTGCTGGAGATTCTCTCCTTTCCCCTCTGCCTCCACCCCTCCCCCAGCTCACCCTCTCTAAATAAATAAATAAATAAAATCTTTAAAAAATAAAATGAAACATTCCCTTTTCCTACTTAACAAATCATGGTAGGCCCCAGACTCAGAGTTTCCAAAGGGCAACAGTATCAGTAGAACTTAATATTGTGGGTTTGTTTTCCCCCCAGTTATTTTCATGGTTGTCTCTTATTTATGGCAATCGATTGATAATTGGCTTTTCATTCATGATATAAACACATGACATAAATATTGTATACATTTTCCTTTTAAAGTAAGTTTAAGGGGGCGCCTAGGTGGCTCAGTCGGCTGAGCATCCAACTCTTGTTTTCGTCTCAGGGTATGATCTCATGGGTCATGGGATCAAGCCCTGCAATGGGCTACATGCTCAGTGGGGAGTCTGCTTGAAGATTCTCTCCCTCTACCGCCCCACACTCACTTTCTCTCCCCCCTAAAAAATAAAGTAAATCTTTAAAAAAATAAAGTAAATTTAAGGTTAGTCATTTTAAAAAGAAAAAATTAAATAAGTCTAGAGGTAATACACAGACATGGCGAAACAGTGAAGGTGCTATAAGAATCAGACACCACTGATCACGAGTGTTATGCCAGAGAAGGAAAGGAATTTCTGCTAGATCACACAGCATGCAAGAGGCTGAGCTGGAATCAAAAACCAGGTCTCTCTGTCCCCAGTTATTTAGTCTTTCTGGTAAACCAGGCATCACGCTCACTGAACAAGCCCCCTTATTTGTACTGGATAGCCCAAACTGAAACCCCATCAGTGACCCTTTTTCCCCCTCTTCACAGAGGGGCACCTTGTTGACAGTCACCAGTCAGCATGGTGGAAGATAGAAGCCTTGTCCATCAGCTCTGGCCTCTCATGCAGGAAAGTGGAGCAGAGCCCTGACATGCCTGAGGAAGCATCCAGTCAGGGTCCTGGGCTCAGGGAGCTGTGTGCTGCTCTATCCCAAAACCTTGTGAAGAATCAGGAAGCTCCAGCAGCCACTAGTGCTGATGAGAATATATAAGGAGTCTGGGGAGGATGCTGAGGTTGAGAAGAGGGCAGTGGAATTTGATCCCAACAGTAGGGGTTTCTGAAGGCCAAGGGGCCAAGAGGCCAAGGGGCCAAGGGGCTCAGAACCAAGGGCGGAGCCTGCACTGCCCATATCCTAAATGAAAACTGCTGCTGTGCCACTGGTTATGAGCAGTACTTGAGCTGTTCACTACTATATCCCTGTGTCCTGACACATAGCAGGCACTCAATGAAAACCTGCTAAATGGCTAAATGAAGGTGGACCTTGAGTAAGAAAGAAAGGAAAAGGGGGAGAGTAGAGGAGAGGAGAGAGAGAGAAAGAAACACAAACGGGAGAGAAGGGAGAAGGAAGAGAAAGATTAATCTCTGTGTGGGCAGAAATTGTCTAACGTCTTCCCCAATATTTCTCCAACTGGTAAAACAGTACATGGCACATCACAAGACTCACATGAATACCTTTTGAATAAATGAAAGAATGAATAGAAGGGAAATATGAAACATCCATAAATAACCATAATAAAACTAAAAAGTGGGAACAGTCAAAACCATTCTAATAGATAGCATTTATTGAGCACCTAGTCTAAGCACTCAAAGGACATTAATGATGTTAACTGTTGCTACTATCAGTGATCTTGCTGAACACCAGGCACAGTGCTAGGAGCTTTACATGGATTATCTCATGTAATCCTCATTACCCTCAAGGCAAGACCTCTTACCAATCTCATTTTACAGGTGAGATAACTAAAACTCTGAGAGACCAAGTATCTTGCTCAGAATCACTCAGCTAATAAAGAGAATGGTGGAACTAAGACCCTCACTCAGGTCTATGTATCTCCAAAGTCTGGAATTTGTTGTCCCTCATACGACTATAATTAATAATATGACCCTCCCCAAGATTAAGAGTATACTTATCATGATGCGCACTGAGTAATGTATAGAATTGTTGAATCAGTATATTGTATTACCTGAAACTAATATAGCACTGTATGTTAACTATACTGGAATTAAAATTAATAATAATATAATAATAATACCCCCAAAAGGCTGGATAGACTTGACAGGTGTTTGAGAAGGGTCAATCAGACACAGAAAGTGGAAGGGGAAGAGAGAGGGAAGAAGATAATCACGGAGATATTACTGGGATTAACCAAGACCTGGGATTCTCCCACCTTTCCAAGCACACACAGTCTTAAGGCAAGGCACAGGTATATGACTTCTTTGACCAGCGGTATATGAAAAAAAAGTGACCTAAAGTGATTGTGCTTTCTTTCCCTGACAAGAAATTGATGAAAGTATCTGGGCTAAGCCAATACACAAAGGTCACCCACCCAAACCCACAGTGAATTTTAAATGAATGTGTGTTAAGTAACTGTATTTAGGTGATGTTTGTTACGGCAGCATCACTTAGCCTACGTTCAGTAATACAATGATAACTATGAAAGAGTAACAAAGCAGTGGCACTTATGAATATGAAATGAAGGAAACAATGTTTGCATAAAAGGATCTGTTAATGGATATCAAATGAAAGACAGAGGTTTTCAGTCTGCTTAAAAATAGAGGAGCAAGGGCACCTGGGTGGCTCAGTCGTTAGGTGTCTGCCTTCGGCTCAGGTCACGATCCCAGCATCCTGGAATCGAGCTCCACATCGGGCTCCCTGCTCAGCGAGGAGCCTGCTTCTCCCTCTCCAACTTCCCCCTGCTTGTGTTCCCTCTCTCACTGTCTCTCGCTGTCAAATAAATAAATAAAATCTTAAAAAAAAAATAGAGGAGCAGTATCAACCCTATTGAAAAGGTGATACGATGTGGTAGATAAATGGAGTCTGACTGACCTGGATTTAAATCCTGTCTCAGTCACTCACCACCTGGGTGGACTTAGCCTGAGTCTGTTTTCTCACTGGTAACATAGGACTGATAATAACACTAACCTCACAGAGCGGTTAGGAGTTTTAAATGACACGACGCACATAAAGTGCTCAACACAGCAGCTAGTACGGGGTAAGTCCTCAAGAAATGTAACTATTATTTTTTTTTTTTAAAGATTTTATTTATTTATTCGACAGAGAAAGACAGCCAGCGAGAGAGGGAACACAAGCAGGGGGAGTGGGAGAGGAAGAAGCAGGCTCATAGCGGAAGAGCCTGATGTGGGACTCGATCCCGTAATGCCGGGATCACGCCCTGAGCCGAAGGCAGACGATTAACCGCTGTGCCACCCAGGCGCCCCAGAAATGTAACTATTATTACTGAAGAAGGAGGTGAGGGTTGCTGGCAGAAATGAAAAGCTTGAGATTCCCCCTTCCCAACAATGCCCTGTGAATCTGAAGGGGTTAAACCAAGACACACGTGCATACGCGCACACTCATACACAGTCGCACGCACAGGCACACGCAGCCCACGCACTGCCCTTTGATTCCTCTCCCAAGGCAGGAATGGAGATGAAGTCTGCCAACTGTGCAGCCCTAATTGCATTTTCTTCCTGAAAGAGGGTCTGGTGCAGAACACCTGCGGTCCAGCGCTACGTGACAGCAAGGATGTCGTGCAGGCAGTGGTGGCACAGGCAGCATGCAAATTCGGGGGCTCTGGGACCTGAGACACAACCAGACATGGCAGATCCCTGGGTACCCCTCCCAAGTGGTGTCCCCATTCCAGAAATGTTGCTTCCTGTGCAAGGCTAGGGGCAGTCTGGAATTTGCAATTAATCCCCTTCTCAAAGGCCCCCAGGGACTGGGAGCAGAGAAAGAGGGGTCCAGACATTTTCCTGATGCCCTGGGAGGCAGAATACATAGCATGGTGTTGAGAGCAGAGGTTTTGAAAAGCAGGAAACAGGCACAAAATCAAGCTCTGACATCACTGGCTGTGTAACTTAAGCAGGTGCCACATGCTCCATGAGAACCAGTTTCCTCAACTTCCTAACAGGGTACATTGTCGTGAAATAAAATGAAGTTCAATATGGAGAGGTCAGTACAACAATAAGCACATGTACCACTAGACACCAGCAAAGAGAAAGGAGCACGAAACTCTATCTGGACGGAAAGGAACCCTCCTATAAGACTCTTAGAGGAGAAGACATCCACGGTAGGGTTTGAAGGATGAAGAAGTTCTTCCTGTTAGATCAAATATGGGATGGCTTTACGGGTAGAGGAGGAAAGTCAGTGAAATGGTGTGGTGGAAATCCTAAACTAGCAAAGATTACTAAAGCAAAACATTTAAGGAGGGAGAAAGCAAGAGCAAAGAGTAGCAAAATAACCATCAAGGCAGACCTTGGAGATCTGAAGCTTAGACTTGTCCTACAGGCTATAAGCATTCATAAAGGATTTGGAGTGGGAGTGAGACACAGTGAGATATGCATTTTAGAAGGACCACTCATGGCAGCTTTGTCCAGGGGGGTCTGGAGGACTATGAGGCTACTTCTCATATAGGCAAATGCTGATGGGGGCCTGGACTTGAACTCCCAGTTAGAGCAGAATTTAAGTAATATTTTTATCACTCTGAACAGGAATCAAAACCTACAGCAGTGGCCCAAAGGTAAAGAAAACATTTGGAAACAAAGACCCTGGAATTGTGGGGAGTGGCTCCTCCACCCACCGCCCTGGCTTGCTCCGATCTACTATACGTTCTCTATTTGAAGGAGAGCATAATTTGCTAAAACTAGCTGTTCCCGGTTTCTTTCATTCACTCAGTCACTCATTAATTCATCGCATGAACAGCATCTACTCCTTGTGAGGCACCGTACTAGGCATGGACACTGAGGGTCCACAGCAAACCAGAAAGACGTGATTCCTGACCTCCCATCACTCTCAGTCTGGTGGGGACATAGGTACAAAACCATCAAACATAATTAAAGAATTCTGAATTGTCAGAAACTATGAAGGAAATCAATAAGGCACTAAGGGAGAAAATAGTACCAGTTCAACCTAAGAATCAGGAAAATCCTCCCTGATCTGAACAATGATCAGCAGTTAACCAGCTATCAGTTAGGCAGATGAACATTCTAGGCAGAGGAAGCTATGTGTGCAAAGGGCCTCAGGTGGGAAAATGTTTGGCATGTACCAGGAACTCCAAGAAGATATGTGTTGCTGGAGCAAGTGATCAAGCTGGGAGACGCGCAGAATGTCCTAGAGAGGGGGCCATGTAGGCCTTCGTGAAGAGTTTGGATTTCATACTAAGTGCAAAGGGAAAAGCCATTAAAGTGTCTGGTTAGGGAAATAAATGGTCAAGTTCACATTCTGTAAAGATCTCTCTGACTGCTGGATGCAAAATGGCTTACAGATGAGCAAAATGGCCACAAGCATGCAGTGAGGAGAGGATTACAGTGGTCCAGGCAAGAGACCATGTGGGCTGGGGCCGGACTGGTGAGCATGGACATAGACAAGTGGATGCAAGGGAAAATTATTTGGGGGAAGGTAGAATCTACGTATTTTTAATTTTTTTAATGTATTTATTTATTTTAGAGAGAGAGAGAGAAAGAGAGAGTACACAAGTGGGGGGAGGGGCAGAGGGAGAGACTCTTCAAGCAGACTCCATGCTGAGCACAAAGCCTAATGCAGGGTCTGATCCCACAACCCATGAGATCATGACCTGAGACAAAACCAAGAGTTGGCCATTCATCCAACTGAGCCACCCAAGCACCCCAAATTTACCTATTTTTTTTTCCAAATCTACTTATTTTTAAAGTTCACTTTGAAAGGATGATGTTTATAAATGTCACCACCATCTACCCAGTTTGTTAATAAGCAGGAACCTAAGAGCTATCTTCTTCTTGAGAGATGCCTCTCCACTCATCAGGAATTAATCACTGCTCATGGTCCCCTGTGGCCCTAATTTCTGATGGAAAATCAAACAACAGGGATCTTCCTTTCCTCCTGTAATGGGTTTAATTGTGTCTTACAAAAAAAGATATGTTCAAGTCCTAAACCTCAGTACCTATAAATATGACCTTGTTTGGGATCTTTGCAGATATAATCAGGATTTAAGTTAAAATGAAGTTATACTGGATTAGAGTGGACCCTAAATCCAATCACTGGTATCCTTCTAAGAGGCCTAGACACAGGGAGAATGTCATGTGACTACAGGGGCAGAGATGTACTTATAAGCCAAGGAACACCAAGGATTGTCTGTGACCACTAGAGGCCCAGAAGGGATTTCTTCTTCAACCTCTGTTAGTTTGCAAACTGGTTCCCATATGGGGGTGGGCCAGGAAAGACCAAAGAAACAGGCAGGCCACTCCAGATGGGTAGCTGGCAGGGTTAATAAGCACGGGAATTTACGAGGCTCATCTTTGGCACCGCAAGGTGAGTAGATCTCTGCACACACCTGCCAGAATCATAAAAGTTTATACAGGCCTTAACAGGGTTCAATCACATCTACCGTCCAGATGGTCTCAACAACACCTTACTCTCTGAAGCCTGCATCCTTGGAACAGTTCCTAGTGGGCAGAACATATATTCCAAGGACAGGGAAGGAAGTGAAGAGCCTCCAATTGCCCAGTGCCAGCTCTCGGGTCAATCTGCAGTCACATCCATTTGATGACCTCCTCTAACACTTTCCCAGGGATTCTCCTTCTTAGCATCCCAATCAGGCTTTGTCACAGCACTCGGACCTTAATCCATGGCAGCCTGCACCCTCCCAGCTTTGCAAAATCCTAAGGTCTCCAATTTATGATCCTGCTTCTCCCTCCTCATCTGCCAGCCCTGAAACCAACCAAATTAGCAGGCAATGCACATCCTTCTCTAATGTTAGCTCATCTGCTAACTTTCTAACTTGAGCTTTAACCTCCAGTTGGGCATCAGTGGCCACCCAATGTGGGCACAGTAGAGGCCAGTCCACCATGTAGTCACGCTCTTCACTTCTCTGTCACAGCCCACTCTCTTCAGTTCCTCAAACAAGTAGCATTTTTGGGTCATCCCTATACACACACACAACAGCGCACAAGCATGTGACTCAAGGGTCACCCCTCTCCACCAAGAGGTGATGCCCAACTTGGGATATCCCCTACAGATGCATCCTTCCCAAGGCTTGTTTCTTCCTTCTCCCGGCTGGCACACCAAACAGTGGTTCACAAACCAGTCCCCGCACCTGGACAGCAACAAGAGAGGGACAACAGAGGCAGGCCAGTCCAGATGGGTAGGGGACAGGGTTAATAAGCAGGGAAACTTACTTATGAGGCTTGTTCTGGGTGACCACAAGACAAGCAGATCTCCACACCTGCACACCATAATCTTCAGAGTTTATACAGAATTTATACAGAGTTTATACAGAGGCCATCAGGGTTCAGTCATTATCTGCCATCTATATCATCTCAACTCCTCACTCTCCCAAGGCCTTGCCCTTGAAATGGCTCAGGCTGTGGGAACGGTGGACAGAGTGTCCATTCCAAGAAGAGGGGAGGAGGTAAAGAGCCTCCAACTGCCCAGGGCCAGCTCGTGGGTCAACGGGCAGTCACGTACTCTTAGTGACCTCTTCCTACACCCTCCGGAGCTCAGGAGGAACAGGTCTTTCCCACAGCTTAAATATAAAGAAACTGAAGCAAAGAAAAGCTCTCATTAAACATCTCCATGTCTTCAAAGACACTAAGATATAGTATAATAGCTGCTACCAGTAAGAGTAAGGGGCTGGCAAACTATAGCCAAATTTAGCTGCCCTCCTGGTTTAGTAAACAAAGTCTTATTGCCACATAGCCAGGGGAGATGTTGTTTAAGGGTACAAACTTGAAACCTGTAGATAAATAAGCTCTGAAGATCTAATGCACAGGATAGTGATTATAGTCAACAATAGTATATTATAAACTTCAAAGTTGCTAAGAGACAAAGGATCCAGCCCAGTGTGAGGCTGCCTGCTCAGCAGGAAGTTCGCTTCCCCTTCTCTCTCTGCCCCTCCCCCCTCTCCTGCTCTCTTTCAAATAAATCAATAAAATCTTTTAAAAATATATAAATACAAATAACCCTATCAAAAAGGGGAATTACAGACCGATATCCCTGATGAACATGGATGCCAAAATTCTCAACAAGATCCTAGCTAAAAGGATCCAACAGTACATTAAAAGGATTATCCATCATGACCAAATGGGATTCATCCCTGGGATGCAAGGGTGGTTCAACATTCGCAAATCAATCAGTGTGATAGAACATATCAACAAGAAAAGAGTCAAGAACCATATGATCCTCTCAATTGATGCAGAAAAAGCATTTGACAAAATACAGCATCCTTTCCTGATTAAAACCCTTCAAAGTGTAGGGATAGAGGGTACATTCCACAATTTCATAAAAACCATCTATGAAAAGCCTACAGCAAATATCATTCTCAATGGGGAAAAGCTGAAAGCCTTTCCCTTAAGACCAGGAACACGACTTGGGGCGCCTGGGTGGCTCAGTCGTTAAGCATCTGCCTTCAGCTCACGGCGTGATCCCAGAGTCCTGGGATTGAGCCCCGCGTCGGGCTCCTCCGCTAGGAGCCTGCTTCTTCCTCTCCCACTCCCCCTGTTTGTGTTCCCTCTTTCGCTGGCTGTCTCTATCACTGTCAAATAAATAAAATCTTTAAAAAAAAAAAAAAAAAGGAACACGACAAGGATGCCCACTCTCGCCATTATTATTCAACATAGTACTAGAAGTCCTTGCAACAGCAATCACACAACAAAAAGGGCTAAAAGGTATCCAAATTGGCAAAGAAGAAGTCAAACTGTCTCTCTTCGCAAATGACATGATACTCTATATGGAAAACCCAAAAGAATCCACTCCCAAACTATTAGAAGTTATAGAGCAATTCAGTAATGTGGCAGGATACAAAATCAATGCTCAGAAATCAGTTACATTTCTATACACGAACAATGAGACTGAAGAAAGAGAAATTAGGGAACCGATTCCATTTACAATAGCACCAAAAATCATATGTTATCTCGGAATTAACCAGAGAGGTAAAGGATCTATATTCTAGAAACTACAGATCACTCTTGAAAGACATTGAAGAAGACACAAAAAGATGGAAAAATATTCCATGCTCATGGATCGGAAGAATAAACATAGTTAAAATGTCTATGCTAGCCAGAGCAATCTACACTTTCAATGCCATCCCGATCAAAATACCAATGACATTTTTCAAAGAACTGGAACAAACAGCCCTTAAATTTGTGTGGAACCAGAAAAGGCCCCGAATTGCCAAGGAAATGTTGAAAAGGAAAAACAAGGCTGGGGGCGTCACGTTGCAAGCTATACTACAAAGCTGTGATCACAAAGACAGCATGGTACTGGCACAAAAACAGACACATAGACCAATGGAACAGAATAAAGAATCCAGAAATGGACCCTCGACTTTATGGGCAACTAATCTTTGATAAAGCAAGAAAAAACATCCAGTGGAAAAAAGACAGTCTCTTCAATAAATGGTGCTGGGAAAATTGGACAGCTACATGCAAAAGAATGAAACTTGACCACTCTCTCACATCATACACAAAGAGAAACTCCAAATGGATGAAAGACCTCGATGTGAGACAGGAATCCATCAAAATCATAGAGGAGAACAGAGGCCACAACCTCTTTAACATTGGCCACAGCAACTTTTTTCATGACACATCTCCAAAGGCAAGAGAAACAAAAGATAAAATGAACTTGCGGGCCTTCATCAAAATAAAAAGCTTCTGCACAGCCAAGGAAACAGTCAAAAAAACTGAAAGGCAGCCCACGGAATGGGAGAAGATATTTGCAAATGACACTACAGATAAAAGATTAGTATCCAAGATCTACAAAGAACTTCTCAAACTCAATATACATGAAACAAATAATCAAATCAAAAAATGGGCAGAATATATGAACAGACACTTTTTCAATGAAGACATACAAATGGCTAACAGACACATGAAAAAATGTTCAAAATCATTAGCCGTCAGGGAAATTCAAATCACAACCACATTGAGATACCACCTTACGCCAGTTAGAATGGCAAAAATTGACAAGGCAAGAAACAACAAATGTTGGAGAGGATGTGGAGAAAGGGGATCCCTCTTACACTGTTTGTGGGAATGCAAATTGGTACAGCCACTTTGGAAAGCAATGTGGAGGTCCCTTAAAAAGTTAAAAATAGAGCTACCCTATGATCCAGCAACTGCACTACTGGGTATTTACCCCAAAGATACAGACATAGTGAAAAGAAGGGCCATATGCAGCCCAATGTTCGTAGCAGCATTGTCCACAATAGCTAAATTGTGGAAGGAGCCGAGATGCCCTTCAACAGACGAATGAATAAAGAAGATGTGGTCCATATATACAATGGAATATTACTCAGCCATCAGAAAGAACGATTACACAACATTTGCAGCAACATGGACATGACTGGAGGAGATTATGCTAAGTGAAATAAGTCAAGCAGAGAAAGACAATTATCATGTGGTTTCACTCATTTATGGAACATAAGAAATAGCAGGAAGATGGGTAGCAGAAGGAAGGGAAGAATGAAGAGGGGGTAAACAGAAGGGGGAATGAACCATGAGAGATTATGGACTCTGGGAAACAAACTGAGGGCTTCAGAGGGGAGGGGGGTGGGGGACTGGGATAGGCTGGTGATGGGTATTAAGGAGGACACGTATTGCATGGAGCACTGGGTGTTACACACAAATAATGAATCATGGAAACTACATAAAAACCCAAGGATGTACTGTATGATGACTAACATAACATAACAAAAAATCATTTTAAAATATATATATAAATATAAACAAATAAACAGTAAAGTCCTTCTTTTCCCTCTTTCCCAAGGGATAACTACTATTAACAGTTTCTCATATGGCCTTCAAATTATTTTCTACTCATAGATATCCTTTACATACACACACAGAAGTACAAATGATATCATACCTGCTGACATAAACTTGCATTTTTCACAGAATATGTTCTGGATATTTTTCTATGTTAGTACACATGGGGTAATCTCCTTGTTTCTAATCACTGCAAAGTATTCCATATTAAGGAGGTACCATAATTTATGGCTGGACTTTCAGTGGTTTTCAGTATTTTACTCTCTAAATGAATGCTGCAATGAACATCTTATATAGATAATTTTTGATACTTAGGATAGACTGGTTTTCTTCATGACCTTCACTCAACAGCATTTAGACAAAAGCTAATTTAATACTTGATATAAGGCAGGCACTGTGTTAGGTTTATCCAGTGGTGAATACACCATGCCCCCTGCCATCAAAGAGCTCACGGTAGGGGCGCCTGGGTGGCACAGCGGTTAAGCGTCTGCCTTCAGCTCAGGGCGTGATCCCGGCGTTACCGGATCGAGCCCCACGTCATGCTCCTCCACTATGAGCCTGCTTCTTCCTCTCCCACCACCCCCCCCCCCCGCTTGTGTTCCGTCTCTTGCTGGCTGTCTCTATCTCTGTCAAATAAATAAAATCTTTAAAAAAACAAAACAAAACAAAACAAAGAACTCACGGTATCATCCAATGATGATTCTGATGAATTTAAATGAGCATCTACTATGGGCCATTCACAGTGTGATGATACTTATGTGTGTTTTCTCACCCAGTCTTCACAACAGAAACACCTTATGAGGCAGGTACTATTATCAGCCCCACTTTACAAATGAGACAGAAGCTCAGAGAGGTTAAGTAACTCACCTGAGGTCACACAACTAGCAATAGTTTGAGATGGAATTCAAACTCAAACTCTTAAGTACCCTGCCTACACTCAGGAGACAGGATTAAAATTAGTCCAAGTGGGAGCTCAGAGGAGGGGGGAAAAAGGACTCAATTAGGGAGATCAAGGAAGGCTCCATGAAGAAGTGACAACTGAGTGGCACTGAAAAGAACATGTTCTTCCTAGTTGAAAAGGAGAGAGAGGGAATTCCAAGCAAATACAGAGCAGCATGCACAAAGCCATGGGGATGTGAAGGCATGGAATTTCTGGGAACCAGTGTAATTCTGCATGATTTGGGTGCAGAGTGAGGGAAATGAGGCTGAAGAGAAGAACAGCCGGATCATGGACAGACCCTCATTCTAGCTAAGGACTAAACTTTATCCTGAAATTTATGAGGAGACATCGAAGAGTTTTTAAAGCAGGAAAGTCAAGATCAAAGTTGCATCTCTGAAAGAACATGCTGGCTGCAGTGTGGAAGATAGATTCAGGGCCGTGGTGGGGCGGATGGGGGAGGTTCAGGGTAGGGACAAGGAGACAGATTAGGAGGCAGTGATCCAAGCCATACTTGGAGAGTTTGTCTTCTTGGGGCCAGCTTTTGCCATGTAATAAAAGACAGCAGGGTGGTATCAAGGGCAGGACACGCCAATCCAGGGAGAGCAGAAGTTCAGCAGCTCCTGAAAATGCCAAAGGCAGACTCAGTCCCTGCTTTTCCCCAGAATGTAAAAGCTGATTGCTGACTGCCCAGTGAGGGAATTTGACGCAACCCTGGACCATTTCGCTCCATGTCCAGAAAGCTTCCGGCAGCAGAGATGTCCTCAGGTTGCCCCATCCTGGTGAGTGGAGGACATCTTGAGCTGTGGCCTGTCCACTTCCACCACCCCCTCAACTGGCACCAAGAAGCTGTGGGCCTGCAGAGAGCCAAGCCGCGTGGCCACTACATCATGAGTCATCCCAGCTGGTTCCGGCTATTTTCCCTGAGAGGCAGAGGAGCAGGCGGAAGTGTGTCCTGGCGAGGCCAGGCAGGAGACCAGTGGCCAACCTGCCAGGCACGGCCATGTCCAACCAGCAGGACGGGTTCCTACAGCCACTGGCCATGTCCAGTGACCTTGTGGGGAGGCAGAGAGCTGCTGGCAGGCATTGGTCAGTTCCACAAGGTGGAGTAGCCAACGGGTCTAGGTCTGAGACCTGATGCCAAAGGACACTGACCAGGGCAGAAGCACAAAGCACAAGGGAGAGGCATCAGGCATTAATAACACATCTATTTACTGAGCCTGGACTCCAGTCCAGAAGCTGTGCTAAGCAGTTTACCTCATCAACATGTCTGCTAAAATACGTTATAGCTATTATTTTATTGAATCCACTATAACAGAGGTCAGCCAAATCCAGCTTGTGGCTTGTGTTCATATGGTCCATGAACTAAGAATGATTTTTACATTTTTAAAGGGTTTTAGAAAAAAAAAGGAAAACTATGTGATAGAAATCATCATCAGTGTCCCACAAAACCTAAAATATTTAACATATTACCCTTTATGGAAAATTTTGTATGCCAACTCCTATACTAGAATATAAGCTCAAAGAGGGAAAGGAGAGTGTGTGTGTGTGTGTGTGTGTGTGTGTGTGTGTGTATTCCACTTCTATATGCCCCAATGCCTAGCAGAGTTTTCAGCATATAGTAAATGCTTAATAAATACTTGTCAAGTGAATGAATGATTGCACGAATTTTGATTTACCACTCAATGAGAAAAATAATATTATCAGCCCCATTTTACTGATCAGTAAACCGAGGCTCAAAGAAGTGAAACAATTTGCCCAAGTCATAAAGCTAAGAAGTGCCTGGGCTAGGATTCAAACTAAGGCAGTTTACAATTCAAGGCTTGAGTTTTTATTTGTATCTAAAGGGCCCGGGCCCTGGACCAAGCTAGGACTATGCCTTATAGTGCTATGGCTCTCAAACTTTCCTGTGCACAAAAATCATCTGGAACACTTGTTAAAATTTGTATTTTAACAGACCCTACACCCTCGTGATTCTGATTCCATAAATCAGAGTAGGGCCTGGGAGGTTGTGTAGGGAAGGAGGAGGGAAGATGTTGTGGCTACCAGGGGCAAGTAACCTTGGTGGGAAGAATAGTAGAGAATATAAGTTTGTGATGTGCAGTGCATAATGTAAGTCTGCCTACAACTTCTTCAGTAAATAACTGGTGTTTCATAAGCACCTAGGGGATTAAACTCTCAGGAATGGGACATAGGGTGGTATACGGCCCTAGGAGAAGACATCTGGATTACAAAAATAACTACTGTAAGGAAGAGATTTGATAATACTTAAAAAAAATAGATTGAGAGCGAGGGAATCAGAGAAGGGAGAACTGATTCGTAGTAGGAGCATAATCATGTTAGGCTCTGGAAATCGAGACTGCGTCAGGCTAAGAATCAAACTGACCTACAACAGGAGTTGTACAATTTGGATCTAGATCCACTGGGATGCAGAACTTTGCCTTACTGAGGGCCTTAGAAGGAAAAAACACAATCCCGAGGCACACACCCACTTAAAAGCAAGTTGACTTCGTTTATTGGGTTTTTTTCTTCTTACGTCACTTGATTCAGTCAACATAATCATAACGGGCAAGCATCTCTTCTTTTCACGGTGAAGAAAAACGGTGAGGGAAAAAGAAAGGTAACCTGGAGAAGAAAGAGAGCAGACTGGGGGTAGAGAACAGAGAAGCCAACAGAGGGAAAGCTAAGTCAGCCCACCCCATGTAGAGCTGACACACAGGGAGAGCAGAGAGGGAAGGCAAAACCAACAGAATCAGGAAAGCACAAGGGCTTTCAGGCCATGCAGATCTGCGTTCTGCCACTGGCCAGCTCTGTGTCCTTCAGTGGGGTACTTGTTTCAGTTAGGGCTTGATGAGCAAAGCAGAACCAGTAGAAGATCTATGGAAACTGATGTAGATCTGGATGTAGAAGGTAGACATGAATATGGATATTCCATATAGTTAGATTGGTGGGGAGGGGATCAATGTTCAACAAACATTTAATTTGTATCTTATTGAGGATGCAAAGATAAATAAGGGTTCTTTCATCTAAACAAACGAAAACTTATAAAATAACATAAGCATAACTATAAAGCTATTTTAAATGCAGTGGTAAAACTGTGTGCAGGGTATAATGTGAACAGTGAGGAGAGTCCCTAACTCACACTTTGGATCGTGAGGATAGTGAAGGCTTTTGAGGGGTGGCAGAGAGAATACGGAGGCAAGCTTATTCTTAAATGAGGAATAATCACAAAGGAGACATTGAACCTGCGAGGACAGCATGATTCAAAGCATAAACACTGTTGGTAAGGAGTCGGGCTTCAGATTTATCTAGGAGGAAAGCATGCTTTTCATCAAATTGACACAAATAGGGAAGTCAGATGGCAACGCTTTTTTTTTTTTTTTTAAGTGAAAGTATGTTGAATTTGAGATACTGGAGCAATGCCCAATTAGAATAGTCTAACAAGTCCTTTGAAAAGAGAAGAACACAATTGCAGGTAGACTTGGGAGGGCAGAAACAGCCTCCTGATTTTCTATCCTTCTTACTATTATTTTTCAATCCATTTCTTATTCTCCTACCTATAAAAATGCTTATACCTCTTGAGTTCTTTCCTTCTTCTCTTATTACACTAAAAAAAAAATTGGGGAGGGTGGGGGTTGAAATCAAGAACAGGCTGGAAGCCACAAGCACCTATGTCAGGTCCTACTGCCTCTCACCTTGGTAACCTCACCATGGAGGTGAACACACACCTGCCTAGAAGAAGGAAAAAATAAAGGAGAAGCTGGGGAGGGAAGTAGTTGCAGGCCTGCGCACTATATCACACCAAGGCGGAGAGCCAGGAGATAAGCAGCCACGTGGGTAAGTTACTTCACTCCTGCCCACCACATCTCCCACAAGAATCTCTTTGGTAGCCCACCCTACTCTGAAGTATGGAGGAAAGAGGATTCTGGAAAATGTTGTTCAGCCTAGCTAGTTGACACATTACAAAGTCACCAAAGCCCTTAAAATGTTTCTTCTGTTTTGGAAATTTGGATAAGAGGAGAGAAGTTGAGCTGTGGTTACTTTCTTTATGAAATGGAAGAAAAAGAGCACATACTGTTAAAGGATAATGTTTCTAAAACAGGCGAAATACACATATAAGCACATCATAGATTTTGTTTAACTCATTCGTTAATGAGTAAACGAAAAATATGCTACAACTGGTTCAAAGGAGAAGGCAAAGAACAGACACACCTAGGTAATCTGGATTCCAGAAATGAATGTGCTTAGAAATCAATGTGCTTAATGGATGCAAAACCCATTGATAGGCACAGTATGATAGCCACTTGTGGTCTGAGAGAGGCAATTCATTTGCATTTCTATGGACAAGAATCATCTGCATTATTATCCATTTTCTGCAACTTACAGAGGTGCAAAATAGCTCAAAGACCATGAAAGGTAGAGATAAACTGGAGAAGTACACTAGATAGGATACCCAGTCATCTTTTTGTTTGCTCAGCCAAGTCTTTCATAATTTCCCTGTCACTAATGGCCAACATTTGTTAAATGCTTGTTAACTGCTCCAAGCAAATGCGGACATTAACTCATATAAAACTACCAACGTGCCATGATGTTACAGTCCACAATTTATAGGTGGGAAAACCAAGGTACAAAGAGGTGGAGTACCTTACCCAAGGTCACACAGCTCTTAAACACCACAACTGGGATTGAAACCTGGCTGTCCCACATCTAACTTCAACATTCCACTATTCTGCACCCGACTTGTGGTGGCAGTGGCATGTGGGGAGGACGGTACTTTTTTATTTTTTTAAGATTTTATTTATTTATTTGTCAGAGAGAGAGAGAAGAGTGAGAGAGCATAAGCAGGGGGAGCAGCAGGCAGAGGGAGAAGAAGGCTACCCGCTGAGCAAGGAGCCTGACGTGGGACTCAATCCCAGGACTCTGGGATCATGACCTGAGCCGAAGGCAGACACTGACTGACTGCACCACCCAGGCATGCTGAAAACCTTTTCATGTGTTTTGAATTTTGAACCAGACAAAAATGTTGCCTATTCAAATATAAAAATATGCATTTTTCTTTATTTTTTTATAATAATACTTTTTATTATATTATGTTAGTCACCATACAGTACATCCCTAGTTTTTGATGTAAAGTTCCATGATTCATTACTTGCGTATAACACCCAGTGTACCATGCAATACGTGCCCTCCTTAATACCCATCACCAGCCTATCCCATTCCCTCACCCCCCTCCCCTCTGAAGCCCTCAGTCTGTGTTGCATTTTTCTTTAAAGTTGATCAGGTTAACAATTGTTAGAGAAGAGGATTTCCAAGCATAAACACATCCCCTTTTTTAAAAACATTTGGGGAATTCTATGTTCTTTCCTTGTGAAGAACTAAAATGCTAGTGTTTGCAGTAGTTAGGTGAGGGTTCAATCCTCTCCACACCTACCTGCATGAAAACATTAGAGTGAATACTGCACAGCCCAAAAGGCTGCCAATCTCATCAGCTATAACATGAATGGGTTGCTCAGTGCCCAATCTGCACAACCTTATACGATGACACTCTTCCCCCACAGCCTAGACTTTTCTAGGGCATAAAAGTTTCATCAAATTTAAGATCCAAAACAGCCTCCACCAAATGCCTCCTGTTTTTCATCTAAAAGGGAGTTTATGAATGTTGTTTGCTCTTTGGTTTTCAAAAGTTCAGAGGAAGCAAGCAAGGCCTCCTCCTGATGAGCTCACCTTCCCTCTGGCCCAGCACTTGAGTTCCACGCCCTTGCTAATGATCTCTCACCACAAGTGAATTGACTCTGCCCACAAGAGCTAACGATCATCCAATGGTTTGGTTTGCCTGCTGCGGGGAATTCAATTTGAGGAGTGTATTCAGACTAAGGGAGCTTGCAACATCCTGACCACTCAGGATGTGAGGTTACTATTAGGGGGTCAGACAACAGCTGTTTCTCCGGAGGCAAATGGGCAGACAGCACATCGTCCTCCTGCCCTGCCTTCTGTCTCCAGCATAAAAGCCTCACAGACCAGGTCCAGCATAACCCCAAATGTGTCCCCAAGAACCCTCCTCTTCCTTATAAATATTTGTCCTAGACCTTGGTATCACAATGTCTGCAACTCTGTCTTTAGAAAGCACTCTCCGCTGGTGGCCATCAACCACAGGGTAAAGCCCAAACCTTGGCCAAAGGCTCACAGGAGTCTGGTCCTGCTCTCCTCTGTCAATTCCCACAACACTAAGTCAGTTTCAGGTCCAAATGCTCTTTTGCCTCCTGGCCTTTGCATATGCTGGTCCCTCTGCCAGGAATGTCCTTCCATAGTATCAATCAGTCATCAAAAAGAATGAAATCTTGCCATTTGCAACAACATGGATGGAATAAGAGGGTATTTTGCTAAGCGAAATAAGTAAATCAGAAAAAGATAATTATCATATATCATATATCACAAGATATATAACATATCATATGATAATTATATGATTTCACTTGTATGTGGAATTTAAGAAACAAAACAGAGGAGCAGAGGAGAAGGGAGGGAAAATAAAATAAGACAAAATCAGAGGGGGAGACAAACCACAAGCGACTCTTAATCAAAGGAAACAGACTGAGGGTTGATGGAGGGGAGGGAATAGGGGGATAGGGTAACTGGGTGATAGGCATTAAAGAGGGCAAGTGATATAATGAGCACCAGATGTTATATAAGACTGATGAATCACTGAACTCTGCCTCTAAAAGTAATCATATACTACATGTTAATTAATTGAATATAAGTTAAAAAAATAAACTAATTTTAAAAAAAAAAAATGTCCTTCCATGACAGGAGATTATTAAATAAACTATGGTACACTCTTTTTTTTTTTTTTTTAAACCCAAAAGAATCCACGCTCAAAGAAGTTATAGAGCAATTCAGTAATGTAGCGGGATACAAAATCAATGCTCAGAAATCAGTTGCATTTCTATACACGAATAATGAGACTGAAGAAAGAGAAATTAGGGAATCCGTCCCACTTACAATAGCACCAAAAACCATACCTTACCTTGGAATTAAGTTAACCAGAGACGTAAAGGATCTATATTCTAGAAACTATAAATCACTCTTGAAAGACATTGAGGAAGACACAAAAAGATGGAAAAATATTCCATGCTCATGGATCGGAAGAATTAACATAGTTAAAATGTCCATGCTACCCAGAGCAATCTACACTTTCAATGCTATCCCGATCAAAATACTGAGGACCTTTTTCAAAGAACTGGAACAGATAGTCCTTAGATTTGTATGGAAACAGAAAAGGCCCCGAATCGCCAAGGAACTGTTGAAAAGGAAAAACAAAGCTGGGGGCATCACAATGCCGGATTTCGAGCTGTACTACAAAGCTGTGATCACAAAGACAGCATGGTACTGGCACAAAAACAGACACATAGACCAATGGAACAGAATAGAGAGCCCAGAAATGAACCCTCGGCTCTTTGGGCAACTAATCTTTGATAAAGCAGGAAAAAACATCCAGTGGGAAAAAGACAGTCTCTTCAATAAATGGTGCTGGGAAAATTGGACAGCTATATGCAAAAGAATGAAACTTGACCACTATCTCACACCATACACAAAAATAAACTCCAAATGGATGAAAGACCTCGATGTGAGACAGGAATCCATCAAAATTCTAGAGGAGAACATAGGCAGCAACCTCTACGACATCGGCCAAATCAACCTTTTTCATGATACATCCCCAAAGGCAAGAGAAACAAAAGATAAAATGAATTTATGGGACTTCATCAAGATTAAAAGTTTCTGCACAGCCAAGGAAACAGAAAAACTAAGAAGCAGCCCACGGAATGAGAGAATATATTTGCAAATGACACTACAGATAAAGGACTGGTATTCAAGATCTACAAAGAACTTCTCAAACTCAATACACAAGAAACAAATAAACAAATCAAAAAATGGACAGAAGATATGAACAGACACTTTTCCAATGAAGACATACAAATGGCTAACAGACACATGAAAAAATGTTCAAAATCATTAGCCATCAAGGAAATTCAAATCAAAACCACACTGAGATACCACCTTACGCCAGTTAGAATGGCAAAAATTGACAAGGCAAGAAACAACAATTGTTGGAGAGGATGTGGAGAAAGGGGATCCCTCCTACATTGTTGGTGGGAATGCAAGTTGGTACAGCCACTCTGGAAAACAGTGTGGAAGTCCCTTAAAAAGTTAAAAATTGAGCTACCCTATGATCCAGCCATTGCACTACTGGGTGTTTACCCCAAAGATACAGACGTAGTGAAGAGAAGGGCCATATGCACCCCAATGTTCATAGCAGCAATGTCCACAATAGCTAAATTGTGGAAGGAGCCAAGATGCCCTTCAACAGATGACTGGATTAAGAAGTTGTGGTCCATATATACAATGGAATATTACTCAGCTATCAGAAAGAACGAATTCTCAACATTTGCTGCAACATGGATGGCACTGGAGGAGATAATGCTAAGTGAAATAAGTCAAGCAGAGAAAGACAACTATCATATGATTTCTCTCATCTATGGAACATAAGAACTAGGATGATCGGTAGGGGAAGAAAGGGATAAAGAAAGGGGGGGTAATCAGAAGGGGGAATGAAACATGAGAGACTATGGACTATGAGAAACAAACTGAGGGCCTCAGAGGGGAGGGGGTTGGGGGAATGGGACAGACCGGTGATGGGCAGTAAGGAGAGCACGTATTGCATGGTGCACTGGGTGTTATATGCAACTAATGAATCATCGAGCCTTACATCGGAAACCGGGGATGTACTGTATGGTGACTAACATAAAAAAAAAATCATTTAAAAAAATAATAATAATAATAAATAAAAGAAGAAGATAAAAAAATAAATAAAGATTGATTGATTTGAGAGAATGACAGCATGAGCGGGGGAGGGGCAGAGAGAGAGATTCTCAAGTAGACTCCACACTGAGCGTGGAGCCCAATGTGGGGCTCGATCCCAGGACCCTGATCTCATGACCTGAGCTGAAATCAAGAGTTGGAAGCTTAACTGACTGAGCCACCCAGGCGCCCCTACGGTACGCTCTTTCAACAGAGTATCATGAAGCCATTAAAAACAATGATAGAAAAGAATATCAGGTGTATAGGAAAATGTTACAATATACTGAGAAAACCTAGTTATGAAATCATAATAGCAGCTAATATTTACTAAGGATATACTCTGTACTACTGTTCTACACCATACATTTAACATGAATTAACTCACTGAATCCACAAAACGACTTTAGAAAAAAAGTACTGTGATTATCCCCCATTCTACAGATGAAGAACCTGAGGCTCAGAGACATTACATAATGCATCTAAGATTATAAACCCAGGCAGTAGGAGAGCCAGGATTTGAACCCAGTTCACCTGTCTTTCATTCCTGCACTCTTTTTTCATTGAGATATAACTGACATAAACAGAGTGTAAAGTAAGGTATTATAGCATGTTTATTTGATATTTGATATATTGCAATATGATTACCACAATAGCGTTAACTAACACCTCTATCACATCACATAATTATCTCATTTTTGTGGTGGGAATAATTAAGATCTTAGCAATTCTGAAGGTTATAACACAGTTTTACTGACTATAATCACTAGATCTTCAGGACTTATTTATATACCGAGTTTCAAATTTGTACCCTTAAACAACATATCCCCAACCCCCAAACTCCAGCCCTCAGTAACCACCATTCTATTCTCTGTTTTTGCACGTGCAGCTTTTTTAAATAAACACTTTTCCAAAGAAGGTATCAAATGGCCAAAAGGCACATGAAAAGATGCTCAATATCACTAATCATCGGGGAAATGCAAAACAAAACCACAATGAGAAATCACCTCATAACTGTTAGAATGGCTACCAGCAGAAAGACAGAGCTAACAAGTGTTGGCAAGCCCTGCGCACCGATGGTAGGAATGTAAATTGGTGAAGCCACTCTGGAAAACTGTACAGAGATGCCAAAAAAAATTAAAAATAAAACTACCATATGACCCAGCAGTGCCTGCACTATTAACCACCACAGACAACTGTATCAAACAAAGTTTGTGCAGTGTGATCCTGATTTTGTAAAAAACGAAACAAGAAAAGGGGTACCTGGGTGGCTCAGTCAGAGCATCCAACTCTTGGTCATGATCTCACGGTCATGGGATCAGGCCCCACGCTGGGCTCCACACTCAGCACAAAATCTGCTTGAGATTCTCTCCCTCTCCCTCTCCCTCTGCCCCTCCCCCTGCTCACTCTCTCTCTAAAATAAAAATAAATAAAATCTTTTTTAAAAAAAGTATTACATACACAAAGAGAGAGAGAATTTTAAAGCATCACCCTGATATGTGCCAATATGTTCACAGTGGTTATGTTATCTCCTGAGGAGACTGATAAGGTGCAATGCTACGGGTACATTCGCCAGGAACGAGCCTCTGAGATGGGGTTTCGTGGGATGTTTACTGAGAAGGGCTCTTGGGACCAACACCTATAGAAAGGAGAAACAGAAGCTGGAAGTGGGCAGAGGGACTGCTTGTCCTTCAATGCAGGGAACTCTAGATCTAGAATAGTCCTTCGGAGTGTTCCAGCTGGGCTGCGGTTGCCAGACTTTTCTGCCTCCTGCATCCATCAGTCACTGGACGTGGGCCACCCTCTGTGGCTGAGGCAATCCTTGAAGGGACCAACAGCACGTCCAGCACCTAAGCAACAAGTGTTCCCAGAAGGGGAATCTGTGGGGTGCAGCACATGTCCTCACAAGTGATTTTAACCCTCTTCTTTTTGTCTATATATCCTATGGTTAATGTCTATCATTTGTGCAGCAAGGGAAAAAAGCTACTAGAAGAAAAGAAGTCATCAATCCTCAATTGCATTGGGGTCAAAGGAAAGCTTAGCTCTGGTTTTTGAACAAGGCAAAAGTGGAAGATCATGCCCATGTCAGACAGTAAATAACTCATGCCTTCTAGAACTGATTGTGTGTAAATTCAAATTTACTTTATTCAAATTACTGCATGTGATTCAGCTGGTAGGGCTTCAAACACAGAGAATTACAGAAATTGACAGGTGTTTGAGAAGGACTTTGGCGGAGGGCCCAGCTGACCAGATTATCTAGCCTTAGAGAAGTATGCAGCAGCTGCCTCCTCCTCCTCAAGATGCAGGGATGGTAGACTATTCCATGGAGGCTCCCGAGGAACTACACCTTTTAGTTTGTTCTCTTGGCTCTGGGCTTAATCATATGGCTTGCACGGGCCAATGGGACCATGGCAACTACAATGCAAGGGGAAGCTTACTAAGCTTTTACACACTGGGGCTTACTCCCTTGGAATACTCTCTCTTAGAACCCAGCCACCATGCTGTAAGGATGGTTATCCAGGCTATCATTCACATGGAGAGATCCTAAAAGATGAGACAGCACATGGTGAAAGAGGCCATATACAGAAGAGCCCAGTAGAGCTCCTGACTAAACGCATCACGAATGGCCCCAGTCAAAACCATGTACGGCAGAATCCTGAGAAATAAGAAACTGTTATGTTTGTAGCCACTAAGTTTGGGGGTAGTTTTCTATGGCTGTGAAAACTGAAACAGCAGGACTACGCTGGTAAAGGGGTCACTGGATAGCCCAATTACCTTGTTCTATCCTAGCTTGGCCCTGCCCAATATCCACCTTCAAACTAATCCAATCTGCCCACCCCACCACATAGCCAGTGACACAAGGAAGCCCATGAATGAATACGTCAAGGCTATTTAGAGCACTGTCCTTGAGCCCTCCCTTTGTGTTACAAAGAAGCAGTTAAGACCCAGAGCGCTGGAGTTGAATCTGCCTGGGTTCAGATCCTAGTACCCCTACTAGCTGAGTGACTTCCCTGAGTCTTAGCTTCTTCATATGCAAAATGGGTTAATAATATATTGGGCTGAATATCATCCCCCCGAAATTCATGTCCATCCAGAACCCGTGGATGTGACCTTGATTGGAAACAGGCTATTTGAAGATGTGAACAAGATGAGATCATACTGGATTAGGGTGGGCCCTAAATCCGATATGACTGGTGTCCTTATGAGAAGAGGGAAATCTGGACCCAAAGACAGAAGTATGAAGGAAAAATGACCATTAAAGACAGAGGCAGGGAATGGAGTTATGCTACCATTAAGCCAAGGAGTGCCAAGGGTTGCCAGTAACCTCCAGAAGCTACGAGAGCAAGGAATAATTCTTCCCCAGAGTCTTTTGAGGGGCATGGTCCTGACAACACCTTTGTTTCAGACTTCTGGCCTCCGGGACTGTGAAAGAATACATTTCTGTTGTTTTAAGCCACCCAGTTTGTGGTCATTTGTTATGGCAGCCCCAGGAAACTAATAAATAGTCCTGCTGTGTGATAATCGAATGAGATTATATTGGTAACGCTCTCTACCAGAACTCTTGCTATGGAAACTAAGGAACTAAATAGATTTAGATAGTGAGAACTACCCAGAACCCAGTAAGATGCAATGGTAACCATTACTGATGTAGACCAACTCTTCCTCCAGTCTTGTCATGGACAATCTCTGAGCTTAGGGGTCCATGTCCTAGAGCAGTGATCCTCACTTTAAGGTATTCAAAATCACCTGGGGGGGGGGGTCACTAAAGATAGAGCTAACTGGGTCCCACAACTCTGGATTCTGATTTAGTAGATGTAGGCTGGACTCAGGAATGGTCATTTTGAAAAAGTGCTCTAGGTGCTACAGAAGAAGATGGTCCACAGACCATACTTTGAGAAATGCTGCCTTAGGACTTGTGGTATACACAAAGTCTCTGGGCATACCTGTTGCAATGTCCTAAGGGATTCCAATGTGGACTTAGCCCTCTGGTTCTAGTGTATCAACGTAGCATGTCCTACCCTAACGCTAGCTAGATGCCAGGGGTTTGGCCCCACCACCATCCTATCTTAGACATGCTATCTTAGACATCAAAATTGCTTAACACTTGGGCAAAGGGTTTGAGGCTACTAAATAATAATTACAATGATAGCTTACCACTTACTGAGTATCTACTCTATACCAGGCTTTCACACATATTATTTCTAATTCTCACAATAATTTTGAAAGTTAAGTTTAGTCATTACTGTGCATTTAGGAAGACAAGTTCAAGAGGCAACAAAATTTACTCAGGGCCACCCAGCCAGTAACCTAAAGATCTGGGACTCACTCTACATCTGACCCTAAGTCCACGTCCTTTCCTAGACAATTCCTGCTTACTCAGGTCCTTCTCTCTCTTGCAATCACCCTCCTTCTAACAAGAGAACACCAGGCTTTATTAGTCAGGGTAATTAACACTAGCTGCTATAGCAAACATCCCCCAAATCTCAGTAATTTAGCAAACAAAGGGTTCAAATCTTACACACAGTACAGTTTGATGAGGGTTGGGAAGTTCTCCTGAGAAACTCTTTTTCATGGATCCTAACTCAGTCCATCTTGAGGTGCCATAATCTTCAAAATGCACACACACACACACAAACTCCCTTCATCTGCCTCCATTTCTTTATCCCTCAGATCTCTTTGTTAATATCACTTTCCCAGTGAGGTCTTCCCAGACTCCCAGCCATATATTTCCACATCTACCCAATCTTCTCATGTTGTAAGACACTGTTTTCTACCTAACCAGAATCCACATTCCTCCCTATTATATCCTAACAAAACCTGATCACAACAGGCATTCACACCTCTCACATGTTATATAGGGCAATGGTAACACATCCCCAGCTCTAGCCTAATTAGTCTTAACCAATCGGAATAAGGCATCCCCCTGGCAACTGTTACTGCTCCAGGAAAAAACACGCTATCTAAGTTAGCCAGTCAGACTGAAGGGAAGGAATACAGTCTAGGTATACTAGAGAGATTTTAGCATCTCTTTAACAGAAGTGAATGATGAAGCATGGAGCCCCAGTTGTCACTGGAGGCCATCTTGTACCTACAGGAGAAGCATGATGAAGCCAGCTCCAGGAAGGCAAAGCAGAGAGAAGGAAAGAATCTGGGTTTTCTTGACATCATTGAGCTGCTGATCATTCCTTGCTTAGAGTCTACCCTATGTAGACTTCCAGCTCTGTGAATAAATTGCTTATTCCTAATCAAGTTTTAATCAAGATTTTCTACCATTATAGCTTTAAAAAGCTTAATAAATACATCTATCATAATTTTCAGCACATTATTATTTTTGCTTAATTGCCTGCTGCCTCCAGATTTTCCCCACTAGACTATATTGTTTGTAATGGCACAAACGGTTTTATTTACTATAGAATTCCCAGGTCCCAATAGTGTGAATACCTCTTAGTTGGTACTCAACAAAACCGTGAATAAATGGGTAACATCCTCTAGTTTTAAGAATGGGGAAAAGGGAGTGGGCTTCCAACCAGCTTGGGACATAACCCTTCCCCCATTCCAACTATGCTTCAGGCTCTACTGAATATTGTTACTAATGTATCTTTTAGCTGCTACAAAATGCAATTGTGTTTTACTTGATCCATGACTTTTTTTCTAAATCAATGATTTTTAAATATTATTCAAAATCAGAAACATATATGTAAGTGTGTCATGCAAGGAAAGGCATTAGACATGCATGTGGCAGTCAACAAGTTAAAATTCACCATTATTCCAGCTCTGCCTCAGTGCACCTCTGCACAAACCTCCCCTATAACCAGGCCTAGGCATTCAGACTTCAGACCAAGAATAATAACCCTAAGAGAATATATTTGCAAATGACACTACAGATAAAAGACTGGTATCCAAGATCTACAAAGAACTTCTCAAACTCAATACGCGAGAAACAAATAAACTGAGAGGCAGCCCACGGAATGGGAGAAGATATTTGCAAATGACACTACAGATAAAAGATTAGTATCCAAGATCTACAAAGAACTTCTCAAACTCAATAAACATGAAACAAATAAACAAATCAAAAAATGGGCAGAAGATATGAACACTTTTCCAATGATGACATACAAATGGCTAACAGACACATGAAAAAATGTTCAAAATCATTAGCCATTAGGGAAATTCAAATCAAAACCACACTGAGATACCACCTTACGCCAGTTAGAATGGCAAAAATTGACAAGGCAAGAAAACAACAATTGTTGGAGAGGATGTGGAGAAAGGGGATCCCTCCTACATTGTTGGTGGGAATGCAAGTTGGTACAGCCACTCTGGAAAACAGTGTGGAGGTCCCTTAAAAAGTTAAAAATTGAGCTACCCTATGACCCAGCCATTGCACTGCTGGGTGTTTACCCCAAAGATACAGACGTAGTGAAGAGAAGGGCCATATGCACCCCAATGTTCAGAGCAGCATTGTCCACAATAGCTAAATCGTGGAAGGAGCCGAGATGCCCTTCAACAGATGACTGGATTAAGAAGTTGTGGTCCGTATATACAATGGAATATTACTCAGCTATCAGAAAGAACGAATTCTCAACATTTGCTGCAACATGGACGGCACTAGAGGAGATAATGCTAAGTGAAATAAGTCAAGCAGAGAAAGACAAATATCATATGATTTCTCTCATCTATGGAACATAAGAACTAGGAAGATCAGTAGGGGAAGAAAGGGATAAAGAAAGGGGGGAGTAATCAGAAGGGGGAATGAAACATGAGAGACTATGGACTATGAGAAACAAACTGAGGGCCTCAGAGGGGCGGGGGGTGGGGGAATGGGATAGACCGGTGATGGGTAGTAAGGAGGGCACGTATTGCATGGTGCGCTGGGTGTTGTATGCAACTAATGAATCATCGAACTTTACATCAGAAACCGGGGATGTGCTGATGGTGACTAACATAATATAATAAAAAATCATTAAAAAAAAAAAGAATAATAAACCTATGATCCCAGAAGGGGACATCCACAATTGGAATACAGTCTTCCCAACTGCTTTAGTTATATATTGTTGTGTAACGAAGTACCCCAAAACTTAGCAGCTTTAAACAGCAAACATTCATTATTTCATAGATTCTGAGGGTCAGGAATGTAGAGAAGCTTACTTTTGGTTCTGGCTCAAGGTCTCTCATGAGATTACAGTCAAGCCATTGGCTACAGCTGCTTCTAAAAGGCTGGAGAATTCATTTCCAAGTTTAATTACATGGCTGTTGGCCACAGAGCTGCTCACAACCTGGCTTTCCCCAGAGTGATCCGGGAGAGAGAAAGCACATGAATCCAAAACAGAAGCTGTAGTCTTTTTATAACCTAATCTTGGAAGTGTCACACTATCACTTCTGCCATATTCTATTCATTAGAAGTTAGACATTAAAAGCAGCTCACACAAACGGAGGGGCTTAAGTTCTACGTCTTGAGGGAAGAGTATCAAAGAACTTGTGGACATATTTTCAAAATCACAGTAACACTGAATTTTTTCTCTCCCCACTTAATACTTGTCTTCTGTGATTAAGAGCATTATGAGTACTGCATCTCCATCATCATCATTAATAAAACAAGAGAACAATGATATATTTTTAAAGATTTTGTTTATTTATTTGACAGAGAGAGAGAGAGAACTAGCAGGAGGAGTGGCAGGCAGAGGCAGTGGGAAAAGTAGGATCCCCGCTGAGCAGGGAGCCCGATGGGGGGCTCAATCCCAGGACCCTCAGATCATGATCTGAGCTGAAGGCAGACACTTAACCTACTGAGCCACCCAGGCGCCCTGAGAATGATGATATTTTAATTGCTACCTTTTTTTAAGCCATGTGCCAGGCAGTATAAGTAAGCCACCATGTGCCAGGCAAATGCTTTATATGCATTTAATCCTCACAGCAACACAATTAAATATGTACTATTATTATTCCCATTATAGTTGAATAAATGAAGCTTTAGAGCAGTTAAGTGATTTACTCAATGCAAAATAGCTAATAAGTGAATAAACCAGGATTTGAACCCAGATCCATCTAACTGCAGAGTCCATCCTGTTAGCCAGTACTCTACACTGCCTCCCACTGGCCAGTAAAGGAAATTCCACCTGTCCCAACAACCAGGTCAGTTTCCCACAAAGCCAACTGTCCCTATGGGGAAAATTTTTTTTAGTCAAAACAAATCTACCTCTGAAATCAGAGTTACACTAGGTCCAAATCAGGATGGAAATGTAGGAAGTTGCAATATACAGAGCACACTCAAGCACAGATCTAAATGAGTAAGAATCCAAGCACATCCCAAATAAATGCAAATCTATGCAGATGAATGCAAATGACTGGCTATGCCAGTCTATGTAAATGACCATGTCCTAAAAAGCAAAGGGGATGGGGGAGCCAGCTTTTCAGAAGGCAATACTCCCTGGTCTTATCCTCTCTTGGTATAGGGGTCACCACTGGGCAAAAGGAAAAGCCCTCCAGATTCAAGACTGTAAGAAAAGTTGTCCTGGGGGTGACATCCAGAGCTTTGCAGGAGTTCAGATACGTGAGAGGAGGGAGGACCGGCTTATCCAGCAACCAACAAGCTGCCAGATTCAATAAATTAGTAAAAATCAGTAAGGAAAAATCCTGTTTGCAAACAAGTGTTCATTTTCTTGTCCCAAAGGTAAATTAGCAAAAGCTGAATTGGAAATCTATCCTTACACTGCAATCATTTTCAAACTTTGGTGTGCATTAGAATCACCAAGGGTCCTTAAAGTGCACATCCCTGTGCCAATCCTTAGACCTCCTGAGTCAGTGTTTGGAGGCGGCAATCAGGCACACTGGAAATGTGCACTTTTAAAACACATCCCTCATGATTCTGAATGAGGAAGTGCATAGATCACCTCTTTAGAAAACCAGCATTTAAAAAACAAGTGGTTGAGAGCAGGCAGACCTGAATTTGAATCTCAGCCTGACATTTACTAGCTGTGAGACCTTGGCTTGTTGACAAGGTGTCATAGTCCCAGTACCCTCATTTGTAAAATGGGGCTAATTTTATTTTTCCTCTCAAAGGATTGCTGCGAGAACTAAACAAGATAATTCATTTAAAGGGCTTGGCGCTATGCCTGACACACAGTTAAAACTCAGTAAATATTCGGTACAATTACGATGATCATTCGCTGATTAAAGGTGGGAACCAGAGTCTCCCCCCAGTATCCAGTCTAGCTCATAAAACAGAGACTTGAACCATTATTAGGTGACTATTACGTGAAAGCTTTTACCTTTCTGGCTACCTCTCACTGACTCCTCCTCTGGGAGGCGGAGCAATGGTCTGACTGGTTAGTTGACAAAAGTCTGACTTCCATCGGTCCATTGTTCCCTCCTAGCATCTCTGCCTCTTCCTCCCCTTCCTCCTCCCTCTCTCTCTTCTTTTCCCCTCCCCCACCCCTTCAGGATCTCTTCCCCAGTCCTTCCTCTCCCTTTCTCTCTCCCTTCCTCCCTCTTAGCTCTCCCCAAAAGAGGGTCTCAAGTTCTAGACCAGAGGACCAAAAGGATGATTAAGTCCACAGGTCCAAGCCATGTTCTCCAATTCAGATTAGTCAGCAACAGATACTTTTATTCTTCTCTTGGTCCTGTGTCTGTTAATTCTCAGCTGGCCCAAAACCCATAGAGCAAAAGGGCAACCATCTGCCTAAAATCCCACTACCTAGTGTGTGCCTCCTAGGAGCCTGTCCTCAACCCATGGTGGGTAAGTTCCCTTGATGTCCATTGTCTAAGCTGGCAGTTTCCCACTGAGGCCAGTTATTCAGTCACGATTAACCATGGCAACCATACTTATGCACTAATTTCACGCCTGTCAAGATTTCCTCTCATGGAGCATCCTTTATTTGCTTGAATTAAGACTTTTGTTTTCCATCAATTCTTAATCAAGTGGATTTGTGTGCGCAAAATCAACAAGCAGAACAGCCACCATAAACGATACCTTGGAAGGAGCACCCCAGACTCAGCCCATTAACAATAAATAATCGGGTTTGGAAGAAGCTTTCAAAAGTGTGTAATACATGTTTGTAAACAATACCACTGCCTGACTAGCTCTCCTGAAAACAGCAGCTCCATGCATGAGGTGCAGGCTATGTGAGGGGCATTCTGAGTGGCACTTTACATACATTCACTATCACAGTTAATCCTGACAGCAACCCCACCTTCAGATGAGAACACTGAGACTCAGGGAGGATCACTGAAGGCAGTGTCCAAAAGTCATTCAGCCAGAAGTTGCATTGCCAGGATCCAAATGTAGGTCTCTTGCCTGAAAAGTCTCTCCACCACACCAGGATGCCTCTCTGCAATCCTCTCAACATGTACTGCTTGTATCTGAGAATGCGTCAGGGTGAAAAGGGTCTGTTTTAATGCTTAAACTTGTAGAATAATTCCCAGATACAATCCTGGCTCTTCCTCTTGCTGGCTATGCGATTTCAGGCAAATCACTTAAACTTTCTGAGTGATCCCCACTTCCTGGTATTCACACGCTTATGTAAACTCCTCCCCTTGAGTGTGCTTGGGACCTGTGACTTGCTTCTAATCAACAGAAGACGACAAAAGTGATGGGATGTTGCTTCTGTGACTAGGTTACAATAGATTGTGATTCCTGTTTTGCTAGCAGACTCTCTATTACCATCTCAGCTTGCACATTTTGCTAAAGCAACCTGCCATATTGGAGAGGCCCATATGACAGTAGATAAAAGGAAATGAGGCCCTCCCTCCAATAGCTATGAGGAATTAAATCCTGGCAACAACCACTTGAGCTTGAAAGCAGATCCTTCCACACTGGAGCCTTGAGACGCCCAAAGCCTGAGAGAGAACTTGAGCCCCAGGACCCAGCTGAGCTCTGCCTATATTCCTAACCCACCAAAACTATGTGATAATAACTGTGTGTTCTTCTAAGTCACTTAATTTTGTGGTAGTTCATTAAGCACCAATAGATAACTGCTAACAATTCAATCATTGATTCATTCAAACATTCACTGAGCCACTACTACACACCAGGCACAATGCTAGAGTTGGAGATACAGAAAGAGCTAGGGCATGGTCTATATCCTCAGGTTGCTCTGTCAAATGCAGGACCAGACATGCATATAAATGAGAGCAAGATGCAGAGCCCACAAGAAACAGTGTATAATCTGTGCACAAGGATGCAGGGTCAATATGCGTGGCAATGTCCTTTGTCAAAATGTAAATCCTAAGTGTTAAAAAATGTACATTTTTTTCAAGATTCAAAAGGTAAAATTTAGTTTAGGGGCACCTGGGTAGCGCAGTCGTTAAGCGTCTGCCTTCGGCTCAGGGCGTGATCCCGGCGTTCCGGGATCGAGTCCCACAACGGGCTTCTCTGCTGGGAGCCTGCTTCTTCCTCTCCCTCTCCCCTGCTGTGTTACCTCTCTTGCTGGCTGTCTCTCTGTCACATAAGTAAATAAAATCTTTAAAAAAAAAAAAAGGTAAAATTTAGTTTAAAACAAAAGAGAAAGAATGGGGCACCTGGCTGGCTCAGTTGGTGGAACATGTGACCCTTGATCTCAGGGTGGTGAGTTTGAGCCCCACACTGGGGGTAAAGATTACTTTAAATCTTTTTTTTCAAAGGCTTTATTTATTCATTTAAGAGAGAGAGAGACAGAGAGAGCACAAGCACGGGAAGAGGCAGAGGGAGATGCAGACTCCCCGCTGAGCTGGGAGCCCGATACAGGACTCAATTCCAGGACCTGGAGATCATGACCTGAGCCAAAGGCAGACACTTAACCATCTGAGCCACCCAGGCACCCAAAAAAAATAAAACCTTTTAAAAGAGAGAGAGAGAGAAAAGATAAACCTAAATGTGTCCATCAACAGGGAAATGACAAAAATAAGATAAAAAGAAAACCAAAACACAATTACATTTACAATCCATGAAGTCTAAGAAGTGCTTGGGTGCCTGGGTGGCTCTGTCAGCTTGTCTGCCTTCAACTCAGGTCATGATGGAGCCCCACGTCGGGCTCTGTACTCAGCAGGGAGCCTGCTTCTCCCACTCCCTCTCCCTCTACCTACTTGTGCTCTCTCTCTCTCTGTCAAATAAATAAAATCTGAAAGAAAAAAAAAGTATAAGAAGTGCTTAACAGCCATTAAAGATAATGAAGTAAGTACATATTTATTGACATGGCAAAAATTCCAAGACACTGGAATTATAATTACACTGCTGGTTGAAAATTTTTTTAAAAAGCAGTATCAAAAGGATGACTGGGTGGCTCAGTCGGTTAAGCCTCTGCCTTTGGCTCAGGTCATGATCCCAGGGCCATGGGATCGAGCCTGCGTGGGGCTCCTTGCTCAGCAGGGAGCCTGTTTCTCCCCTGCCTGCTGTTCCCTTGCTTGTGCTTGCTCTCTCCCTCTGTGTGTCAAATAAATTAATAAAATCTTTTTTAAAAAATTAAAAAAAGGATTATTCAGTATGATACCATTTGTGTTTAAAAAATAATCCACTCTGTATACACAGACACAAGCACACACAAATGGCACTTAACTTCAATGGATATATAAACATGCATGTAAAGTGTATTGTACAACATAGTGGTTCAGGGCAATTCTCTGGACTCAGACTTCCAGGTCTTATCTTCCAGTTATGCTGTTTACTGGTTGTGCAACCTTGGGAACATTTCCTTTGAGCCTCAGTTTGCTCATCTACAAAATGGGGTTGTTGTGAGGATTAAATGAGCTACTAAAAGACATAGTGCTCAGTAGCTGCTTGCTATTATCAACACTAATAAATGGCTGTTGTTGTTGTTCTTATTATTATTATTATTATTATTATTATTATTACTACTAGTATCAATCTGGAAAGTTATACACAAAAGTAAAAATAATAATTACCTTGAGAAGGGCATGCGGATGGGAAAGGAGGACAAAGAAGACTTTAGACCTCTCTGTAATTTTCAGTTTTTTACAAGGGCAATGTTCCAGGTATTGTGTAACCAACAGTCGACATCAAGAAATAGTCAAAGAGTGGGGCGCCTGGGTGGCACAGCGGTTAAGCGTCTGCCTTTAGCTCAGGGCGTGATCCCGGCGTTGTGGGATCAAGCCCCACATCAGGCTCCTCCGCTGTGAGCCTGCTTCTTCCTCTCCCACTCCCCCTGCTTGTGTTCCCTCTCTCGCTGGCTGTCTCTATCTCTGTCGAATAAATAAATAAAAAATCTTTAAAAAAAAAAAAAAAAAGGAAATAGTCAAATAGATACAGTGAAACAGTAGAGATGCTCAGGTATTGTGGGACACAAAGCAGAAAGTAGTCTGTTCCCTCCGAAGGTGCAGATGGTGTCAAGACAGGCTTCATAAAAAACACAATTTACTCCAAAATCACCCACACCCCTCCCCCATTGATATTTTCTCCATATATAATTTTTCCTCTGTCACCTCTGTCTGAAGAAGTAGGCCAGGGGGCCCTCCTGAAGTCCCCTACAGATTGATGAAGGTCCTCCGGAGAGGCTGGAGAAGAGGCTCTGGGGCTGTTTCTAAAGTTTCCAGGGACCCAGTGGGATGGCTGGGCCAGTTGCCAGCCTGGTCTAGCTGAGTCAGCCTGACACCCAGTGAGCTCTTCCCACCCTGCTGAGCCATCCATTAATAAACTCATAATAACGAGCTATCTTCCGATTAAAGGATGCTGCTACTGATCACTGCTCAGGGGAACCTGTGTCCTGTGAGGGGGGGTTGGCTGGTAATAGTGATGGATGACGGGCTCCCCCCACCTTCCCTCCCTCATCTGCCCTGATCTGCCAGGTCTCTGGTCTGAAAGCAGCTGACTGCCAAGTGGAGTGAGGAAACCCACTGGGGGACTTCCGAATAGAAAAAAACTAAATCCCCCAACACCTTGGGGCTCAAACCACAGTTGAGATCTTGTTAATTCCACATCTTAACCAAATGAGCTAAATGCCTACGATGAACCAAGTATCTCCTTTCAAAGCAATAAACTCACCCAGGGAAAGCAATTAACTGGACCAATAAAGGTAGCAGGGAACAGAGAAGAAACATTTATCTACAGTCCCCTAATTACTTTCCTATTTTCCTTCCCATTTAATTCCCCTAAAATATCTTTTATTTTTTTTATTTTTATTACCCAGATTTATAATTATTATTGACCATTTTATGGATGAAAAAACTGAGACTCAGAGAGGTTCTGTGACTTTCTCAAAACTACACAGCTAAGAAGCTAAATGGATTTGGTCCTTATCACATTAATATGTCCATTTTACAGATGAGGAAACTGAGAGTTAGGATAGAGATTAGGTGGCTCTCTCAGGGAGGGACATGTAGCTGAGAAGTGATGCGGTCATTATTTCTGAACTCAAGGGCAGAGTTCTTTCCCCTTATAGGATGCCCAGAGACAAAAGCAGCATTTCACCTTCTTCATCACTCACTAGGAGGCTGGATCAGACCTTTCCTGATCCCCCCTACATCACACTGCTTCTTGAAAGCTGGTCCTAGGGGCACCTGGTAGCTCAGTCAGTTAAGTGTCTGCCTTTGGCTCAGGTCATGATCCCAGAGTCCCGGGATTGAGCACTGCATCGAGCACTGCATCGGGCTCCTTGCTCAGCAGGGAACCTGCTTCTCCCTCTCCCTGCCGCTCCCCCTTCTTGTGCTCTCTGTCAAATAAATAAGTAAAATCTTTAAAAAAAAAAAAAAAAAAGGCAAGCAAGCAAGCTGGTCCTGGATTCATCCACAGTGGAATTGAACCGGGGTTCCACTAAATATGTTACAATACATATTCCTGAGCCCTGTCTCCAGTCTTTGAGTCACATATTCTGACCCCAACATCAGGAGTTTGCATTTGAAACAAACACCCCTGAAAGAGTTTTATGCAGGCTGAAGCCTGAGAACCACATCCCAAGCATCCTTCCCTAATGCCTGGTACATACAGCTTGATCCATGATAGACAAAGCAGCTTTTGAAAGAATGCTGGTTTTTAATCAGTAAGCAAATTTTTTTTCATTCATCATAATTTTACATTTATGAAGTTCATTTTTGTCCCCTTAATCAGAAGTCTAAAGCTGGCAGCCTCAAGTCTATCTTTGGCCATCTGTTTAGTCTCCCCACCCTGACACCTCACCCAGGGTTTTAAAAAGAACCTGGTCACAACCCTAAAGACAGACCCCCTGGGTTCAAATCTTGGTTGCCCTAGTCTCCAGCTGCACCACTTACACACGCTGGATCTCAATTTCCTCAACCACCAAATGGGGTAGTAACAATTCATGCCCCATAAATATGTTGAGAGTATTAAACATGCTCATGGATAGAAAGCTTACAGAAGAGCAACTGGCATAGAGTAAATACTCTGTAAAGGTTAACTATATTAAAAGGTATATTTCTTTTTTTTTTTAAGATTTTATTTATTTATTTGACAGAGAGACAGCCAGTGAGGGAGGGAACACAAGCTTGGGGAGTGGGAGAGGAAGAAGCAGGCTCCCAGCAGAGGAGCCCAATGTGGGGCTCGATCCCAGGACTCTGGGATCACGCCCTGAGCCAAAGGCAGACGCTTAACGACTGAGCCACCCAGGCGCCCCTAAAAAGTATATTTCTAGATTCTCTTTTTCCCATGGCAACACTTAGCTGGATCCAAGTGGTGTTTGCCCACTTTGGACTTGGGGGTGCTGTCACCCCACACATAGTGCTTAGTCACCTTGCCATCCCTCATGGGGATTCTCCAGGTGGCCCCACAGGCCTTTGTGTTGGTGACACGGAGGGCTTAATTAAAAGCACCTGTCAGGACGCCTGGGTGGCTCAGTGAGTTAAGAATCTGCCTTCAGCTCAGGTCATGATCCCAGGGTCCTAGGATCGAGTCCCACATCAGGCTCCTTGCTTGGCAGGGAGCCTGCTTCTCCCTCTGCCTGCTGTTCCCCCTGCTTGTGCTCTCTCCCTCCCTCTCTCTGACAAATAAAAAAAAAAGTCTTGAAAAATAAATAAATAAAATAAAAGGACCTGTCATCACTGCTCCTACCAGGAGCCAGAGTTTCTAACACTTTCATCCCATACACCAGCCCAAGCCAGGCCCAGCCAAAAGGCCACCCAAGGACTCAGTACCCACATTCCTGGGGATGGACTTGGAGCAAGAGGCTCCATCAAGCCCTTCAAGACAAACCCATCTTCCCTGTCCAGCCTCATTGCTCACTCTCTCCTTGTCCAGCAGGACTGCTGCAGGTACTCATGATACTGCATTGTCCCATGCCCCCGGCAAGTACAGGCTTAGCGATAGCTCCGGAATGGTCCTTCTAAGATCCTGTCTTCTGGCTAACTCACTCTCTCTTCTTAGTTTCAGTTTAAATGTCACTTCCTCCAGAATGCCTCCTCAGTCTACAGAGGCTAGATTAGCTGCCTCCCTCTGTGTCCCCACAGTTCCCTGGACCTCCTAATCACATTGGGTTTAAGTTACCTGTTTATTGTGTCTCCCCTTACAGACCTGGAGTCCACAAGGCCAGAGACGGTGTCTTGTTCACCACTGAGTCCTCAGTACCTAACAAAATACTTGGCATATAGTTGACGCTCAATAAATGTTTGTTGAATGGGTGACTATAAACAGGGATTCTGTTGAGGTTCAGGAAGAGGGACCAGAATTCTGTTTACAAAAGAAGAAAGAGAGAAAAACAAGCAAGCATTTGCTGACCACCTACTATATGTGAAATTTCACAACCACCTTATGAAGTAGGTATTACAAGACCTTTGCAAATAGGAAAACTGAGGTTCAGAAAGGTTAAATGATTTATTCAAGGCTATGACCAGAGCAGAGGTCAGCAAAGCTTTTCTGTGAAGGGCCAGTGTGTGAATATTTTAGGCTCATGGGCCATATGGTTCCTGTACAACTACTTGATTCTGCCATTGTAGCACAAAAGCTACAATATGTCAACAAATGGACTTGACCATTGTACAATAAAATTTTATTTACAAAACAACTGATGGGCAGAATTTGACCCATGGACCACAGTTTGTAAGCCCCTGAGCTAGGCATTGATAAGGAAGATTTGACTCCATGTTTGTCCATAACTCACTCAAATCTTTCAGACAAAAAGTTCGAGAATAAAAAAGGAAGAGCAGACATGGAGATGACCCAGGAAGGGATGCTTGCTTTGAGAAAGGCTAGAGCAAATTTAGTCCATCTGATCACAGAAACTTATGTCATTTACCTCTCAAATAAACATTCACTATATTCCTTCTGTGCACTAGCTCTTCACTAAATATTCAGGGGACCCAAGCATAAATAAGGCCAGACCCTGGCCTCTGTTAGCCTGCAAAGTAGTAAATGAAGTGATGTGTATGCACTTTTTTAAAAAAGATTTTATTTATTTATTTGAGAGAGAGAGAGAGAGAGCACGCACATGAGTTGGGGGAGGGGAGAAGGAGGAGGAGAGAAACTCAAGCCGACTCCGTGCTGAGCACGGAAATCATGACCTGTACTGAAATTAAGAGTCAGATGCTTAACCAACTGAGCCACACAGGTGCCCCATATGTACTTTCCTTTAGTCATTAAATACTTATTGAGCACCTACTTTGTGCTGGGGGTGAGAAAACAGCGAACAAATCAAGGCTTGATCCCCCGGTTTTAGGCAGGTTATAACCAGCTGCAGAAAGGAACATGAAATAATAATCACACAGATAAATATTTAATTACAAATTGGGATAAATGCCATGAAGGAAAAGAACATGATGCTATGAGAGAGAATAACAAGAGAAAATGCATTTGGGGGAGAGGGGAGGAAAGAACTCTCTAAAGAAATGATAAATGTCCCAAAACCGAGACAGCTTCAGAGAAGGGGTTAGGAGAGGCTTCTGGAAGGCAGAAACATTTGAACTTGACCTGAAAGGATGAGTGGGACTTGGAAGTGCAGGAACCAGGCTGCCATGTGCAGCTGTACAGACTGTGCACTGCACAAGTCAAGGGGATACCAGCACGTAATCAGTGGGAATGGCACTCCCTATGGCTGTGAAGTTGTACAACTGGGCTGGGACGAGGAGAAAAAGCATTCTTAAAAGAGGGAACAGGGAGCAAAGATGGTGGCCAAGAACCCCTTAATTTCACCAGAACTGCTAGCAAATTGCCCTCGCTTAAATGCTTCATGTTCTGTATTCTGCCTCCTCCTCCTCCTCCTTGGGCTGCAACTGTGCATCATGGGGCATTCTCCGGCCTACTCAGCAGCTGTGATGAATGTTCTCTCATTGCTTGTATCGATTCCCCCAGTGAGGCTCTCGCCTGGCTCCTCATCAACCCTCCTTCTGGCTGTAGTGTGTTAAGTGGGCACTCAGCCCCATACTTATTAGTGCAATTTAATGAGCTGGTGGCAAAATCTTGCTGATGTAAAATTCATATTTATTGAATTTGATTGTCCCGAGCATGCCCCTGCATGTCTAACCTGCTTGTCCTAGTGGCTGGGACCACTCTGGATCATTGTGTTACAGTTTTATTGATGGGCAGCCCGTTTGCTCATTTCTTTGGACAGAAAGTCACAGTACCCACCACCACCAATCCCTGCTGACTGGGTACAGAAGGGTTCCCTTTACTCCTTTTCCCACCCCATCCGACCCTAGTCAGCAGTCACACCTGCCACCTTTGGCCTTACCCTATGCAACATTCTCCTTTCCTCAGGCCTACCAATATAAGAAAAAGCCTTGCGAGTGTCAAGTGATGTTCTCTGTATTTTTCTGCCTAGAGATAATTTTTTCATTTGTGTATATCTTACCTTTACTAATGTACAGTTTTATTAGTGACCTGATTTTATGGGCCTCCAGCAGCCTTTGGGGACCAATGGGGTCTTGCTTACTGGGACAGTTTGGCTTTTGTTTGCTTTAGCTGCACAGTGCAGAACCCCAGTGGGCCTTCCCTAGAGTATTCCCCCAACATTTCTGAGTCCCAGGGGCATTTCATGTGCTCCTAACCAGTCCTCTTGGCTGCCACTCTGTGTCCTCCGGCTGATCTTGGTGTCTGACAAGGCATGAGAAGAGGGAGCTGTGCTGGTACCTTTAGAAATTCCAGACCCTGGACACAGAGTTGTTGTCTCCCCTCCCAAAAAAGACAAATCCTTGAGGTACAGAAATAGCACAACATCTGAGTCTATTCTTGCTGCATCCTGGTCACAATGTGGGGAGATCTTTCTTGGTTACTCTGGATCATATTTAATCCTATGGAACTAAAACTATCCTATGGAAAAGGAGTAAAGGGATGGTGACATTTCCCTGCTGGAGCTCCCTGCAGACAGCCCATATTAAAGAGATGAGTAACTATGGTTTGGAAATGAGGGTTAACATTGACATTATTTAGTAACAATTATTACAGTCATCTTAAAAGCTTGTTATATGGTTGAACAGTATGAAACTGCTGTCCTTATATGTCAGAACTGATCAGGTATCAGCAATTTCAAATGGTTCAAACTAACATATGCCAGGCATTGTGCTAAGCAGCTAACATGTATCATCTCATTCAATACTTATTCCAGCTCCCTGAGGTGGGTCCCATGATTATCTCCATTGACAGAGGAGGAGACTGAAACCAGCAAGGTTAGGTTATTTGTCCAGGGTATAAAATTGCAGATCTAAGATAAAAACCCAGGGAGTTGAATCAAGGGCTGAGGCCCTCAGCCACTGGACCCTGGCTAGTCAAAGTAAGGTCCAAGAACCAGCAGCAGTAGCATCTCTGGGAAAAATGTACAGTCTCCTTTGCACACCCATGTTTGTAGCAGCATTATCCACTACGCCCAAAAAGTGGAAAGAACCCAAATGTCCTTCGATAGATGAATGAATAAGCAAAAGTGATGTATCCATAAATGGAATATTATTCAACCTTAAAAGGAAGTAATTCTAACACATGCTAAAATCTCAATGAGCCTTGAAAACATAATGCCAAGTGAAATAAGTCAGACACAAAAGGAAAAATACAGGCATACCTCAGGGATATAGGTTCTGTTCCACATCACTGCAATTAAAGCAAATATCAGAATAAAGCAAGTTAAATGAATTTTTTGGTTTCCTAGTGCATATAAAAGTTGTTTATACTACACTGTAGTCTACTAAGTGTTCAATAGTATTACATGTCTAAAAAAACAATTATACATACCCTAATTAAAAAATACATTATTGCAAAAAATGCTAGCTATCATTTGAGCTTTCAGGGAGTTAAAATCATTGATCACAGACCACCAAAACAAATATAATAAAAATGAAGAAGTTTGAAATACTGTGAGAATTACCAAAATGTGACACAGAGATACAAAGTGAGCAAATGCTGTTGGAACAATGGTGCCAAAAGACTTGCTTAAAACAGTGTTGCCACAAACCTTCAATTGTAAAAAATTCAGTATTTGTAAAGCACAATAAAGTGAAGTACACTAAAACAAGGTATTCCTGTACTGTTTAATTCCACTTACATGAAGTACCTAGAATAGTCAAATTCATATAGACAGCAGAATGGTGGTTGCCAGGGGCTAAGAGAAAGGGGGAATGGAGAGTTGTTGTTTAATGGGTACAGAGTTTGTTTGGGATGATGAAAAAGCTCTGGAGATGGTTGGTGGTAATGGCTGCACAACAATGTAAATGTACTTAAAGTCAATGAACTGTACTTTTAAAAATGGTAAATTTTAAATATATTTTACTGCAATTAATGGGGCGCCTGGGTGGCACAGCGGTTAAGCATCTGCCTTCGGCTCAGGGCGTGATCCCGGCGTTATGGGATCGAGCCCCACATCAGGCTCCTCCGCTATGAGCCTGTTTCTTCCTCTCCCACTCCCCCTGCTTGTGTTCCCTCTCTCGCTGGCTGTCTCTATCTCTGTCAAATAAATAAATAAAATCTTTAAAAAAATAATAATAATAGGGGCGCCTGGGTGGCACAGCGGTTAAGCGCCTGCCTTCGGCTCAGGGCGTGATCCCGGAGTTCCGGGATCGAGTCCCACATCAGGCTCTTCCGCTATGAGCCTGCTTCTTCCTCTCCCACTCCCCCTGCTTGTGTTCCCTCTCTCTCGCTGGCTGTCTCTCTCTCTGTCAAATAAATAAATAAAATCTTAAAAAAAAAAAAAAAAAAAAGGGGGCGCCTGGGTGGCACAGCGGTTAAGCGCCTGCCTTCGGCTCAGGGCGTGATCCCGGAGTTCCGGGATCGAGTCCCACATCAGGCTCTTCCGCTATGAGCCTGCTTCTTCCTCTCCCACTCCCCCTGCTTGTGTTCCCTCTCTCTCGCTGGCTGTCTCTCTCTCTGTCAAATAAATAAATAAAATCTTAAAAAAAAAAAAAAATAATAATAATAATAATAATAATAATCCCCCCCAAAAAAAAATCCAGTTTCAGGCCACACCCAAGACTAGCCCAGGCCTTGCCTTTTTAACAAGATCCCCAGGTACATGTATGCACATTAAAGTCTGAAAAGCAATGCCACTAGAAAATTCTGCTGCCCAGGTGCAAAAAAGCATTTGCAGGGACAGCTGTGAACAGGAAATAGTACAAGGTCAGCCTCAAAGCAAAAAACAAGGTAGAGGAGCCCTGAGCACTGCCTCCTGCTCCACAGGTTTTCTCCCTCCTTCAGGATGAGATTTTGGTCCAGCCTCCTCCCAATCCTGCCCAGCACTAGGGAAGGTGCTTGTGACTAATGGGGTCTTGGCCTGCCAGCCATCAGCTGGGACAACAGAGCTCACCTCCCCACCATGTTTAGCTTGGCTGTTTGGAGCCCCTTGGCCGCCAAACAGAAATCACCATAGTGCCTCTGAGCTCTGCTACAGATGAAATTAATTCCTTCAGAGCTGAGGAAGTGGGGCAGGCGGGGAGCACTCACAGGGCTGGTGGAGCAAACTGCTTTGGCAGCAGCTGTTCCATTTGGGGAACTAATGAGACTCGAGGAAAAACCTGCGGAGGGATGCTAAATACTCGTTTGCTTACAGAGCTGATACAGCCTTGGCCAAATTGGACAGCGATGCAAAAATGTCCATCATTTTTTGTTCAATTTTGCAGCTCTGTCTTGCGTTTCAGAAGGAGAAGGATTAAAATCATATCTGTCCCCAGGCTCCCTCTCAGTTCCACAAAGATTCAGGGAAGACAGGCACTTTACAATGTTGGGTATTCCTAAAGATTATTTGTCTGGACCCCCTACTGACTCACTCACCATCAAGCCTTGACCTTCCCTCTTCCTGTTTGGCTCTTTTTGTAGCCAAAGCATATCTTCTGGCAGCTAGTATAACTTTTAAAAGCCACAAACCCAGGTGAGCGAAAATATAATCTTTCTTATTTCCTCATAACTGCATTTTATGATTTTTCTGGAGCCCCCACTCTATCTGGCTGCAGTAAACCTAATCCTGTTCGACTGAGGATAAACATGGACAATTCAGGGAGAACTCAGCAAATTCCAAGCTTCGTTGGTTATTTCATGGTCTACTCCCTTCTGCCTTTTCCTTTAAATTACATCTAATTTCTGGGCGGCTCACATAGCACCATGACATTGGTGGGGAAACTATATGGCCCTTGGTTATCCCTTTAATATGCACCGCAAAATGTTTTGTCTTCAATCAAATCACTACTTCTTGTTGACATTGCAGGGACCTGTTAATGTCTTCTGGTTTCTGGTCGGCGATGGCCAGTCCCCTCATTCTCACCGCAAGACTCAGTGCCCCAGCCATGCTGACCTTGGGTGACCTTGGGCACAGAGGAATGTGTTCTCTCCTCCCTGGGAGATGCCAGGGGTGTTGAGAACTCAGTGAGCCTGCTCCTAACCAGTCTGCTCAAACCACACTCCTAGCTAACTCTTACCTACCATTTCAAGCCAAGGTGGGTAGGAGCTCCTCTAGGAGATTTGACAGCTGAGGCTCAGGTACCCTCTGCTCTTGGACCCCTAAACCTACCTAGAGTATACTTAACCTCTTCCCCCTTGACACTCAGTTTGTGAGGAGGCAGGAGACAGCCCCTTCTAAAAAATACTCGTGACAGATTAGCTTTCCCAAAGACAGAGGCAAATATGTCTTTCATCCCACATATCTTATTACAGTGTGACCTTTATACTTCACCACTAAGTAGTGGGGTCTATGTCCCTTTTGCCTGAACCTGAGCTGAACTTCATGACTATCTCAACCAATAGAGTAAGGCAGAAGAGACGTTATATGATTAGGTCAGATCACTTAAATGCCATGCATTTCCACCTTCCTCTACTGGGACACTTGCTCTTGGAACCCAGACCCACACTATAAAAAAGTCTAAGCATCCCATGGAGGGACTCATGGACAGGAACTAAGATCCCTGGCCATTGCCCCAGCTGAGCTCCCCACCAACAGCCAACACTAACCTACCAACTATATGAATTAACCATCTTTCAAATGGATCCTCCTAACTACCCTCAACCCCTAGCCCACCAAGCCATTCCAGCTGAGGAGCCTTCTATGTCAAACTCTACCCAAACTGCAGAGTAGTGAGCAAAATAAATGAGTGCTATTGTTTTAAGTCATTAAGCTTTGGGGTGATTTGTTATGCAGCAATAAATAACTGTTACAATACTTATCAGCACCTAATTCTCTTGTTTCTCCTTGTTTTTCTCCCTTCCAAGGGAGATTTTTATCACTTCTACAATGATAAAACTGCCTCTTCATCTGCCCTTTCCAATTTTTTTTATTATAGCATAAACCTTACACCCCAAGCTCTTCAAGACTTAAGCTTTTGAAACCATAAAAAAGCCTGGCTCTCATAAAGCAAAAGGTTTGGCTTTCAAAATTATTATCAGGTGCCAGGAGTTTCAAAAGCCTGTTTGAAACTCAAAAGCTGAGCATTGTCTTTTTTCTTTCTTCGTGCGTTCCTGCTATTACAGCCTTCCCCTGAGGGTGATGAGGATGGAATATGGCAGCCGGAGGTGGAAAGACAGAACTATAAGGAATTTTCAGGAGCAGTGGAATGCATTGAATAATATTCTACAATTATGTCATTTTTACCAAAGCAGATGCAAATTGCCAGCGTACAAGATTATTCCGTTTCTTTATTTTCTTTAAATCAACTCAAATCCAACCCCGGATCCCCATCCTACAGTACTGGTGGGAAAGTAGACCCAGTCATTACCAGAACACCTTCCCTGAGCCCTGCAGCCCACCACCTCTGAAGGTCATGTGAAAATCCTGAGGTCTTACTCAGCCTAAATTCAGGTAGTAACTGCTAGTTTCTTTGGCCTTTGCTATCACTGCCAGGATATACACGTCTAACCCAATCAGCAAAGATTTTTGTGAAAGGCTAGATAGTAAATATTTTTTACTTTGAGGGCTATAGAGTCTCTGTCGCAACTACTCAGCTCTGCCACTGTGTTGCAAAAGCAGCCACAGGCTGGACAAGTGAATGGTCATGGCTGTGTGCCAATATAACTTTACTTATACAAACAGGCAGCAGGCCATAATTTGCTGACCCGAGGTCTAAGAAGACATAAGTCCCTTGAATTCTTGGTTTCTGTCCCAGAGAGAGGCATAGAAATTTTTTTGCCAAGGCTAGAAACCCTGATTCCTGGGGTTCACAATCCCAGGCAAATTGTATATGTATGTACAAGGTGTCACTTCTAAGCAAGATGGCAATACCAAGTATATTAGTCAGAGTTCTCCAGAAAAACAGAACCAATAGAATATATATATAAATATATATATAAAGAGATTTATTATGAGAGACTGGCTTAGGTGATTATGGAGGATGAGAAGTCCCATGATCTGCAAGCTGGAAACCCAGGAACCCTGGTGTGGTTCTAGTCCAAACCTAAAGGCCTGAGTACCAAAAGTGCTGATGTCCAAGGACAGAAGATGGATGTTTTGGCTCAAGCAGAAAGCAAATTCCCCCTTCCTCCACCTTTTTGTTCTACTCAGGCCCTCAGTGGATTGGATCATGCCCACCTGCATTGGCCTACCAAATAAAATGCTAGCCTCTTCCCAAAACACCATCACAGACACACCCAGACATAATATTTCACCAGCTGTCTGGGCCTCCCATAGCCCAGTCAAGTTGACACATAAGATCAACCATCACACCAACTAATCAAGTGACCTGCCAACCTTCAACCTTCCCAGACTCTAGGGTCATGGACTTTCTCTGACCCTGCCCTCCAGTGCCCTCCCACCTCCTCCTTCTCCTCCATCTCTTCAGTGATTCCAGGCATTTTACAAAAGACAGGAAGAACTATTGACTCTAAGCAGATTCTTCTTTCGATCTTGTAAATATTCCCAAGGGTTAGGAAATGCGATGCCTAGCAATCTGCTTGAAACGGGAAAAGGGAAACATAAAGGTACAAGGAACACAAATTAACATATGAACACATTATCCTGCCAAATATTATATTACACTTATCTATTTACTTGACTTTCTCTCACACATGCTGTGAGCTCCTAGAGGGCAGAGACCAAATCTTACTCAATGCTGTCATTTAGCTCAGCCCTGGTACATTGTCAATGCTCCATAAATATTGCTTGAAATAAATAAAGTACCTACTGCATTCCCAGAGTCACTCCCAATAGCTTACTTAACATTAACATAGCTGAAGTCCTCCATATTTACAATTTTCAAAATGGTAGAAAGAAATTCTGGTGAGTGCTAGTAATTCAAACACTAAATAAGAGACAGTCTTAGCTAGGTTAGAGGCAGACGTTCTGCACACAGTAGGATGTGCATCCTTGAGAAGGGGGAAAAGCAGGTTTAATTCACAAGATCACAGAGAAATCAGGGGAGGTATGTGTGTAGATTCTGAACACAATCCTGTTCCCTAACAGTGGCTTTTGAGGTTAACAAGACTGTTCTCTGTGACACTGCTACTGCCAGTTCAGAAGGAGAGATTTTCATCAAACAGAGAAACAGAGTGTAGAATGGTGGGACCAGGCCTGAAACAGGGAGATGCTAGTCAAAGGGTACAAGCCTTCAATTATAAGATGAATAAGCTCTGGGGGCACGTGGGTGGTGTACTCAGTTAAGTGTCCAACTCCTGGTTTTGGCTCAGGTCATGATCTCAGGGTTGTGAGATCGAGCCCAAGCTCAGCAAGGAGTTTGCTTGAGATTCTCTCTCCCTCTTCCTCTGCCCCCCTCCCCATTCATGCTCTCTCTCTCTCCCTCTTTAAAATAAATAAACAAATCTTAAAAAAAAAAAAAAAGAAAGATGAATAAGCTCTGGGGAACTTTGTGAGTATAGTCACAGCATTGTGAGTATAGTTAATACTGCTGTGTTGGGTGCTCAAAATTTGCTAAAAGAGTATGTCTTAAACACTCCCACCATAAAAGTATAAAAAAGTAATTATGTGAGGTGATGGATGTGTTGATTAACCTGATCATGGTAATCATTTCACAAAGCGCACATGTATCAAATCATCATATTTTACACTTTAAATATATACAAATTTACTTGTCAATTATATCTCAAAAAACCCGAAATTTTTTAGGGAAAACTGGAGCTTTTCCTTCACCTTAATATAGACATACTCTGCCAAACTACTCTGCCACTTAGCAAGCCTGTTTATGACCCTTTCGGGCTTTTATGAGAACTAGAGAAAATGAAAGAAAGGAAGAAATTTGCCTAAAGCCGAAGAGCTGAACAAGCAATGGAAAAGAGAGTGGTGGTTAAAGGGGCACATGTGTGGTATGTGCACCAGTGAAAGTCCCAAAGTAAAACTAAGATTTGTTTTCAAAGAAAGAGGACAAGACTGCACAAAAATCCCCTTGCAGAAACCAAAAAGGAGCTAGAGTAAGAAAACAAGTCTGACAATCCCATTACAGCCACTAGGAGGTGCTGTGGGTCTAATACAGCCTGGGTAATGCCCAGTTTGTTGAGAATCAAGGGGAAATTATGGCCTGTGTCGGAACTTGTCCAGCCACCTGCGTATCACATCTCCACTGTCACGTGGTGCACGTTCTTGTCTCACTAAATGACTAAGGCCAGGCACATGCTGCATCCCGTTATGCAAACTTGGAAATCTATTAGGAGCCTCCAACACTAAAGAACAGTATTAAGGTCAATCCTTACGATTAGTGCCCAATGCCTGCCTCCTGGTCTCTTCATCCAGATCCAAGTTACTCAGGCCCTCACTGAGAACTTGCTCCCTTTGTTGAAATCTGTCTACTCCTGCACTGTTAATTTGAGCCCTGGGTCCAGCTCTCAGTCCCACCACGTGCCCTGCCAAGGTCTTTACCTCCCCAGTCCCATTGCTATCATCCCTTGCTTTACTGCAGCAGCCTTTTTTTTTTTTTTTTAAGTATGCTCTATGCCCAATGTGGGTCTTGAACTCAAGACCCCACGATCAAGCATTGCATGCTCTACAAACCGAGCCAGCCTGGCACCCCTGTAGCAGCCTCTTTGTTGGTCTCTCTGCCTTTACTCTTGCCCTCCATTCTCCAAATATCAGCCAGAGTGATCCTTTAAAAACCAAAATTAGATGCTTAAAACCCTCCAGTTACTTTCTGCTGTAACTAGAATAAAATTGAACATTTGACCAGGGCCCACAGGTCCCCAGATTATCTGGACCATGATCACATCTTTGCCATACTGCCATTCTTTTTGTTCTTTGATGATACCAGGTTAGTTCTTATCTCAAGATCTCTTCATGAGTCAGGCTTGGTCCTGAACCTTACTTGACTCCCATGGGATATTATCTTTGGCCCAACAAAATCTCTTATGGCTCTGCTGCCCAATGCTCTCTGTATTAACTTAATACTTTCCCATGAAGACCTTGGAGGATGCACTGGAAGGCAGTGTCCTTGGGAATGGGGACTGATCTGGTAACCAACGATCGTGTATCAAGGTGAGCCACTGGTGCCCTCCCTTTGAGTTACAAGCAATTCCAACCACCACACCTCTACCCTCAGCTTTCATGAGACATAAATCAGTGGCCTGAATCCACCACCTTCTCTGAATCTTGAGTATATTCATCACACTGATGTGTGTCAAACTTTTCAGCACCACTCAGTTAGAAAAGAGAGAAGGCCAGAAATTGGATGGTGGGGACAAGGGGCAGCAGTAAAACAAGGAAAGATGAAATTACACATGCTGTCTGCAGAGTTCTTTCTCCTGTGCTCCAGGAATGGTCTATCAATTTGTCTAGCTAAGTTCTGTTCTTGTGCTGCCTGAGAACAAACATTTTCCAAGGAAGGGACTAAGTGAAGGGACAGGAAAGAAAGAGGGAGACAGGCGGCTGGGTGACTCAGTCCATTAAGCATCTGCCTTCAGCTCAGGTCATGATCTTGGGATCCTGGGATAGAGCCCTTCATTGTCTCCCTGCTCAGTGGGGGGTCTCCTTCTCCCTCTCCCTCAGCCCTGCCCTCAGCTCATGTTCTCCAGTGCTCACTTGCTCTCTCAAATAAATAAAGTCTTAAAAAAAAAAAAAAAAGGAATTGCTTGATCAGCATTAGTTGGGTCATCTGCCTGATAGACATTTGCCATCACCTAAAGAAAGGGAGCTTGGAATAATCAATCCACTTTTTGCCTGGTATACCTTCCTCATTCCTGCTCCCTTCTGCCTGTAATAGTCTTTTATTCTGTACAGCTCTTCAGAGCTCCCTTTTATCTGCTGAATGGGATGCTCCTGATTCATGAATTGTTGAATAAAGCCAGTAAGATACTTAAAATTTATACAGTTGAATTTTTTAATACTGTTAAACTCATTTCTTTCGTAAGAACCTAAAGCCATAGTCTCCAAATTTTTTTACTGCACACACCAATAAAATGTTGTTGAGCATGCACTCCCAGTATCTACATACATGTATGCATAGATTATATGTATGTCCTGATATATGGGATGATTATAAAACATCCATGGAGCCAGGGGGTGGATTTTTAAAGATGAGATGAAAAGCAAAGAGAAAGAGATGTCTAATTTTTCTCCCCATACCCCAAGAAATGTCTATTTAGAAGAGACATTGCCCTAAACCCTCTTACTCTGTTGGTGGGAACGCAAGTTGGTACAGCCACTTTGGAAAACAGTGCGAAGGTCCCTCAAAAAGTTAAAAATAGAGCGACCCTATGACCCAGCAATTGCACTACTGGGTATTTACCCCAAAGATGCAGACATAGTGAAAAGAAGGGCCATATGCAGCCCAGTGTTCATAGCAGCATTGTCCACAATAGCTAAATTGTGGAAGGAGCCGAGATGCCCTTCAACAGACGAATGGATAAAGAAGATGTGGTCCATATACACAATGGAATATTACTCAGCCATCAGAAAGAACGATTACACAACATTTGCAGCAACATGGACGAGACTGGAGGAGATTATGCTAAGTGAAATAAGTCAAGCAGAGAAAGACAATTATCATGTGGTTTCGCTCATTTATGGAACATAAGAAATAGCAGGAAGATGGGTAGCAGAAGGAAGGGAAGAATGAAGGGGGGGTAAACAGAAGGGGGAATGAACCATGAGAGACTATGGACTCTGAGAAACAAACTGAGGGCTTCAGAGGGGAGGGGTGTGGGGGAATGGGATAGGCTGGTGTTGGGTATTAAGAAGGGCATGTATTGCATGGTGCACTGGGTGTTATACGCAACTAATGAATCATCGAACTTTACATCAGAAACCAGGGATGTACTGTATGGTGACTAACATAATATAATAAAAAAACATTAAAAAAAAAAAGAAATAGCAGGAAGATCAGTAGCAGAAGGAAGGGAAGAATGAAAGGGGGTAAACAGAAGGGGAAATGAACCACGAGGGACTATGGACTCCAGGAAACAAACTGAGGCTTTTAGAGGGGAGGGGGTGGGGGGATGGGCTAGCACAGTGAAGGTTATTAAGGAGGGCACGTATTGCATGGAGAACTGGGTGTTAAACGAAAAAATGAATCATGGAACACTACATCAAAAACTAATGAGGTACTGCATGACAACTAACATATAATTTTTTTTAAAAAGGTAAAAAAAAAAAAAAAAGTCCATTGCCCTAAATAGTGAAGGTCCCCCTGCAAAAAAATCTGAATATAGGTCATTTATGCAAATAAATATTCCTCAAGGGGATCCATAATTACCTAACCAACCTATACAAATCAGTGTCTCCGTAAATCTCTAATTCCCAACAAACCACTTAGACAAACTAAGGTATTCTCTCTTTTTTTTTTTAAAGCTTAATTTATTGGAGCACCTGGGTGGCTCAGTCGATTAAGCATCTGACTCTTGGTTTTGGCTCAGGCCATAATCGTGGTGGCACGATGGAGCCCCACATAGGCTCTTTGCTCAGCACAAGGTCTGCTTCAGATTCTTTTTCCCTCCCTCTCTGTTCTCCCAGCTCTTTCTCTCCCTCCTATCTCGTCTGTCTCTCAAATAAACAACATATTAGTTATTATTTATTTGAAAGAGAAAATGTATGTCCATGAGCAGGGGGGAGGGGCAGACAGAGAGGGAGAGGAGAAGCAGACTCCATGCTGAGCATGGAGCCCAACACAGGGCTCAATCTCATGACCCTGAGATCATGACCTGAGGCAAAGCCAAGAGTAGGACCCTCAACTGACTGAGCCACCCAGGTGCCCCCAAACTACCCTTAAAGCCCCAACAGTTTAGCATCTGCAGTTCCCTAAGTACAGTCTGTGGACCAGCAATGTAAGCATCACCTGACAACACATCAGAAATGCCCAATCTCAGGCCCAACCTCAGACCTGCTGCATCAGCATCTGCATGTGACTAAGATATCCAGGTGAGTCTTGACAATCTTTGATCTAAAACATCGTTTCCCCAAATTCCCCATTATAAGAACCACCTGTGATATGTGAACAACACTACATCCCCCATTCCCACTCCAGACCTCCTGAACCAGAACCTTCTGTGGCAGGGCCTGGGAATCTGTATTTTTAAAATTTTCAGATCAGACAAGTTGGGAACAGCTACCCTCAGGAGCTCCTAGCTATGGCAAAGCCTCTTTCTTTTTCAGAATGAAGAGTCTAAAGGGGCAGGTGCACAATAGAAAGTATTAAGCCAGGCAGGCAACAACCACCCTCCTACCTGTGCACATATCTGGCAAAACTCAAGGCTACAAGGTAGGAGAGGATGGCAAGGCATGCACTGCAGGCAGGCCAAGGCTTACTTCAGTGAGTACCTTCCCTTCCATAGGGGAGAACAAAGGTTGTTTTTTCCTATAATCACTGATGAATAGAACTTAAAATGGATATGACATGAGTTTTATGGAAAGCGTTTGTAATGAAATCACAAATAGGGGCTTGAAAGGGAAATGGAATAAATTATTCACAAGGGAAGCCTCGGCTTTAGAAGTCTAAACTGGGGTCTGTCATTTAGTGGGCAGGATCAGTCAGTGTGTGCTGTTCACTTGCTCTAACTGGATATATCTGATATCTCCTGAACACATTGCTATTTAGACTGAAATAATTTAAGTGGATAAAATAAAATCCAAGTAAGCCACTGTCTGAAATGGTGTTCAACTGCTACTGTGCCAAAGAACCTCAAGATTCCCAAATAGTGAGCTTTGAGGTTATAGGGAATGTTGCCCTGAAGAATTTCCTTGCCTGGTTTATTGTCTCCATTTTACTGTGCAGCAGCATGCCCATTTCACAGAAAAGAAAAATCGAAGACAGGTTAACCATCTGGCAATCATAGCAGCTACCATTTATCAAGTGCCTACTATGTACCAGGCATTGTGCTAAGTGTTGCACAAAGAAGACACTATCATTACCACCAACAACCCCATTTTAACCTCTGAGGCTCAGTGAAGTTAAGTAGCCTGCCCAAGGTCATGCAGTTGGTAAGGGGCAGAGCCAGTACTGGAATCCACATTTGCCAATTCCACCATTTGTATTTTTTAACCCATATGTTATGCTGCCTCCTTTTCCCAAAACTTACACACCAGGAGATGCCAAGTGCCATCCTCATGTGATGATAGCTATCTGGAAGCCCTCCCTTTGATCAGAAAAGATATACTGAATGCTTACTACATGCTATGTACAAACCCACCTGCGAGGCACCCATAACCTCCACCCTCAAAGTATTCATGGGTAGACACAGAGATATGTAAGCATCTAAATAAACTGCGTAGGCACATAAGTATACATTAAAGGCTGAGGCACAGAAAGAAAGCAGACAACTCTCTCTGGATGCAAAGGACTTAGACAAACGTGTGGAGCCCTACCTGGAAGATGAGAGAGTGAGTGCTGGGTAGAGCACAGACTACTTTTAGGATCAACTATGCCAAAGTCTGGGCCTCGCAAGGGTCCAAGAAGCTCTTTGTGCTGCAATGTCTGGGTAGTAGGAACAGCAAGGAGCATGACAGATAAACCCACTGAAGACAGTATCTATTGTTTTATCTTTCCCATAACTTTCTTCTTTTGATCATTGGTCCTTTCCCAACTCTGTCCATAATATTTCCATAAAAGCTGCCAAGTTCTTTGACCTCAAAAGCCACAATTGATTGGTGAGATGGGCACTTGACCCAAGCTGGGTCAATGAGAGGCCAAGAGGTGGCCTCTCTCTAGTTGGTTCAACCGTAATTTGAAAGTCAACACCTATGGCCGCCATGCTGCCTACCACATGGAATAAACTCATCCATCGAGAGAGAATTAAGCCAACATGTGGAGAGGAGCAGAAACAAGAAAACAATCGTCCTGCTTCATCAGGCCCAAGTGCCTCACACCCTGCCTGTGGCTGTTCAACCCTTGCTTGGATACTGTGCACCAACAGATCCCCTATTGGCTTAGTTGAGTTGTGTTTCTATCACTTCAAACAAACCAATATATATGTGCTTCATAGTTTCTAAAAGATGAATCAATTAGTACCAATTCTTGATTCTTCTGTTCCCTGTGAATTTGACTTCATTCTGAAACATCTGTTGAGCACCTAGCATGTGTCAGACCAAGCTATAACTAGGATGAGGTGACTGAAATTTGCTCCAGGGCACCAAAACTTTGATTTGAATATCAATGGATTGAGCGGGCATTGGAAAAATGGGTGAAGCTCTCAACTCTTAAAGAAAAAAAAAAATACTCTTTATGATGGTGTTATCAGTCAAATATGAAGAGAAGAATCTCACATTATACTGTCGCTTAATTTTGTAGAAAAATATGTGTAAAAAAAGCTGATGCATTTTTTGTTTAACCTAAGATTTAGTGCAGAGTTGCTAGTATAACCAAAATTATATGAAATACATCAAACATAATATAAAACTTAGTTTTCCCAATTCTAAAACTCCATCTTTCCATTTTTTCGTTGTTGTTCATTTCTTCTCCACTGTCTACAATGAAATCTTGGTCCCCTGTTAAAGGAGATTCACTTGCAGTGGGCTGACCCAAGCATAAATTATCTCTGAATAACAAGGACCTCCTGTAGTTAAAATAAGCAGTTACCAGATGGTGCATGATGGGAACACTTTAGGTCTCTTCTCAGAATGGCAAATGACAAGTTCAGCCAGTACTAATGGATCCTAGGGATCCAGACTCCCTGCCCTCATGAAGCTCTCAGTCTGGCTGGAAGACTCAAACCCCTTCCAATCAAATTACTCTTTCAGTACTGAGGCTAGTGAAAGACAGTGACATTCTCCCAAGACTCCCACTGTGTCATTCATCCTTTCTCCACCCTGCCCCACAAGTCCCCAGGCCTAGCAGATGCCCTAGGGGCTGCTAGGCATGTCCTATTATATGAGAAGGCATTTTTACCATGGATACTTTCCTCTAGAGCTGGAATCTGCAAACTTTCTGCAGAGGGCCAAATAGTAAATACTTTAGGCTTTGCAGGCCATGCAGTCTCTGTCACAACTGCTCAACTCTGCTGTTGCAGCACAAACACAGCCATAGACAAACAGTACATAAATACACAGTGTCTGTGTGCCAATAAAATTTTATTTGCAAAAATAGGTGGTGGGCCATTACTGACCCTTGCTCTAGGTCATTTAGGGAACAGAGATGTGCCGGTCCTAGGCCTGTTTGTCACTGAGACACTCCTTCCCTCCCCCCTACTCCCAGCAGTACTGACCCCTGCTGGCTGTGTTTCCCAGGATCCTGAATCTGTTAGCAGCTAGCCATTGCTGCCAGGACATTGGCTGGTGGGAGGAAGTTCAAAGTCAGGATATTTCTCCATGGATTCAGTCAGTTTCTCCAGCAGCCAGCTCTGCCTTCTCTGAAGCTTCAGCCCCCACAAGACATATGTGCCATGGTTCTTCTTCTACAAGCTTCTTATAGAAGACCCCAGCCCTGGGCTCTACCAACCCTATTCCCTCCCTCTGTCCCTCCATCCCTGCTGTTAGAGCTGGCTTCCCGCTTTGGGTTGCATCACAGTGCTCTGCTTGGCTCCCAGCTCTTCCTTCTCATGTGTTACACACCCCTGAGTATATAAATTCCCTCAGTTTAAAAAACTTGGAGTAGTTTCTTCTCCCCCCCACCACCCCATGATTTGGATCCTGGCTGATCCAGGAAGCAATGATTATGCCTTTGCTCTCCAAAAGCAAACAGTGCTAAGAAACATTGCTGGCTGGGCCTGATCGGGTTTTAAAGATGATATCCTTTCCTGGCTCTGTTGGAAGAAATAATGAGTTTAGCAGAGAAAGCACTTTGCTTTGAGAGTGAATCTTTCAGCAGTGCTTGACCTGAGCTGATGGATGGTTGTGTGCACGGAAAGCTGCACCATTCGGCTACTGTGGAAGGATCACAGAAAGGGGGTGGGGAAGTGATAGGAGGTGGTGAGAGTACCCTGTCCATAGGAAACTGCATATGAACACCTCATAATAGCCAGGTCTGGTCAACGCAAAAAGTAGTGACTGTGACAATGTTGTATGTTATACACTATAATTAATAAAATGAAAATAAATATACAGAAAGCTAAGTGTTTTACATATTTATCTTGATGTTTCCCAAACTTGCTTATTAAAATTACCTATTCCTGCACCCCACTTGTTTTATTGACTCCAGAGATAAAACTGAGATGCTGGGGCGCCTGGGTGGCACAGCGGTTAGGCGTCTGCCTTCGGCTCAGGGCGTGATCCCGGCGTTATGGGATCGAGCCCCACATCAGGCTCCTCCACTATGAGCCTGCTTCTTCCTCTCCCACTCCCCCTGCCTGTGTTCCCTCTCTCGCTGGCTGTCTCTATCTCTGTCAAATAAATAAATAAAAATCTTAAAAAAAAAAAAAAAACTGAGATGCTGAGTTTGATAAACAGCTGAGTGATCTACTGACCAGGTAAGTTAGGGGCAAAATGTATCATCTCATTTCATTTTACATCATACTTGTGAAGTAAATAGTCTTACCCTCAATTTACAGATGATGAAACTAAAGCTCAGAGAGGCAAGGGGGCTTCAAAAGGACCACACAGCTAGGAAGTTCGGCTCCAAAGCCCAGAGTACATGTTCCAGTTCACTGGCCACCTCCAATGAGCTATATGCTTGTCATGCATCTCTATCCTCACCATAACCCTGTGGGGCAGGGATTACCAGCCTAGGAATAACTAGGAAGTGACATGGGGATTTGAGCCCAGCTCCATCCAGCCTCTTGCCCATGTACTTCCCTATCCTCCTTTTGGCTCCTGCTTCTTACCTACATTTACTACTTCTCTGCACTTCCAGTGATGTGTCCAGCATCTATTGGAACAAGGGGCAGGTGTCTATCCATCTATCTATCCATCCATCCTCAAGTAGGAGATGAAGCCAACGCAAAGGAGGGGACTGTATGTTGGGTGCTAACCTTTTTCCCACTACATGCATGATCACCTCAATCCTCACAAGCCCGTGAAGGAAGTACCATCAGGAGTCTCATTTCACAGGTGAGGAAACAGAGGCACAATTTTTTAAGTCACTCACCCAAAGTCACACAGCTGGGACAGAAGCCAGACAGACCAGCTCCCAAGCCCACTCTATGGTATGATACCTTGGGGACAGGACATGTGATCAAGCCATGGGTCAGAGAACATGATGTTGAAATAAAGGGAAGTCATGTCAGTCTTCAAGCTTCAAGATGTCTCTCTCTGTCTTTATGGTGGTTCCTGAGCCTTTCACATAAAATGTGTCCCAAATATTTCAGTTTCATGTCAGCCACACTACTGAGCACATCAGAAATAGTCTCTTTGGTAGGCACTCAGAAGAAATGAAAGTAATATGTCCACAAAGGACTTCACATGAATGTTCATAGCAATGTTATTCATAATGACCAAAAAGTGGAAGTAATGTAAATGTCAATCAAATGGTAAATAAACTGAGGTACACACATAAAGGGAAACGGTCAGCAATAAAAAGGAACACTACAGACACATGCTACAACATGGATGAATCCCAGAAACATTATGCTAAGTGAAAGAAGTCAGATGCAGAAAATACACCTATTCTGTGATTTCATTTATAAGAGATGTCCAGAAAGGGCAGATCTATGGAGATGGAAAATATTGTAGTGGCAGCTGGGGCTGGAGGTAAGAATAAGGATTACCCAGAAATGAAGGATCTTTTGAGGATGATAAAAATGATCTAAAACTGGGGCACCTGGCTGGCTCAGTTGGTAGAGTATGTGACTCTTGATTTCATGGTTGTGAGTTCAAGCCCCATGTTGGGTGTGGAGACTACTTAATTAAAAAAAAAAAAAAAAGATCTAAAACTAAATTGTGAGAGGCACCTTGGTGGCTCAGTCAGTTAAGTGTCTGCCTTCAGCTCAGGTCTTGACCTCAGGGTCCTGGGACTGAGTCCCACATCAGGCTCCCTGCTCAGTGGAGAGTCTGCTTCTCCCTCTTCCTCTGTCCGACCCCTGCTTATGCTCTCTCTCTAATAAATAAAATCTTTTAAAAAATAAAACTAAATTGTGATATCAACTCTAAAAAATCATTGAAGTGTGTACTTAAAATGGGTGAAATTTACATAGCTGATGCACCAATAAAGCTGCTTTTACAAATAAGAATAGGGTCAAAGACTGTAAGGAAGACCACCATCACCCTTGAATCCAGCCATGTAGCTGCAGCCTCCAGAAACCATCCAGGATAAGACAAATCTCTGAGGACAAAAGTTGGGGAAACAAAGGCTGATCCTCCCCACTGAGACTCTCCATCCAACAGGGGTTCCAGTCTTTATTTTCTTAAGGAAGGTAACTTGTCCTCCCACCTTCTCTGGTTCTTCTCCCTTGGAGCATTCTGCAGTGTCCTAACTGAGCATGTTTTGGAAGTCTCTCTCCAGACACATCATTTGGTCCCTCAGAAAGCAAGGACCCATGAGCACATGGGTGGCTCAGTCAGTTAAGTGTCCAACTCTTGATTTCAGCTCAGGTCATGATCTCAGGGTCCTGGAATCAAGCCCCGTGTCGGGCTGCCTGCTCAGCATGGAGTCTGCTTGAGATTCTCTCTCCCTCTCCCTCTGCCCCTCCCACTCATGCTCTCTCCCTAAAATAAATAAATAAACCTTAAAAAAAAAAAGAAAGAAAAGCAAGCAAGCAAGGACTCAGCAAGTGTTTGCAGCGTGTCTCCAGATGTTTTTCTGCTCACTGTGGGGGCAGGTGGCCAGACAGGTGATAGAAAGCCAAGGGCTCAGGGCTGCAGAGGCAGGTGTCTTATGCAAGATCAAGCAGAATATAGACTGAAAAGTGTCCACTGGATTTCAGGCACTGAGGTCACTTGCAAATGTAATGAGTGTGGAACTTACATTCTAGGAGGTGAGTATATTAGTTATCTATTGCCATGTAACAAATGACCACAGAACTTAGTAGCTTAAAACATCTCACACTTCTCAGGTCATAGTTCCCGTGGGCCAGGGAATCCAGGCACAGCTTAGCTGGCTCCTCTGCTCAGAGTCTATCACAAGCTGTAACTAAAGTGTCAGCCAGGGCCAGAGTCTCCTCAGAAGGCTCAAATGGGGAAGGATCAACTTCCAACCTCGCATGGTTGTTGGCAGGATTCCATTCCTTGCAAGTTGTTGGACTGAGGGCCTCAGTTCCCACTTGCTGGATGTTGGCTGGAGGCCTGTAAATCTCTTGCCACATGAGACTCTCTCTGTGGCTACATACTTCATCAAAGCATGCCAACTGAGAAGGCAGTAGAGAGAGTTGGTTACCAAGATGGAAGTCAGAATCTGATCACAGAACTGACATCCCCTCAACATTGCTGCAATCTATTGGCTAGAAGCAAGTTACTCAGTCTGAGGGGATTATGCAAGGGCATGAATACCAGGAAGTGGGGACCCCTGCGGGCCTTTACAGTGGCTGCCTGCCACAGAAAGCAAGACAATAAGCAATAAAAATAAACTAGATTGTATATTAGGAATCGTTTATCTAGGGGAAAATATCGCAAGGAACAGAGATGGGCAAGACGAGGACGTAACGTTAAGTACAGTAGTTAGCCAAACCTTGATGAAAAGGCAGCATTTCAGTAAAGACTGGGAGAAGATGACGGCACGAGCCTGGCTAAAATCTGGGGAAAGAGCCTTCTGAGTAGAGGGGACAGCACATGCAAAGACCCTGGGGTGAGTGTAGGGTTGGAGTGTTGAGGACCAACAAGGAGCCTGGATTGGAGTGAGGAGAGGGTGACAAGAGATAACTCCAGAGAGGCACAGGGAGGCCAGATCACACAGGACTCATGGTGAGACAGTAGCCACTCCAGGGCTTTGAGAAGGGCAGTAAGTGGGTGCTGAGTGAAGCACTTGCCACAGGGAACCCCTGAATTCTCCTGCTCTGTTCTACCTCCCACTCTCGCTGGAAAGGATGGCAGGTAAGGCTGGCCAAGGTCCAGACAACCAGCTGCAACCAGGCAGACATGAGTGTGTGCAGGACCAAGCATTTCCAGAGGTGGCCTCTGTTGCCTTGGCAACAAGGGCTTCCAAAAACCTCCCCAGGGACTCCTCAGGGCGGCAGGAGGCCTGGCTCATTTCTTGTAATCCAACAGCATAAGGACATAAAGAAATCAATTTATTGGCACAAACAGTCCTTCAGGCTCCTTTTCTTACTCTCCCTAGAATTCCATTCAGTGCAGAGCTCATTGGATCTCAGTGTGCAGTGGACTGATGAGCATTACTCTTGGTAGGAATGGGCCTCTCATGAAAGGGACAGGGTGGTCTCCCTAAACTTCATGAAGTAAAGGGCCTACGCTGTGTGGCTGGTGATGGCTCTGGGTTCCAATCCCGACTCTGCCATCTGCTAGCTGCATGACCTCAGACAAGTCACTTAACCTCTCTAAGCTTCATGTTCCTCAGCCCAGTGTTTAAGGATTAAAGAAGCTGTTTCCTCCCGTACATGACCAAGACCCCTATCTGCCCCAGATACTGACCCCTCCCACCTTATCCTCCCTTCTTCCTGAAATGTTTAAGTCTTTTCTCAAATGTAACCTCCTCAGTGAGGCTCACCCCTCCTTCCCTATTTTAAACTGCAACATCTGGGGAGGGGGAGTTAAGATGGCGGAGGAGTAGGGGACTCCTTTTTCAGCCAGTCCCCTGAGTCGAGTTGGATAGGTACCAGACCAGCCTGAACATCCACGGAATCAGCATGAGACGCAGGAAGATACATCTGGATCTCTACAAATGAACATCTCCAGCGCTGAGTATTGAGGTACGAAGCGGGGAGCCGTGAAACCGAGCACAGATATTGGAAGATAAACAGAAGGGGGAGGGAGCCGCCGCATTCGGGCGCCAGGAGGCGGTAGCCACCTGCACGGGGGAGCGGGCCGACTCGCGGACCGGGAGAGAGCAGACTGAGACCGTGAGCCGGGGAACGCGCGACCAGACTGAAACAAACTTCCGGTGTGCTCACTGGAACCAGAATGAGACCGGGAGCTCCGGGAGCACGCGGGGTGGCTGGCGGCTGGCGGTGTTAGAAACACAAAGGACAGAGATGCGCCGGCCCTGGAAGTGAGGGCTGGGATACCGGGTGTGGGGCGCACATCCCGGGTGTGGGGCAGCACCAACAGAAACAGAGTTAAAGTGGCCAGAACATCAGTGGAGAACAGTCCACAATCCCTCTGTTCTGAGACAGAGGCTGAGATTCGGCCACTGCTGCTCTGACTCTCAGAAGAGGCACAGCAAACCACCAGGGAAAGCCGCCAGAGAACAAAAGCCTGGAAATACCGGTTCACAGTGTGCCCATCCCCATCCCCCCTCGCAGGGGACACGGAGACTCTACCCAAACAGGGTTGCCTGAGTATGGGCGCGGCAGGCCACTCCCCCAGAAGGCAGGCTGAAAAATCAAGAAGCCCACATCCCTAAGATCCCTATAAAACAAAGGCACACGGCCTGGGTCCCGGTAAATAATGTGGGCTCTGGACAACCCCGCAACCTCTCCTCATCAGAATGACCAGAAGGAGAAATCCCCCCCCAAGCAAAGAAAAGACAATGAGTCTGTGGCCTCTGCCACAGAACTAAGGACATGGATATAACCAAATTATCAGAAATGGAATTCAGAGTAACAATGGTCAAGATGATGTGTAGGCTTGAAAAAAGTATTAACGAAAATGTTAATGAGAATATAGAATCTCTAAGGGTGGAAATGAGAGCGAATCTGGCAGAAATTAAAAATTCTATGAGCCAAATGCAGTCAAAACTAGAGGCTCTGACGGCCAGGGTGAATGAGGCAGAAGAACGTATCAGCGAATTGGAGGATGGGTTAGTAGAAGAGAGAGCTAAAATAGAATCTGGACTCAAAAAAATCCATGCTCAAGAATGTAGGTTACGGGAGATTACTGACTCAATGAAACGTTCCAATGACAGAATCATTGGCATCCCCGAGGGGGCGGAGAAAAACAGAGGTCTAGAAGAGATATTTGAACAAATTGTAGCTGAAAACTTCCCTAATCTAGCAAAGGAAACAAACATTCGTGTCCAAGAGGCAGAAAGGACCCCTCCCACGCTCAACCACAACAAACCTACGCCACGTCACGTCATAGCGCAAATCGCAAATATTACATCCAAGGATACAGTACTGAAAGCGGCCAGGGCAAAGAAATTTCTCACGTACCAAGGCAAAGGTATCAGAATTACATCAGACCTGTCTACACAGACCTGGAATGAGAGAAAGGGTTGGGGGGGGCATTTTTAAAGCTCTTTCAGAGAAAAACATGCAGCCAAGGATCCTTTATCCAGCAAGGCTGTCATTCAGAATTGATGGAGAGATAAAGACCTTCCAGAATCGCCAGTCATTGACCAATTTCATAACCACGAAACCAGCCCTACAGGAGATACTAAGGGGGGTTCTATAAAAGTAAAAAGACCCCAAGAGTGATACAGAACAGAAAGTCACAATCTATGGAAACAAAGACTTAACTGGCAACATGGCATCATTAAAATCATATCTCTCAATAATCAGTCTCAATGTAAATGGCCTAAATGCTCCCATAATACGCCACAGGGTTGCAGACTGGATAAAAAGACATGACCCATCCATTTGCTGTCTACAAGAGACTCATTTTGAACCTAAAGATACATTCAGACTGAAAGTAAAGGGATGGAATACCATCTTTCACGCCAATGGACCTCAAACGAAAGCTGGGGTAGCAATTCTCATATCAGACAGATTGGATTTTAAACTAAAGACTATAGTTAGAGACACAGAAGGGCACTATATTATTCTTAAAGGATGTATCCAACAAGTGGATATGACAATTATAAATATATATGCCCCCCAAAAGGGGAGCAGCAAGATACACAAGCCAACTCTTAACCATAAGAGACAAATAGATAAAAATACGTTAATAGTAGGGGACCTCAACACTCCACTATCAGCAATGGACAGATCACATAAGCAAGAAATCAACAGAGAAACAAGAGCTTTGAATGCCATACTTGACGAGTTGGACCTCATAGATATATATAGAACACTACACCCCAGAACCAAAGAATACTCATTCTATTCTAATGCCCCTGGAACAGTCTCAAGAATAGACCATGTTCTGGGTCACAAAACAGGTCTCAACCAATACCAAAAGACTGAAATTATCCCCTGCATATTCTCAGACCACAACACTCTGAAATTGGAACTCAACCACAAGGAAAAATTTGGAAGAAACTCAAACACTTGGAGACTAAGAACCATCCTGCTCAGGAATGATTTGATAAACCAGGAAATCAAAAATCAATTTAAACAATTTATGGAGACCAACGAGAATGAAAACACAACGGTCCAAAACCTATGGGATACTGCAAAGGCAGTCCTAAGGGGGAAATACATAGCCATCCAAGCCTCACTCAAAAGAACAGAAAAATCTAAAATGTAGTTTTTATATTCTCACCTCAAGAAGCTGGAACAGCAACAGAGGGACAGGCCTAATCCACGCACGAGGAAACAGCTGACCAAGATTAGAGCAAAAATCAATGAATTAGAAACCAGGAGTACAGTAGAGCAGATCAACAGAACTAGAAGCTGGTTCTTTGAGAGAATAAAATTGACAAACCACTGGCAAGGATGTGGAGAAAGGGGATCCCTCCTACATTGTTGGTTGGAATGCAAGTTGGTACAGCCACTCCCGAAAACAGTGTGGAGGTCCCTTAAAAAGTTAAAAATTGAGCTACCCTATGACCCAGCCATTGCAGTACTGGGTATTTACCCCAAAGATACAGACGTAGTAAAGAGAAAGGCCATATGCACCCCAATGTTCATAGCAGCATTGGCCACAATAGCTAAATCGTGGAAGGAACCGAGATGCCCTTCAACAGATGACTGGATTAAGAAGTTGTGGTCCATATATACAATGGAATATTACTCCGCTATCAGAAAGAACGAGTTCTCAACATTTGCTGCAACATGGACTGCACCGGAGGAGATAATGCTAAGTGAAATAAGTCAAGCAGAGAAAGACAATTATCATATGATTTCTCTCATCTATGGAACATAAGAACTAGGAAGATCGGTAGGGGAAGAAAGGGATAAAGAAAGGGGGGATAATCAGAAGGGGGAATGAAGCATGAGAGACTATGGACTCTGAGAAACAAACTGAGGGCTTCAAAGGGGAGGTGGGTGAGGGAATGGGATACGCTGGTGATGGGTAGTAAGGAGGGCACGTATTGCATGGTGCACTGGGTGTTATACACAACTAATGAATCATCGAACTTTACACAGAAACCAGGGATGTACTGTATGGTGACTAACATAATTAAAAAAACATTAAAAAAATTAAACTGCAATATCTGGAATATCCAAATGACCTATCAAATATGGAGAAGGGACTCAACTTCATTGTGATTAGGGAAATGCAAATTAAAACCACAAGGCACACAGCCCCTTTGCAACCAAGCTTCCCCAAAAAAGGAATTTACATGTGTTTCCATTCTCTACCCTCTCATCCACTCCTCAGCCCCCTGCAATCCCGCCTCAGTCTCTAAAGGAGTCCTGCATGAAGACAGCCAATGACTTTAAGGTTGCCCAAAGTTACTGAGCCAGATTTGAATCCACTTTGGAGCCTGCCTTTTCCATATCCTTGCACAGCAAAATGAGATATAAACTCTGCAAATGCTCTGCAAGGAATGTCCTCCCAAGGCCAAAGTGAAACTCATGTGAAGGTCATAAGGAAATTCTTTCGAGACCATTCAAAATCTTTCTCCTGCTCACATGCCCACCACACACACACACACACACACACACACACACACACACACACACTGGGTCCTGGCTCCACATGAAACCAAATGTCTCTAAGTGGGGGAGACACCCCAGACATCCTCCAGCTGGGCTCCTCCTTGATCAGACACCTCTGGTTGAGCTTCATAAATTGCCACCGCTGCTGTCTGGTTGGATTTCTGTCAGACAGCTCCCCATTAACGCTTGCAGAAAGTGAGACAGTGCATCGCAACGTTTCCAGCCAGCCTCTGCTGGGGGCTTTCTGCCCCTGGACCCCACTTCCCTCAATGCATGTACCCCTCAAAACTCTGCTTTATCCCCCCCGCTTCTCGTAATGGATGAAGAGACCACACATTATCCCAGAACTCAATGCAACCTTTTGTTCAGCAAACAGTTATACCCAATAGACCCAGGATGGGTATTGGGACTCCAGAAATGGATCAGACACAGGCCTCTGCGCCTCAGTTTCTCTATATGGAAGTGGTACTAATGACAGTACCTGCCTTATAGAGTCACAGTGAAGATAAATGAAATAATGCACTTAGTACAATGCCCTACACATAATAGGTGCTCAATAAACTGAAGTTCTGCTGTGCATCCTTAGAGGGGCAAATTTGCATCATTAATACCTTTTCCTAGGGTGCCCCTGAGGCTAACGGCACACATGGGCACAGAGTCTACCACCTCTGCAAAAGGGACTCCTACCGAGTTCAAAGGTAATACTATATGCCAAATGCATCACAAAGGGTTTTGCACTAGTCATTGTTTTATTACTATTGCTATGACTTTTAACTAATAATTAATAAGCACAGTTGCCCAACACTGTTCCAATCACTTTACGTATATTAGCCCACTTAATCCTCAAACAACCCATAAGATGAGCATTATTATTACTTTTTTGTTGTTGTTATCATCAACTTCCCCATTTACAGGTATAGAAATGAAAACAAAGAGGTTAATTTGTCTTTAGTAACTCAGAGAGTAAGTGACAGAGCTGGGATTTGAATGCAGGCAGTCTGACTCCCAAACCCTCAGTCTTTTTTTTTTAATTTTTTTTTTAATGATTTTTTATTATCTTATGTTAGTCACCATATAGTACATCCCCAGTTTCCGATGTAAGGCTCGATGGTTCATTAGTTGTGTATCCAAACCCTCAGTCTTAACGGCCATGCTCTGCTGTTATGATTATCCTTCACACCCTGCTCACTCCACCAGACTGGACAAGGATCAAATAAGACACAGTAAGGTCCAAGATCACACCGACATTCAGTTGAAACACTGAAAAATCAGTATGTAAGGCAAAACTCATATATAATCTAAAATTCACCTTGAAAGATATATCATCCATAAGTCAGCATGGTTCTGAGTATTACCGTATTATCTCCCTCCACCAATTTTTCTTCCAGCATCAAAACAGAATGCCAATCCTTCAGTTAAACATCAAAAACAAAACAAAACAAAGCACCTGATTGGGGGTTGTTTTGCTGAGTGAAATTTTGGCCAACCTTACATGGGTTAATTCCCACTAAGTTAAATGGGTGTCTAATGTGATGTGGTTCCACTGTATGGAATGTGTGTGGATATGCTGCGTAAACTGTACAGCATAATGACAATACTGGCTAACACTTAGATAATAGCCTTTGTCATGTGTTGGGTACCATTCTATGTGTTTTACACGTATGGATACACTTAATCCCCCAACAGCCCTAGGAGGTAGGTACTATTGTTATCATTCTCATCTTACAGATGGAGAAACTGAGGCACAGAGTTTCAAGCATTTGCCATGGTATCACCTAAGTGGATTTGACCCCAGACACTCTGACTCCAGGGGCCATGTGTCAGGCCATCTCTCCAAGGATCCCAAGGTGAAGTGTGCTTATGACTCTCTTCCCCTTCCTCCATGCCTCCAGCCAGCTTCCTTCATGATCCAGCTGCCTCCAAAGAGCCTGTTGGTCTCTGGGAAGAAACAGTCTCGTTGAATCCTCTCTGAAAGCTAATTCGGCCATTTACTCTCAATTTGTAGCGGATGCTGTCGTCTCTCAGATTTCAAAGAAGATGAATGCATGGGTCAAATTGAATTAAAAAATTTAATTGAATAAGACAGAACCAGACAGCTTGATGGAAGACTTTGATCTGATAAAGGGAGAGTAGAAATGCGTGCTCCTAAGGCCGGGGTGTGATGGGGAGCTGTCTGGACCTTGTCTAGCCTCTTCTCATCTGCAGGAAAGCCAGTTATGCCAATTATGGGTGAGATTGCCCTGAGGTGGTGTGGGGAAGACTGTTCCAAGGCATTTACCAGATTACCATGTCCCCAAACAGGCTGCAAGCTCGCCCACCTTCCTGCCTATCCCTGCCTCCAGACCAACACAACTCTGAGCCCCTGAAAGTCAGGGACTTTGTCTCAGACCTCACAAGACCCTGTGTCATGGACGTAACAGGATCCCTACAAAAGAAATATATTTTTTAAAGATTTTATTTATTTATTTACTTACTTACTTACTTATTTGTCAGAGACAGAGAGACAGAGAGAAAGCACAAGCAGGGGGAGTGGCAGGCAGAGAAAGAAGCAGGCTCCCCACTGAGCAAGAAGCCCAATGCAGGACTCGATCCCAGGACCCTGGGATCATGACCTGAGCCTAAGGCAGACGCTTAACCAACTGAGACATGCAGGAGTCCCCAAAAGAGATATTTAAAGAGAGAGAGAGAGAGAGACAGAGAGAAATACATTAAATCAGTAGCCCACAGACCCAACCCGCAGACCCACTCCCCAGACTTCTCTGGCATGCACACTGGTTTGTCTGTTTTCTAATTAGGAGATTTCCCACTTTAAAATCCATATTGGTAGCTTCTCTTTAAACACTGCTACTCAAAGTGAGGCCCCAGACCAGGAGCATCGGCACCAACTGGGAGCTTGTCAGAAATGCAGACTCTCAGGTCCCACCCCAGACACTGTAAACCAGAATTCACATTTTAACATTAAAGAAGGAAAGAAGGTCTTGCTTCAGATCAGTGGTTCTCACCCCTGGCTACACATCACAATGACCTGAATGAAGAGCTTTTTAAAAATCCAGACACCCAGGCCACACTCCACCCTTTTCATTCAGAATCTCTAGGGGTAGGATACAGACATCAGCGTTTTTTAAAGCTCCCAGATGATTCCAATGGATGGCCAAAGTTGAAAACCAATCGATCAAAATCAGAATATCTGGACACATTTGGTTTCCTATTCCCACAAGACAAAGAGTAGCTGAGGAGCCGTTCTCCAGCCCCACCTGGCCTCATCATGCATCTTCATAACCTGCATGTGCCACATGCCTATGATCCACAACTTATGTATCTGCTCGAGGTCCTTGAACCTATTCTCCTCTCAGAACACTCTCCCTACACTCCTCATCTCCCCCTCTTTTAGGAGGGCCACTAGCAAGAAGCAGCCAAGCAGTTTTTTTTTTTTTTAAAGATTTTATTTATTTGACAGAGACAGAGACAGCCAATGAGAGAGGGAACACAAGCAGGGGGAGTGGGAGAGGAAGAAGCAGGCTCATAGCGGAGGAGCCTGATGTGGGGCTCGATTCCACAACGCCAGGATCACGCCCTGAGCTGAAGGCAGACGCTTAACCGCTGTGCCACCCAGGCGCCCCCTAATAAAGTAAATATGCATGCAGTGTATGACCCAGCAATTCCACCCCTAAGCTTCCATCCAAGAGAAATGAACACACATGCCCACGAAAAGACTTATACAAGAACATTCATACATCTTTAGTAATAATTGCCAAAACTGGAAACAACCCAAATAACCATCAAAAGAAGAAAGGATAAACAAGCTGTGGTACATCCATTCGATGGAACACATCTTGCAAATAAAGAGGAACAAATCATTGATCCATGCAAAACATGGATGAATCTCAAAAACATTATGGTGAAGGAAAGAAGCCAACACAAAAGTATACATGCTACACACTTTCATTTATATGAAATTCTTTAAAAATGCAAACCAAAGATATGGAGATAGAAATCAGAATAGTGATTGCCTCTGATGTGGGAGGAGACACTGACTATAAAGAGTCACGACACAACTTTCCAGAAAGATGTGAACGTTCTCTATCTTGATCTGGGTGGTTGTTACATGGGTATACCCATTTGTCAGAACTCATCAAACTATACTGTTACGATCTGTGCATTTTGATCTATGCAAATTTTACCTCAATAAATGTTTAACCACTAATTAAAAAAAAAACTGTCAAGAGGCAACGTGGGGTAGGGGGATGTGTGTGTGTGTGTGAACTTAGGAATTTGAGTCTTGACTCCTCTACTTTCACCCTCAAAGATCTCAAGCAAAGGAGGCAGAAGTCAGGCCTATAAAAGTGAGAACAATAGCACTCTAGTAAACACAATTGTTTAGCTACCCAATTCCTTTCTCCCTTGCTGACTCTAATGAGGGATGAAAACCACATACTCACTCTCCCCACTTTCCTTGCAACTAGGAGTAGCCATGTGACCAAATACCATGTATATGTAGACAGATGTCTAGGAGAGATTTTGCATTTCTTATTAAAAATGAATAAATAAAAGGAACAGTTGTAGCTGTTGCCATCCTTCCCTCTCCCTCTTTCTTGCTTTGAAAACAGATGTGATGCCTGAAGCAGGGGCAGCCCCCTTTTGACCATGAGGCAATAAGCAAGTCAGAAAAGGCCACGGGAACTCAGAGATACTGGTCCTGACACTGCTGAGATGCTAGATCAAGGTCAGCAGCTGCCTACCTCCAGACTACTACTTCTATGAGAGAAACAACTCCGTTTATTTAGACTACTGTAAGTCAGGCTCTAAGTTCCTTGCAGCCAAAAGCATCCCTAACTACTCATCACCAAAGATTTCCAGGAAGAATAAGTGAAATAATCTTTATGAAATCACAAAACTCTGTAACAAGCATTCAGCGTTCAGTACATACAAGTTCTTTCCTCCCAAACCCCCTTGCAGAAATCTGGACTGCTTAACAGCAAAAACTGTATAATGGGTTAAGGTGGATTTTTTTTTCCTAGTTAGTGAACAGGTAATACAGGCACGTGTGATGGCCAGAATAATGCGGTGCCCACCACGATGTCCACATCCCACTCCTCAGAATCTCCAAATATGTTTCGTGACAGGGGAGGATTAAGACTGTAGATGGGCTTAAGGTTGCTACACAGCTGGCCTTGAAATGGGGAGATTATCCTGGATTATGTGGGTAAATCCACTGCAATCACAATGGTCTTTAAGCATAAAAGAGGGATGGGGTGCCTGGGTGGCTCAGTCGTTCAGTGTCTGCCTTCGGCTCAGGGCATGATCCCAGAGTCCTGGGATCGAGCCCTATATCAGGCTCCTCTGCTGGGAGCCTGCTTCTTCCTCTCCCACTACCCCTGCCTGTGTTCCCTCTCTTGCTGGCTGTCTCTCTGTCAAATTAATAAAATCAATCTTTAAAAAAAAAAAGAAACGCATAAAAGAGGAATGCAAAAATGTGAGTGTCAGAGGTATGCAATGTAAGAAATCAGTGTAATTGAGCACTGATTGTTTGAAGATGCAGGAGCCATGAGCCAAAGAATGGGGGTTATCTCTAGAAGGTGAAAAAGCAAAGGAAATGGATTCTTTCCTAGAATCTCCACAAAGAATGCAGCCCTTAAATGATGCCTTAATTTTAGCTCAAGGAGACCCACTTCAGACTTCTAACCTCCAGAACTATAAGATAATAAATCTGTGTTGTTTTATGCCACTCCATTTGTGGTCATGTGTTACAGCAGCCACAGGAAACTAATGCAGCAAGATTTGGAGGCTGACAACCCCTTCTCCCAGCAGGATGAAAGAACTTCAAATATTCTAGCCAGACAAACTTTCTAAATCTTGACTGGCTGGTGGTGTATGCACATGAAAACATATGTAAATTTTGTTTGCCATATATGTACTATACATTAATTAAAAAGTCAAAAAGGCACAGCAAATGTCATGAACATACCTTTTCAGAAAAGTCCCCCTAAATCCACCCAACTGAGTCAGTAGGCTGGAAGGGGGCAAGTGGCAGTTTACAGAGGAGTGGCCAAGTCCCACCATCAGATGGTAGAGACTTGAGGCAGAAGCCAGCTCAGTTAAGAACCTTCCACCCTCTGCCCTCTCTTGCCTGACACACCTGTCAGTCTTGCTTTCATACCACCTCTCCAACATCTTTCCACAAGCATGTTGCCACCCTTACCTCCAACTCTATTTGCCCAGTAAAATCTTTATTTGCACCTCCTGTCCTAGTATAATTAACAGTGTGTCCCGGTTAGGATGATAAATCACATAACCACCTACCTTGAACAAATTGTTGAAAAAGTGGCATTTGAGGAGAATGAACCTGGGGGAAGAAGTCACTGACCCTACTACACCCCCTCTCAATGCTTCTCAGTTATGGCAAAACAAAGAGGAATGAGAAGTCTCACTCACTGTTTGGGTCTCACCATGATCATACCCTCTGGCCCACTGACCACACCAGCCTCATCATCACAAGGATGAGCTCAGAACAGCTGAGGATATGGATCTATAAAACCTCACTCACATCCTGCCCCTGGCCCAAACCAAAATGCCCACTCCATCCTCCCTGGGCAAAAGCCATGTGCTTAAAAGCATCACGTGGGACCCATTCAAGGTAATTAACAACCTGTTAGATGTCATAAACCAGCCCCACTCCCCGGATCTTTCCCCAACCTTGGGATTTAGATGAAAGGCAGACAAATTTGGTTGCCACTTATCTTTAGGCTGAACTTTTTTTCTTGAGCTGACTAAATGACATCCTGCCTTCTCAGGATCAGAAAACACAGTCTATTTTGTGTTCAGTGACTCTGGAGTCCCTGTGAAAGTCACCTTGCAGGAGTGATCTGGTGAATTCAGCCCAGTATGGGCTGGTTTCCCAATAGCGTGGGGATGATTAGACTTTGGTCTGTGGCTCAACCACCTCCTGAGGCTAAAGACACACAACAGTGTCCTATTAGGCTCACCTGACAGCCGGCATCAACAACCAAACATGTGGGTGGATGAGTCTTCAGATGATTCCAGTCCCCAACTGTGAAGTCTTCCAGCTAATAACACAATCATCATAGGCAGAGACAATCCATCCCATTATGCCCTGTCTGAAGTTCTGACTTGCAGAAACTGTGAGAGATAATAAATACTGTTATTATTTAAACCACAGTGTTTCTACAGTAATTTGTTATGCAGCAGTTTATAATGAATACAGAAAGAACTTGAATCATGCCATGTCATGCAGCATGCAGATGTAAAATCCTATGGAACGACAGGGATTGGTACTTTTTGAGGTATGTAACCACCTCTGGACCAATCACTGAGTCCAGGACAAAGCTACACTCTGACTGATCCTGCTGGTGGCCAAAATGGGACACCATGATGGATAACTCCCCTTGCAAAGCAAGGAGAGGGAGGGGGGTCCTCTCAAGAAAATGATGCTGGCAGACAAAAGCAATGTCAAATACAGTGACCTCATTGCTTATCTCTTTTCCACTCCTGCCTTTCCTGCTCCCGTTAACTACAATGATGTCTTCTGCTGATGGCAAAAGTGTTAGACCATTCCTACTAAAGATATCTCCACTGATGTTTCCCACAGATAACTGTGCTAGGACCATGGATATCAATGCTATTGCCAAGGTCAGTCTCTCATTGAAGCTGGAACTCTCTACACACTGATGCTTTGAGCTATATTCTTCCTTTTTATGGTCATTTTATTGTATTCCTGGCCTTAGGAATCAGGTATTATTCTGAACTGAACTATATCATCAAAACACTCAATTTCTGTTCCAGTTACTGTGCTGGAACCCAGCATATGTCCTCAGTATTCTTTTACTTAAAAAAAAAAAAAGTGATTCCCAACCTCGATGCATATTAAAATTATCTGGGGAGTTTTTAAAAACAATACAAATGCCCAGGCCCCACTCCAAGCCAATTATATTAAATTCCCAAGGTGGAAGACTTAGCGTTTGTATTTTTAAATGCTCCTACAGAAAATTCCAAAGTTACAGCCAGGGTTGAGACCACTGAGTTGGAGTGAATCAATCACATTGCCAATAACAAGTTCTATCAGTTCCACCTTATAAATGTCTCTGGTATCTGTCCATTTCAACGCAGTTTCACATCAGCACAACTCGGCACAAGCCACCATCAACACTTGCCTGGCCCACTCCAAAAACCTACTAAGCTTTCCCCCTTCTCTCCCTCACTCTGCTCCCTACTTTCAATTCTGCCTCCTTGCAATGCTTCTCCTCAAAGCAGCCAGAGTGACTGACCCTTTTAAAACATAAATCAGGCAATGTCATTCCCTTGCTTAGAAACCATCAGTGACTTTCAACTGAACTTAAAATCTAAACTCCCTATGAAGACCTTCAAGGGTCTAGTCCCTGTCCCCTCTCCAGCCTCACCTCCAAACATTCCCCCTGATCACTAAGTTCTAGTCATCTTAGACCAGCCCGACCCAAGAGAACTTTCTGTGAAAAATGGAAATGTTCTATATTTGTACTATCCAACATGGGACCCCACAGCCAGCCACCTGTGGCTATTGAGCACTTCAGATGTGGATAGTGAGAATCCAAATGTTTTATGTAATTTTCATTCATATAATTTTAAATAGCCACATGTGGTTAGTAGGCACCATATTGGACAGTACAGTACCTGGATTTCAAGCACAGCAAATTCTTTACCTCCTCAGGGTTTTAGAACAACAATTCTCTCTGCTTGGACCTGGATGTGAGAGAGGAGTGGTTCTCCAAAGGAAAACAAGGGAGAGATATTCCCAGACTAAGGAATGGTGTAGAGGTAAAAGCCAACAGGTGTCCACCTCAATGAGGGAGAAATCAGGGCTGACTCTGAGAGCAAATAATAGGGAATGGTAAGGGGACAGCCCAAAATGCTGAGTTCAAGTAAAAGAAGTGTTCAAATGTGAATACAACACAGTGGAACAGCAAGTTGCAGACAAATACATACAGTGAGTCCTTTGACATAAATTCAGAAATCTACCCAATGAAACAATACATTGTTTACAGCTACAAACATATTAGGAAAAAACAAAGAAAAGCAACAGAATGATAAACACAAAATTCACAACAGTGGTGACTTCTGAGGGAAGAGAGAAGGAGACACAATCAGGGAAAAACAGAGCAGTCCATCCTGAGCACAGGTAGTGTGTTCATTGCTGCAGGGAATTTTAAAACACTAAAACAAGTAAAAAAATCAATTGGTCTGTTTTTCACTTTCACCAAGCTCCAGAAATTCTAAACAATGTCAATGATAAAATACTCCTCCCCTAAAAAAAAAAAAAAGCTTTTGTTGGTTTAAGTTCTAAAAATTGTTGCAATGGCTAGATAGTTATATAGGTATGTACAGAAATGTATATATGTAAACTTCAAATTTTCACATTTTACTGCTTATCCTTTGTGCCAGTTATCAGGGTTTGTTTGTTTGTTTGTTTTGGTCTGTCAGCTCCAAATTTATCCTTCTCTGACCTGCTATGAGATTCTGGAGCTGGACCCTCTGAATGGTTCTCCTCTGCCAGCAAGCATGATGTTAGGTTATGTCAGTAGAGGGCGCTGGAGGGACACAGCAAAAGGGTGGCACTTCTATTACTGGTTGGAAAGTTTTTCTTGCTCCTAGGGCATGGCAGCCAGCAAGTGGCTTCCCAGGGGATTTCAACAGTAGGCTGCCTAGTGAGTTTTGCCAACATCCCAATGGACTGTTTTCTGCTCACTAGCCCTGGCCTTCACTACTTCAGTGAACCCTGCCTCTGTGTGGTGAACCACAGCCCTTCCTCTCCCACAAGGTCCAAATTTCTTCCTTGGGCAGGCAGCATCTTACAATTTGTTCCTTCCTTCATGCGGTAGGCAGAATCATTAAGTGGCCTCCAGGGATGCCCTCCCTGGTGTACATGCCCTGTGTAATCCCTAAGGCTGAGAATTCGATGAAGTCTCATCCTGTGATTAGATTATGTTTTATGGCATAGTTGACTTTAAGAAAAGGAGATTATCTGGGTGAGCCTGACCTAATCACATGAGTCCTTTTAAGTCTGGGTCTAGAAGTGAGAGACAGGAAGTAAGTCTGGCTGACATCTTGATTTCAGCCTTGTCTTACCCATACCTTGTCATATCTACAGAACTGTAAGCTAACAAATAGATGGGTTTTTTTTTTAAATATTCTTTAATGTGGTAAAATACACATAATATAAAATTTACCATTTTAACCATTTTTAAGTGTACAGTTCAACGGCATTAAGTACATTCACCTTGTTGTGCAACCATCACCACCATCCCTCTCCAGAATGATTTCATCATCCCAAATTGAAACTCGACCCCATTAAATAATAAATCCCCTTGTCTCCCCACAAAGCTGGAAACGAATATTCTACTTTCTTGTCTCTATGAACTTGACCGTTCTAGGTACTTCATGTAAATGTGTACATACAGTATTTGTCCTTCTGTATCTGGCTTATTTCACTCATGTTTTCAGGGTTGTGCTACGGTATATCATGTGTCAGAATGTCCTTCCTTTTTAAGGCTGAAGAATAGTCCATTACATAGACATACCACACTTGTTCATTCATTCATCCATCGATGGATACTTGGTTTACATCCACTTTTTGGCTACGGTGTATAATGCTGCTATGAACACAGGTGTACAAATAACTCTGCAAGTCCCTATTTGCAATTATTTTGGGTGTGTACCCAGAAGTAGAATTGCTGGATCGTATGGTAACTCTATGTTTAATTTTTTGAGGAACTACCATGCTGTTTTCCATAGCAGCTAAATAGGTATTATTTTAAACTGCTAACTTAGTGCTAATTTGTCACCCAGCAATAGAAAATTAATACACTTGAGTGCTCTCTTCCAGCCCTAGAGATAGTAACTGCTTCCTACACGTGTTAGGGTTTTCTTTACCTCTCTTCGTAGCTAATCCTACTAGTTAAATTTCTTTATAAAATTTTCCCTATTCAAACTACTGGTGTGGTGTGTGTCTCCCAAGTGGTCCCTGATGGATAGACTCTTTAATAAATGGTGTGTTCTATACAGAAGGTAATTTGGAGAACTAATTTCATAGCGAGGCCCTGACATACACAGCAGATTCAGCAACATCCACTCATTTTCTGTTGTAAACTCATAAGAGTTTGAATTTGTTTGGGTTTGTTTTGGGTGCAATTCATATCTCTAATCCCTGTGATACTGCATATTCCTGTTTTTAAATAACATATTGGAAATAAACAAATGATAGCACGGTGATCTAAAAAAGAGAACTTGAGTTTCATCAATTCTTTCATTCTATTTGATCACTTGGAGTTTTTATTTGGGTTTAAAATCTAAAACATCAAAAAGGTATAAACTACAAGATGTTAATTTTTTTGGTGGTTCCAAATTTTATTCCTATATTAAATATTTTATTAAATTTGAATAATTTGTTTAAAGAGAATTTCATATTTCCTTTTAAATTATTTATTTTAAATCTAAGTATGGATCAAGAAAATAATGATTATCACTGAACATTAAATCTTTACTGAAAATAGTTTTGGTGAATAAAGGACGGAGGTATTAAAAAATAATCTAGCCCAGGTGTAAAGTATTAGGTACACCATTGGGGTGTACCTAACAACTATATTGTTATAAATATTGCTTTGTCTTTATTCATATTAAAATAATTTTAAATCAAACAGCACAAAGACATACAGTTTAGGTCTAATCCTACCTTCTAAATTCTCTTCCCTAATCTTGGCTCCCTAACTTAATTTCCTTCAACCTTTCTGTGCAGACTCTTGGTTCAAGCTTTACTCTTAAGACAAAACAGCAATATTGGGATTTTAAGTTTCCTAAATTTTCCTCTAGAAACCCAAGCAGATTCTATCGCACCGAGTGCAAAGCCTGACCCAGGGCTTGATCTCACGACCCCGAGATCAGTACCTGAGCCAAAGCCAAGAGTTGGACACTCCACCAACTGCACCACCCAGGCATACTGGCTGCTTCTTTTAAAATAAAGTGATGGAGGCACTGAATTCTTCCAAAGAGAAAGACATGAGGACAGTAGAGGGGCCTTTTCCTTTTCCTTTTTTTTAAGTAATCTCTACACACAAGGCGGGGCTTAAAAACTTACAACCCAGAGATCAAGAGTCGCATGCTCTACCAACCGAAACAGCCAGGCACCCTAGGACGTTTTTCTTCATACAGTTTCTGGCCATGGTCCCTTTGAACCAGGGGCTTGCCCCTCCCAGACCTGTCCTCTAAGAACTCTGTGCCTCTCTGAAGACCCAGATACCTGTCTACTTCATGTCCTATCAGGCCATGAGCCCCTGAGCAAGCACACAGGGGCACTGACTCCCAAACCAAGTGCCCACATATTGACTGGCTACCATAGCAACGAGAGCTAAGACACATTAGCCCCTGAGCCACTCCATCTGCAGGCCCCACTGAACCCCACAGCGAGGGGGGCTATCGATTCTCTCCCTACATAACTCTCTCCTTCCTGCCACTACTGCATATTTACTCCACAGCAATACTGAGCAGAAAAGAGCTCCCAGATCATCCATGCCCCTCATCAATAACTAAGGGAGCACATCAGAATCTGTTAGGGAGCTCTTTAGAAGAACCTGACACACTGTACGAGAATGTGTCAGCCCCTCAGGGCTGGGGGCTGCGTTCATGTATTTCAAACATGGTGATCCTCATAGACCATCCCAGTTAAGAACCACTGCTGCACAGAACGTAAACAGAGTTTATAGAGAGAAATACCAATGGATTTCAGACATAAGATGCTATCCTTGCCCAGAGACAAGAACCCCACAACGTGATACTATATTTTTCACCGATCAGATTAGCAAAGATCAAAAGTTTGATAATCATAGACAAAGCGTTAATCCCCCTAGTTTATAAAGTATTTCTACAAACGGAAAATGAAAAGACCAATAATCTAATCCAATAGAAAAAGGGCAAAGGAGATGAACAGATAGTTGACAGAAAGGGAAATACTTTATCCATAATAAGAAAATCTAATACAACAACCCATCCAAAGGTACCAAAAGTTTGGTAATATACCGATAAGGTCATAGGAGAACAGGGTGGTGAGAAGGCAAATTGGTACAGCCCCATGCAGGCAGTACCTATGAAAACTGCAAGCACTTTTCATCTTTGAGCCATTAATTCTACTCCTTGGAATTTAACCAACTGATATTAATTGCACATGTGTGAAAAGATTTAAGAACAGAGTTATTCATTTGCAGCATTATCTGCAGCAGCAAAAGATCAGAAATAACCCATTTCCCAACAGGAGACCAGTTAAATCAATTATAGTACAGCCAGGGGTGCCTGGGCGGTGCAGTCGTTTAAGCATCTGCCTTCAGCTCAGGGCATGATCCTGGCGTTATGAGATTGAGCCCACATCAGGCTCCTCCGCTATGAGCCTGCTTCTTCCTCTCCCACTCCCCCTGCTTGTGTTCCCTCTCTCGCTGGCTGTCTCTATCTCTGTCAAATAAATAAAGTCTTTAAAGAAAAAAAAATTATAGTATAGCCAAACAGTGAAATACTCTGCTAGACAACCATTTAAATAAAAGAAGAAATCAGATCAATGAAACAATCCCAAGACATTTTATTAAATGAGAAAAAAAAAAATTACAGGGTGAAAAACAGATGTGATTAATGGCAAAATTTTCAGTAACGATCATTTAATAATCACTAATAATCATTATTTTCTCAAGTCATACTTCAGATTTAAAACAATTAACTATTTTTAAAGAATAAATTTCTATTTTAAAATATTCAAATTCGATACATACATATGTAGCACATGTATATTTGTGTTATATAGATAACTGAAAGATACACACACAAAATGGTTACACAGCAGAGGATCTCAACAGACATTTTTCCAAAGATATAAAGATGGCCAACAGGTACACGAAAAGGTGCTCAACATCACTCATCACCAGGGAAATGTAAATCAAAACCACAATGACTTACCACCTCATACCTCTTAGAAGGCTATCATCAAAAAGAGAAAAGGTAACAAGTATTAGCAAGAATGTGGAGAAAGGGAACTCCAGTGCACCACTGATGGGATTGTAAACTAGTGCAGCCACTAGGGAAAACAGCAGTGTTTTGTGGAGTTTTATTTTGGAGGTTGCCCCAAAATTAAAAGAACTATATGATCCAAAAATTCCACTTCTGAGTATTTATTCAAAGAAAATGAAAACACTGATTTGAAAAGATACATGCACCCCTATGTTCACTGCAGCATTATTTACAATAGCCAAGATACTGAAACAACCTAAGTGTTCATCAAGAGATGAATGGATAAAGAAAGTAGGGTGTGCATATACAATGGAATGCTATTTGTCCATTAAAAAAGAAAAAGAAAAAAAAAGGAGGAAAGCTTGCCATCTGTGACAGGATGGAACTTGAGGGCATTGTGCTAAAGTAAGTCAGACAAAGAAAGACAAATATCCTATGATCTCACTTACATGTGGAACCTAAAAAAATCAAGCTCATAGACACAGAGAACAGACTGGTGGTTGCTGGGGGGGCGGGGAGTGAAATGGGTCAAGAGAGTTAAAAGGTACAAACTTCCAGTTATAAAATAAGTAAGTCATGGGGATGTAATGTACACCATGGTGACTATCTTCATAATACTGTATTACATATTTAAAAGTTGCTAAGAGAGTAGATCTTAAAAGTTCTCATCAGGGGCACCTGGGTGGCTCAGTGGGTTAAGTGTCTGACTCCTGATTTTGGCTCAGGTCATGATCTCAGGGTTGTGAGATCAAGCCCCACATTGAGCCCTGTGTGGAGCCCCCACCCTTGATCCCCTCATCAGGCTCCCTGCTGGGCCTGGAGACTGCTTATCTCTCTCCCTCTGCCCCTCCCACCCTTTCTCTCTCCTCTTCTCTAAAAAAAATAATCAAAGTTCTCATCATAAGGGGCACCTGGGTGGCACAGCGGTTAAGCGTCTGCCTTCGGCTCAGGGCGTGATCCTGGCGTTATGGGATCGAGCCCCACATCAGGCTCCTCCACTAGGAGCCTGCTTCTTCCTCTCCCACTCCCCCTGCTTGTGTTCCCTCTCTCTCTGGCTGTTTCTATCTCTGTCAAATTAATAAATAAAATCTTTAAAAAAAAAAAAAGTTCTCATCATAAGAAAAACTATTTTTTGTAACTATATGTGGTAACAGATGTTAACTAGACTTACTGTGGTGATAATCTCACAATACATATAAATATATAATCATTATGTTTGTATACCTGAAAATAATATAATATTATATGCCAATTATAAGTCAATTAAAAAATAAAACAGGAGAGTTATAAGAATAACAGAAGAAAACCGTAAGTACTCGGAGGCAAGATGATTAATTTGCAAATTCTACAGTAACGTGCTGTAGCTGTAATAGAGAAGAAAGATATTTCTCCAAGCAAGGGCACAATAGAATGGAGATGCTGGGGATCGAACCCAGGACCTCATGCATGCTAAGCATGCGCTCTACCACTGAGCTACATCCCCACCTGGTGACAACACTGCTTTTCTAAGCTATCTTCATGAAATAAATCAGAAATTTGCTCCCTTAAAAGAAAACAACTGGTAACAGTAACAGCCAGGAGGCTGGGGGGGGGGGGGGGGTTAATTCAGAGGGTGTGTAGGGAGAAGTTCTAGGAGTTTGGAATAAAAGGAATGTACTTTTCTCTATGCTTTTTGTACTACTTGAGTATTTTACCATGTAGGCATTGCCTACTTAAACAAAGATGTAAAATAAAAGAGAAAATAAAGGTTAAACAAAACCATTTTTCTACAATGCCCCCACTTTACAGATGGAACACTGAGGCTACTAAATAAGAGAAGGGTCTCTCCTATCTACAAAGCCTCCAGCTCCTCCAAGCAGTGGGACCACCTCCCTCCAAGCCCCAGAATCCTTTGTTCTTTTCAAGGTTAGAGACTATCCATGCCTTGTTGCTATGATTTCCATGCCTCATCCATCTTTCTGCCCTCCCTACCCAGTTCAGGGCATCCATCATTTTTGTTAATCCTTTCTTCCTGCAATCAATGCTTGTTGAGGACTGACCTTGGCCCAGACATTATGCTAACTGCCAGGAGTACATTAATAAGCCTCAAGGTCAAAGTCCCTCCTGACCTTGCAGATAAGGCTGCCACGTTCATTCACACAGTCTGTGCACTACACAATTCAGGAAATGGCATTCACATAAACTATTATTTAACTGGTATCTCCTGGATTTGTGCCAGGTAAATCTAACTATACCCAGTGGCCTTGCCCATATGTCCAAAAGCCCAGTGGAGAAAACAAAGAAAGTAATACATAAATATTTCTTTTAATTGGAATCAGGGCAATGAAAGAAAAGAACCAGGTGTTTAAAGAAAGAACAAAAGGAAGGACCTATTTTGAGTTCCACATAAGCCATTCTGAGAAAGTGATATTTAAGCCAAGAAATTATATTACTTAGGAATTTTATTTAGTTGCTAGTAACAGAGACCCAACTTAGTAGCTTTAACAAAACAGTTTCCAATTTCTCTCATCCCATGAGAAACCTGAATGTACACACCCAAGACTATTTGGCAACTCCATCAGTTATCAGGAGCCCAGCCTCCTTCTGTCTTTCTGCTTTCCATTCCTTAACATGTGACTTTCATTCCCTAGGTCACTGCATGGTCCAAAATGGTTGCTAGAGCTCCAGCCACCACCACATGGGCATCACAGACAACAGGACAGGACAAGGACATCAGAGAAATAAGGGAACACGCCCCCACCCATTTAAAGAGATGACTGTGCCTTACAGAATATTCTACTTCCACCTTATTGGCCAGAAAACGGTCCCATGAACGTACTATGTTGCAAGAGCCTGGAAACCGTAGTCCCTAAGGCATCACCCACAGTTGTTACTGAACAGGGGTAGTTGTTTTTGAGAGACAATGAGCAACCTCTGCTTTGGAACAGGAGTTAATTAAGTGAAAGAGGTGGTGGGGGAACAGGTTTCAGGCAGAGAGAACACAAGTACAAAGGCTCCCATGAGAAAAGGAGACTGGTGTGTTCTCAGAATTGAAAGGAGGCCAGGGTGGCCAGAACACACTGAGGAGGAGGTGAGGAACCAAGAGAAAGAGCAGGAAAAGGATTCAGCCCCCTTATACACATTAGCAAATGCAGACCCATGTTCACATTATAACTTCACCTCTTCCTCATTGAGAGCCTTTGGGTAAGTCTTTTAATTTGTCTGAGTCTGTTTTCTTACTTGTAAAACAATAACTATATGGGAACAATCTATAGATCTATTATCTGGATTAAATGAGATAATGTATGTGAGGAAGTTAGCACAGCACCTAACACATATGTAGCACATATTATTTATTAATTACATCTTTGACCAAAAAGACTCAAATAATTATGACATACTCAATAGTCAAGGTTGTATCCCCAGCTTTGAACAAATTACGTGGCACATACTTAGTGCTCAAAAAATGGTCGCTCTTTCTACTATTACCAAGGACAGTAGACAGCTCATCAGAATTCCTTCCAGGCTCTTTCTTAACTCCTCATCCCAGGCCAGCCAACTATAGATCTATCCAACCTTCAGATCACCTACCTTAATGACAAACTAGAAATAAGGGTGCAGGCGTGAAGGAATGCCATCCCAGGGAGCTAACAGACCACCAGGTGATGAGTTAGAGTCCCAGTCTCTCTGCTTTGCTCAGGCTGTAAGAGTAAATAAGCTCGGCCCCAATGCAGAAATGCTTACTGCATTGAACTTTAACAAAACCCACACTTGGACTCCAGGAAATACTGCCATTTACATCCCCATTGATTTTCTAAGCCTATTTTATTATTCCTCTTCCCGGTGAGGGTTGTATATATTTTGGGACTGCATTCCTTTCATAAATAAGTAAATATGTAAGTAAATACTAATAACAGCTAACAGTTATTAAGTGGTTGGCCCAGGGCCAGGGATGGTGCTGCAGGGCTTTGCCTCTGTTTATTCCCCCTATCATAACAACCCAATGACACTGGCACTCCATTGGTTCCCATTCTACATAGGTGGAGACCAAGGGGGCCCAGAGGTAAGGTCACTTCCCCCAAATAGGAGCAGGGTAGATGCTATACAGCCTAGTAGTTCCTCAAAAAGTTAAACATGGAGCTGCCATATGACCCACCAATGCCACTCCCAAGTGTATACCCAGGAGAAATAAAGCCATGTCCATCCATGCTCATGGCAGCACTAATGAAGAGAGCCAAAAAGTGGGAAAAATTCAAATGCTCATCAACAGACAAATGGACAAACACAACGGAATATATCCACTCAAGGAAATATTGTTCAGCCATAAAAAGTAATGAGAGACTGACACACACTACAACATGGATGAATCTTGAAAACGTTATGCTGAGTGAAAGAAGCCAGACACAAAACACCACATACTGTATGATTCCATTGATATATCCAGATTGGTCAGGATAGGCGGGAAGCACACTGGTGGTTGCCAGGGGCTGGGGGACAGAAGGGAATCAGGAGTGACTGCAAGTGGAAACAGGGTTTCGGGGGGGGGGGGGGATGACAAAAATGTTTAGGAATTAGTGATGATGGTTATACATCTCTATAAATATACTAAAACCCACTGAATTGTACACTTTCACATTGTGAATTTTATGGAAAATGAACTGTATCTCAATTTTTAATGAAAAACAGGCAGAGCATAGATTTAACCTCAAGGCCATCTGATCCAAAGGCTTTTACTGCATTCTGAGCAGCTCATGTGCACATGAACCCAAACTTCACTTTATTTTCTAAGTGCCTTCCTTCCCTTAGTCCCCACCAGTCAAGCTTCTGAAGTCAATGCCATGCCAGACGGGGAAATGCTGAGTGCCTGAACTAAGGCAAGAGTTTGAAAAACCCAACAGTCTTTCCTTTCTGCTAAACCCCCTGAGCATGGGGCTGGCTCCCTCCCAGGCCTGGGATCCTGAGCGCATCATAGAGGAGCTGCATTAATGGAAGCTTTACGGCATATGGGAGCTACTGGGGCTGAGAAAATCTCAGTGGTCAGTGAGTTAATTACAACTGCCCAAATGAGGCCAACTTACCCATTCAACACCAAGAAGCCAGTTCCAGAAGGAAGAGGCAAGATGACTGACGCAAATGAATCTAACTATAGATTCAACAACTATGGTGGCCTGAACTCCCATGCTACATCTTCAAGTGTTCTTCTGCAAGTGTTCCCAGTCCCCCCACACACACACACACACGCCTGAAGAAGACCCTAAGCAAAGAACATGACCTGGCACAAAGGACAGGGGCTTTAATGTTTGAGAGTCCTGGGTTCAGATCCTGCCTCGGCCACTTAGGGGCAGAGTGGCCTTAAGCCAGTCACGTCATTTCTCTAAGCCTCAGTTTCCCTATCTGTCAAATGGGGCCAATAAGTTCTACCTCCTTCATGGTTATACTGGGAACAAGGAGATGTTATGGCTGGGGCGTTATGGGATCGAGCCCCACATCAGGCTCCTCCGCTAGAAGCCTGCTTCTTCCTCTCCCACTCCCCATGCTTGTGTTCCCTCTCTCGCTGGCTGTCTCTATCTCTGTCAAATAAATAAATAAAATCTTAAAAAAAAAAAAAAGTTATAGCTGAATGTTCCCTCTCACAGTGGGGCTCAACACATGGTAGCTGTTATTAATTGTATTATTAAATGACTTGGGTCATTTCCACATCATGTTCCCCAACACTGTGAAGTTTGCGGGGGTGGCAGTGGCCACGTGGCCAGAAAATGATTCTCTAATTTCAGTGCACCTGTGATGCTTGTTTAAAACGCAAGGATCCCCAACCCAGGTGTTTCTGATTGCAGGGAGGAGGGCTGAAGGTGCTGCATTTTTTGATAACCAGCTCAGTGTTTAAAACTTTCAGATAATAAGGGGCATCTGGCTGGCTCAATTGGTAGAACACACAACTCTCGATCTCAGGGTCGTGAGTTTGAGCCCCATGTTGGGTGTAGAGATTACTTAAGTAAATAAACTTAAAAAAAAAAAAAAAAGAAAGAAAGAAAATCACAGGGGCCTGGCTGGCTCAGCTGGAAGAGTGTTTGAGTCTTGATCTTAGGGCCATGAGTTCAAGCTGCCCGTTGGGTGTAGAGATAACTAAAAAAATAAATAAACTTTAAAAAAGAAATCAGATGCCATTTGATTTCAAAAGAAAAAACAAAACAAAAACCAGAAAAGCCAACTTTCAGATAATGGTTCCCAGCACTGGTTACACACTGGAAAGACTGGGCTTGTTTGTTTTAATGCTGGATCCTACCCCTACAGATTTTGATGTCTTGTGACCCTTGTGTTGCTGGGACTTTGGTATTTTTTAAGGTTCCCAGATGATACTAATGTGCAGCCAGGGCTGAGAACCCCTGCTATGCGCCAGTGCTTCTCAGGTGTAGTCCAGGGACCCACGGCATCAGCAGCACTGGGAACTTTTTGAAAATGCACAATCTCTGTCTTTCCCCCAACCTACTGAATCAAACTCTGGGAGTGAGTCCCAGCACACAGTGGTTTAGTAAGTGCTCTGGGATATTCTGATGCCTGCTCAGGTAATAAGAACCCCCACCGTGAGTCACGGTATCCCTTAAATTGCATAATAATAAGAATCACTTTGGGGTGTGCTTACCATTCCTAGACAACCCCCCACCCCCTCACCCAGATTCTTAGAGGCTGGAATGGAGCCTGGGTGCATGCATTTTTTAACAAGTACTCCCTTAACTCTCCTGCTCAAACTACCAAGGACTCTCACAGCCCTTGGAATTAAATCCAAAATCCTCTCCTCAGGACACCCCTTCTGATTCTCAGGCAAGTGAAGGCAATGCTGGTTTAAAGAAACACAACGTAGGGGCGCCTGAGTGGCTCAGTCGGTTAAACGTCTGCCTTAGGCTCAGGTCTTGATCCCAGGGTCCGCCATCTACCCTCGGGCTCCCAGGTGGAGCCTGCTTCTCCCTCCCCCTACCCCCACCCTGTGCACTCTCTGGTGCTCTCTCAAATTAGTAAAATCTAAAAAAAAAAAAAAGAAAAGAATAAAAAAAAGAAAAAAGAAAAGAAAGAGAATACCACCTAGTGAGGGATGCCTGGGTGGCTCAGTTAACTCTTGATTTTGGCTCGGGTCATGATCTCCCGGTGGTGAGACGGAGCCCCAAGCCGGGCTCCGCGAGGAGTCTGCTTGCGCCTCTCCCTGACCCTCCCCCGCTGGCACACGCGCGCTCTCTCAAATAAATAATAAAATCTTAAAATAAAAGAGAAACACCACCTAAGAGCTAAAATCCCCACCCACCCTCTTTCCACCACCACCAGTCTTAAGCCTCACGGGTTTTTAAACTGATACAGAGGCTGTCTGAGGAACCAAGGGAAGCTGCATACAGCTTCTCTGACAAATACCACAAGCCCTCCCCCACGCCATCCCGCCAGCACTTCAGAAACCAACCCCCTTCCCGCGCACCCCTGATCGCGAGAACTGAACACTGCATATACTCTTTTCTCCTCTACATACGCACCTATGAGAAAAGTTTAATTTATAAATTCGGCGCAGTGAGAGATTAACGAGAATAATTAAACAGAACAAAGTTAACAATATACTGTCATAAAAGTTGTGTGAGCGTGGCCTCTCCCACTCCCAAGTCCGTACTCACCGTTCTTGTTACCGTGTGAGGCGCTAAAACGCCTACGCAGTGACGCACAGCGAGATCAGTGACGCAGCGCCCTGACGTAGGCGCGGTGACGTAGACGCCATGACGTAGCGTTAGGCTTTAGGCACTTTTTGACCTGCTGCCGATTCGTCACATGAGGAGCCTCGGCTTCAGACAGCAGCTGATCCCAGGGTAACCGAAACTGCGATTAGAGAAACCGCAGATGAGGGGGATTACTATAATTACTATTGCACCCAAACCGCTATTATCTCTCTCTTCTCTTTATTTAGACCATAACCTAAATCAGAGAATATTAACATCTATCTGCATGTCATATCTGCATATATACACCACATGGCACATAACATATGCAAATATCTACCCAGATATCTGCGCCCCCGCCTTGCAGCACTTACACCCCTCTCTACCCATCTACATACTCAACTGTGAGCAGCTTTGCTCTTTTTGAGCCACCCAGGGCCCGAGATCTTCGCTGAGATGCTGGAAGTGACCATCAGTGGGGACACCGATAGCCTCCTATCCAACAGTAGCCCCCGCTTCTTCCCTGCCAACAGCTCCCCAATTTTGCGCAGGATCAGGCGGCCAAGCAGTCAGGGAAGGTGCCCCATCTTCAGGAGATACTTCTAAGCTAAGGGGTGGCAACCTTTCAGACCCAGTAGCTCCTTTTTTATAATGTTTGTAAAACCCCCCCCCTTTACTCTTCCTAAAGGGAAATTCAACACCTAATTTTTTTCACACATAATTTTTTAGGTCGATATAATAACCTCATTGTAATATAAGGGAAAAAACACTAAAAGGATATCTGAAACAGATAATAGGCACTTTAATATATAAATGCTCAGACGCCATTACACAGAAGACATCAGAATGAAGCAGCTGATGTTTACAGCTAGACTTAACTATAGAAGCAACAGCCACAAACATGGACAGGCATGAACTGGTGATGGTCCCTCAAACACCACGGAGCTGGTTGCCACCTGAAATAGAGAAGGAGCAACTTTTACTAACATTCTCAACAAAACAAAGTACAGAATTCCTTTGTTAACAGCTGGTAGCTGCATTCCTGGAAAAGTTGGTCTATATTAAAACACTCAAAGCTGTTCATACATAAGAGGAGTTAGGTTCTTGGCTCAAATGATTATAATGAATGTCTAGGAGGGACCCTCCACTGGAGGAACTGACCTTCGCCTTGCAGGATGTGTAACATCTCTGACTCCCAAGACTCTAATGCCCCTGGCACCCTCTGATCACTGTGACAACAAAAATGTCCCCACACCATTTCCAAAAACACCCCCTGTGATCAGTACTGTTCCTGTGGAAAACTGCAGGTTCCACCAAGGAGATGGCCCTCTTGCTCCCTTCTTCCCACCCTTCCTGTTTTGAATGCTGTTGTATTAGGACATGATGCTTGGAGCTGTGGCAGTCATTTTGAGGCCATGAGGTAAAGACTGATCCTTCACAGAGACACCACCCTAATGCCTAGCAATCACTGAGTGACTTCCCCAACTCTCTAACTGCCTACCTCCAGACTTTGGATTATACAAATTAATCAAACGCCTTTATTGCTTAAGCCTTATTATTTGAATCTTCTCTCACTTGCAGTGGAACGTATCTTTATTGATAGAGGTAGGATGAACGGGCCAGTGTAGTTAGATAGAACAAATTTAAAAGATCCAGGCCATCAGATGATTTGATGCTCAGGGCATTACTTTAAATACTCTCAGCAAAAACAAACAAACAAACAAACAAACAAACAAATTCCTAGTTATAAGATGAATAAGTTCTGGGGATATAGTGTACAGCATGGTGACTATAGCTAACTATATATTCGAAAGTTGCTAAGAAAGTAGATTTTCAGGGGTGCCTGGGTGGTTCAGTCATTAAGCGTCTGCTTTTGGCTCAGGGTGTGATCCCAGGGTCCTGGGATCAAGCCCTGCATCGGGCTCCCTGCTCCCCTGGGAGCCTGCTTCTTCCTCTCCCACTGCCCCTTGCTGGTGTTCCCTCGCTTATTGGCTGTCTCTCTCTCTGTCAAATAAATACATAAAATCTTTTTTAAAAAATTTTTTTAAAAAAGAAAGTAGATTTTCAAAGTTCTCACCACACCAAAAAAACTGTAACTATGCGAGGTGATGGATGCGTTAACCAACCTTATTGTGTAATCATTTTGTAATATATACATATATCAAATAATACGTTGTATACCTTAAACTTGCACAATGTCATATGTCAGTTGTATCTCAATAAAGCTCCAGAAAAAATTGTGTGGAGGGAGGACTGGGGTGGGTTTGACAAGATTTTTTTAAGTTAAATCTTGAGAAATCCCTCTTGAGAAAAAATGAATTTTGGCAGTGGGGATAGATTCAACAAGACAGCAAATGTTGATAACCCTCGAAGCTGGACCATGAATCTACTACTCAAATACATGCTGTATATAATTGCGAAAATTATCAAAATAAGGAAGTGAAAATAAATACATATTTTAAAGGTTAATTGTTTTTTTAAATAAAAAGTTTGGTTTGCTTCTCTCCTGAAGCCAGGCTGTAATATTTGTTTTGTTTTGTTTTGTTTTGTTTTGTTTTGTTTTGTTTTTAGAAGAATTGGAGACTATCCATGAAGGTCGATGGTCAGAATCTGCATCACACAATGGGACTGTCTAGATCTTACCCCAAGGGTACAAATAGGAAAACTGAGAGACATTACAGCAGGTTGGCCAGAGCCCAGTGATTTTGACATCCAGAAGTTCAGACTCTGCTATTTATCAGTTGTGCCACCTTAAGCAGGTTACTAACCTCTCTGAGCCTTGGTCACCCATGCTGTAAAATGGGCTTGGCAATAATGCCCACCCCTTGGGTGGTTGTGAGAAACAAATGAAATAACATATGTACTTAAAGAATAGTAGCTACTGTGGTGATTATTTTATCTTTACTTCTAGACTAAAGCCTGAATTCTCAGCTTTCCCCCAATCCACCCAGAGAAATGATTAGGGGTTCCCAAGCTTTTAATTTGACTGTATTTCTGAGCCCCACCCCACCTCCATTCTGACCTTAGCTACCCTTCCACTCCCCTCCCCACTCCAACCTAGTATTGATATGTAATTCAGTTTTAACATGCCAAGGACCGGGCTAGGCTCTGTACTGCATTACCTCATTTAATCTGTGATTTTATTAGACCCATTTTACAGAGGAGGAAATTGAGGCTGACAGAGATTAAGGTCATAGAGCTAGGAAATGGGCTCTGAAACCAGTTGTACCTGATTCCCCAAAGCTGCAGTCATTTTAAAAGTTTTCCCAACATAGGTACTGAAGGGTCCAATTAAAGATCTCATACCCAAGACTAGCCCATATTTGATCTCTACACACAGGTACTACTCCATCGTTTATTCCCATTTTGCAGACAGAAAACCTAGGTCCTAAGGTCTACCCCAGCAGCAGAGAAAGACCATCTTTCTGATTCCACTTCTCATGAGCTGGGTGGGAAGTTCACATCTGTGGACTCCAGATCCAGTGCTCCTTTCATTCCTCTCCCCGCTCTATCACTGACTCAATCTGTGTCCAGGCCTGGGGAAGCAGGCGGGGTGGCACAGTGGGCCAGAACTGGTCCAGGTATCAGAAAGTACAGTTCTGGCACGAGTCAGCTATGTGATGTTGGGTCACTCACCTCCCCTCTCTGAGCCCCACGCTCCTCAATCCCACCACAAACTCTCCATCTGTGATCATCTCATCAGCCTGCCGTGGGAAAGCCCCACTCTCACAGTCTGAGCCCCACCGTTCGTCAACCTCACCTTCAGAAGGTGGAGACACAAAGAGCGGTAGAACACAAAGAAGTCTGCTCCTTGGAGCCAAAAAGTCCTTTGAAGGACAAAGAGAAACGGACCTGCTTTAACCGCTTACACCCTGAGCTCGCTTGAGCTGGGTGAGGAGCCATATCTGTGGGAAGCACTGCCACCCTGTGGCCATTGAGCTCCACTGCAGGCCGCCTCCAGATGCTTGCAAGGGTAAGTGGGCCATCAGCTCAGAGGCTGTGAGATTCAAAAGGAGAGGAGGAAGGCACAGTTGGCCTTTGGTGGGTGGGAAAACTCAACAAGACCTAGAGAAGAGGGGCGCCTGGGTGGCACAGCGGTTAAGCGTCTGCCTTCGGCTCAGGGCATGATCCCGGCGTTCTGGGATCGAGCCCCACATCAGGCTCCTCCGCTATGAGCCTGTTTCTTCCTCTCCCACTCCCCCTGCTTGTGTTCCCTCTCTCGCTGGCTGTCTCTATCTCTGTCAAATAAATAAATAAAATCTTAAAAAAAAAAAAAAGATTTAAGACCTAGAGAAGAGAGAGGACACCATGGCATACTGGGAAACACAAAGGCTGTCCCCCCCCCCCCCCCCGTAATGCTCTTTCCCAAATACAGACATTGCTCCCTCTCTCAGCCCTGCAAACCCTGCTCACATGTGTCCTTCTCTTACCTGCCTATTTAAAATGCCACATCTTGGGCACCTGGGTGACTTAGTCGTTAAGCGTCTGCCTTGGGCTCAGGGCATGATCCCAGAGTCCTGGGATTGAGCCCCACATCAGGCTCCTCCACTGGGAGCCTGCTTCTTCCTCTCCCACTTCCCCTGCTTGTGTTCCCTCTCTTGCTGGCTGTCTCTCTGTCAAATAAGTAAAATCTTTTAAAAAAATAAATAAAAATAAAAATAAATCAAATCAAATGCCACACCTGCAGCCCCATCCCCTTGTGCTCCATATTTTTCCCCACATCACCCATCCCCATCTGAGGGTCTACGTGTTTTAGTACCTTAGACCATATGTTTTTTGCTCATCATCTCTCCCCAGACTAAAATGTCAGTTTTAACAGGACAGGAATTTTTGTCTGTCCTACTGGCTGCCGTATCCCCAATGCCTAGGACATTGCCTGGCCCATATCACATTCATTCATTCATTCATTCATTCATTCGTTCATTTTTTTTTAAGATTTTATTTATTTAGGGGCGCCTGGGTGGCACAGTCGTTAAGCGTCTGCCTTCAGCTCAGGGCGTGATCCCGGCGTTATGGGATTGAGCCCCACATCAGACTCCTCCGCTATGAGCCTGCTTCTTCCTCTCCCACTCCCCCTGCTTGTGTTCCCTCTCTCGCTGGCTGTCTCTATCTCTGTTAAATAAATTAATAAAATAAAATAAAAAGATTTTTTTAAATTTATTTGAGAGGGAGAGCGATAGCGAGAGAGTGCATGAGCAGGGGGGAGAGGGAGAAGCAGGCTCCATCCCAGGACCCGGGGACCATGACCTGAGCTGCTTAACCAACACAGCCACCCAGGTGCCCCCTCAGAATGTGATCTCATATGACCTTTATATATGAGGTCATACTAGATTAGGATGGGCCCTAAATTCAGGGACTGGTGTCCTTCAACACGAGGAGAGGACACACAGAGACACTCAGGAACACAGGCAAGAAGGCCACGTGAAGACGGAGGCAGAGATTGGAATTATGCCACCATAAGCCAAGGAGTGCCTGGCACCACCGGAAACTGGAAGAGACAAGGAAGGACTCTACCCTTTAGAGGGAGCACGGCCCTGCTGACACCTCACTTTTGGACTTCAAACCTCCAAAACTGTGAGACAATACATTTCTGCTGTTTCAAGCCCCCTAATTCATGACACTTTGTTACAGAAGTCACAGGAAATTCATATAGGTTCCTATTTAATACACTGGAATTACACGCATATCCTGTTCACCACAGCACTGGTCAGCACAGATCTCCTATAACAGTACTTTCGTCATGGTCCAGCCACTCTTTCCTTCTTTCTGTTTCTCAAACACAGGAAGATCATGCCTACCTCAGGCCCTTTGCACATGCTGTTTGCCCTGTGGGAACCCCACTTCTCTCTCATCTTCCACCTGTGGCTCCTTGTCATGCTTCAGGTCTCTGTGAGCAAACTCTAATCACTTTATCCATTTCTCTGTATGACACCATTTTACTTTATTTTCTTCATAGCACTGACCAATCTGAAGTATATCAATTATTTTATTTACTTGCTTTTTTTTTTTGGTCTGTAATGAAGGTAAGCTCCCTGAGATTATGAACCCCCTCCTATCGTCTATGCTGCTGCATCTCCAAGGCCTCGAACAGTGCTTGGCAAGTAAGAAGTGTTTATTGTATCAATGAGTCTTATAGGTAATAATATTTATAGCTATTATTATCATGCCTACTGTATACAAGAGAAAAACTGAGATACAGAGAAGTTCTGTAACTTGTCCAAGGTCACAGAGCTATGTATTAGGTTCCTAGAGCTGCCGTCACAAAACATCACAAACTGCGTGGTTTAAACAACAGAAGTTCATTGTCTCTCAGTTCTGGGGGCTATAAGTCCAAGATCAAAGTGGCAGTAGGATTGATTCCTTCCAGGCCCCTCTCCTTGGCTTGTACATGGCTGTCTTTTCTCTTTGTCTCTTATATTGTCTTCCCTCTGTGCTTGTCTGTGTACAAATTTCTCCTTTTTACAAGGACACCAGTCATATTGGATTAGGGCCCACCCTGATGACCTCATTCACTTTGACCACCACTGTAAAGACCTTATGTTCAAATAGGTCACATTCTGAGGTCCTGGCGGTTAGGACTTCAACATAGGAATTTGGGGGGAGAGGAGGACATACTCAAACCACTAGAAGCTAGTATGTGGCAGAGGCAGGATTCAAACCCACGTCTACCTGACATGACATCACTGAAAGTGAGACTGAGGAGCCTAGAGTGGACTATGACACTGGTGGCCCCCAGTGGACTGCTCCTCCTGATACCACACCCTTGTGCAGTCTCCTCCCACACTGATTGGACCTGGCCACGTGACTTGCTTTAGCCAATGGGACATTGGCAAGCATGAAGCTAGTAGAGGTTTGCATTAAAGCTTGTCTTGTCCAAAGGCTTACACTGGTACCTCTTGGAACCCAGGCATTATGATGCAAAGAAGTTTAACTCCCCTACTGGAGAGAAAATCCACATGAAGAGAGGCTCCACAGCTTGAGAGGCCTTCTTGGACCTGCCAACCCCCACTGATGTCACGCAGAGCACAGACAAGCCCCTCCTGCTCACACAGACATGAGCAAATCAATGGCCATATTTTAAGCCACCACATTTTGGAGTAGCTTGTCACACAGCACTGACAACTCAGACCCCAAGCAAATTCAACCTCAGGCATGCTCTGAGTTGTTTGTTTATGGTGTTGTTCACAAAGCTGTTTAATAAGTAACAGGCTTACTTAGTTCTTTGTGGAATGGGACCAAGAATGAATAAATGAATGAATGAATGAATTCATTAACAAACAAATGTATCTGCATACACGCTGTAAATAATATTACTAATCCTCTGAAGAGGATGTTCTCACACACCTTTAAGAATGTGCCATGTCGGGGTGCTTGGGTGGCTCAGTCAGTTGGGTGTCCAACTCTTGCTTTTGGCTCAGGTCATGGTCTCCGGGTTGTGGGATTGAACCCCACATGGGGCTCGGCACTAAGCATGGAGCCTGCTTAAGATTCTCTCTCTCCCAGGAAAAAATAAGATAAGACAAAATCCGAGAGGGAGACAAACCATAAGAGACTCTTAATCATAGGAAACAAACAGGGGTTGCTGGAGGGGAGTGAGGTGGGGCGATAGGGTAACTGGGGGATGGACATTAAGGAGAGCACATGATGTAATGAGCACTGGGTGTTATATAAGACTGATGAACCACGGACCTCTACCTCTGAAATCAATAATACATTATATGTTATTTGAATTTAAATTTAAAAATTTTTCTGAAAAGATTCTCTCTCCCTGATCCCTCTGTCCCTCCCCTTGCTTGCACGTGCATGCTCTCTTTCTGTCTCTAAAATAAAGAAATAAAATCTTTTTTAAAAAATAAATAATAATAATAATAATATAATGTGTGCTACATTGTGTCTCAGACCTCAGGGATCCGTGGGCCTTGGGGGAGGCTTGAACAGTGCAGAGGCTGCCAATTCAAAAAGCTGCCAAGGCCACTCTGACTCCTGCCACTTGATCCCACCTACTCATTGATAACAAAGCCCAAAGCATGGGACATGCCAAAGACACTCTCAAAATAAAATTAAAGAAAAAAAGGAAAGTCAGGCCAGAGCCAAATACAACAGGACAAAGAGAGACATCTCCCCCAAGTGGGAATCGCAGGAAATGCCTTCGGAGAGAAAGGAGTTCGCCGAATAAGAACTCGAAAGTGGAGCTGGAGGACAGTGACCACCTAGACCAGGGTTGTAAACTCAGTGCCTCCTGGGACAGGCAGGGGGTGGACATAGGGAAGCAGGCTGGGGGGGACCGGGGCGATCACCAGCCCCAGGTGGCAGGGCAGCCACGGCTCAGCTGCAACTCTGGACTCTGCAGGACATTGGGTCTTGGCTCCCAGAGGGGAACATACCAACCAGGGGACACAGCAAATATCCCATTAAATGTCAAACTGCAGCTGCCATCTGGTCTCTTTAGGCTCATCATGGCACAAGATGAGCAGGCAAAGAAAGAAGCCACTGGCAGAAAGAATTGTCTCGATCAGCTGGAGGAGACAAAGCTGCTTTCCCACAAAGGGGTCAGAAAGATGTTTCCCACTCAGGTAATTCCACCTGGGCACCTCTTGCCTGCTTCTGGTGGTGTCTCTCTTATCCAGGCTGCTATACCAAAGTACGACAGACCAGGCGGTGGATAAGTAACAGAATGTTATTTCTGATACCAATTCCCTTCACCCAACACTTCTCTCTTCCAAAGCCGCCCCCCTTCCTTTAGCCAACAACCAAGGATGGTGGGATTGATGAAGCATGAACAGAGTTTTACGGCCAATGGAGATGAAAATGAGTGGAGGTCATTTTTCTTTAGCCAAGAGAGAAATCTCAACAAATATACCAGAAAACCTTGCACCTCCCATCACCATACATGGAGGCTTGCCTTATTCCCCCAGGGCTGGGGAGCAGCTCAGCCGCTGCTCCCCCACACACCACAGCACCCAGAGGGGCTCCCAACCTCAACCACTCATTGTGTCAAAAGAGCCTGTATCCCAAAACCCCAGCCCTGACATAGGGCCCAGGACACAACCCAGACTCCAGTTTTATGGAAAAGCACCCTAATGCATGGGAGAAGTTCTAATCTCGTTGAACCTCATGCAGGAGGACTATGTTGTTAAGTAAAAAGGCCAAGAGTCTACAGTCATATTTGCTTGTCACAATTAGGCACCCATTTACAATGTGTGTTGTGTCCCCACACCACCAAGCAAGTCTTTGACACCAGCTGGGTATCTTACAATTCAATTCAGTTCTGTGAAGATTCACCCAGAGACAGCTCAGATCCCACAGGTTAAGGGCTGAGTCCACCAGACCATCCCCCTTCACTTTATACACCAATGCCAAGTCAGCTGATCCCCCTGGGCTTCCGACCTACCGGCTGTAGAAGGGAGGTTCCAGTGATTCCCTCCTTGTCCTCAATTAATTTGCTACAGCAGCTCACAGAACTCAGAGAAACATCTTACTTACTAAATCAACACTTTCTTGTAAAAGGATATAACTCAGGAATAGCCAGGTGGAAGAGAAGCATAGGGCAAGGTATAGGGAAAGGGTGCAGAATTTCCGTGCCCTTCCCTGACATACCACTCTCCCCACATCTGCATGTCTTCACCAGCTTTTGGAAGTTCTCCAAAGCCTCTCTTTCCCAGTTTATGGAAGCTCCATTACACAATCATGGCGGATTCAGTCATGGGCCTTCGGTGACAGATTCACCCTCCAGCCCCTCCCCCCTCCCCAGATGTTGGGGATGGAGGGGACTTAAAGTTCCAACCCTCTCATCACAAGGTTGGTTCTCCAGGTCAGGAGCCCCTATCCTTAGGTGCGATCCGAATATCGCCTCATTAACATAACAAAAGACACCTATCCACTCTCGTCGCAGGAAATTCCAAGGGTTTCAGGAGCTCTGTGCCAGGAACAGGGATGAAGTCCAAATATATATTTCTTATGATAAGTCACAATATCCCAGCTTGTACTTGAATTAAAAAATGAGGGACGCTCGGTGGTTGGGCGTCTGCCTTCAGCTCAGCTCATGATCCAGGGTCCTGGGATGCCCCCTGCATCGGGCTCCCTGCTCAGCGGGGAACCTGCTTCTCCCTCTCCCTCTGCTGCTCCCCTTGCTTGTTTCTTCTCTCGCTCTCTCTCCCGCTCTCTGTCAAATAAGTAAATAAAATCTTAAAAAAAAAAAAAAAAGACCTCTGGAAGCAAAGAGAAGAAAAGAGCAGCAGTTACCTGTGAGGGAGGTTACCTGGAGATTACCTGGACTGTTGTGGGAAACAAAGGCCGAAGGAAATGTAGATAAAATTCAATGTCCTTATCACCTGCAGCCCATTGACAAATACTTGAGGCAGGCAGAGTATAAAATTCCTCCTGGAAGCTCGCAACTGCCTTAAAGTTAGTGCCCGCTAGAGAGAAAAAACCACCTTGGTTTGACAATAGCAAGGCCTCTAGTATCGCGTGAGTCCTCTTTAGCATACGAAAATCCTTTTGGAACTTCCCTAATCCTTACTTCCCCCAGCCCCAAAGTATATAATCCGTTGTTCCTCAAAATCCCAGCGCAGCTGCAGCAGCTCTTTCTGCCCCAGGGTCCTGTCCCTGTGCTTGAATAAAATCACCTTTTTGCTCCAAAGACATCTCAAGAATTCTCACCCCCATTCCAAAAACTACCAACAGTCGCAGAGACAGAGGACAGAGCCCACCCAGGCAGGTGATGGGGTTTTGGAATACGGGTGAGGTTCAGTGGGGTGGAGACTCAGGTCTTGCAGAATTGTGATCTCTATAAGTTAACTATTTGTTTTTTCATTCCTTAGCTTTATGGCAGCTGGGAGCGCATAAGGAATGTCACAGATATCCCATCTGGGGCGGGGGGGCAGGAGTTGTGGGGTGTCAGCTTGGGCTTTGTCCTCAGCTTACCTTCTGTTCCCTCATCACAGGGAGACTGAGCTCAACCCAAGTTGAGGGGGGGAGGGGGACTGAAGTGGTGGCTGAAGGGCCCCCACCAAGCTTAGTCACCCATATGGAGTCAAGTGTCCCAGAAGAGATGCCTTTTTCCTTCCCCCAAGCCTCTGGCTGCATGCATCAGCTGGAATACCTGTCCTCATCCACGCAGAAACTCTCTGCAGCCCCCTAAAGGAAGAAAAGGGACTTTACACTGTGTTTCTCTTTACATTGCTGGTTTTGAACCAAGTGAACATTTTATCCACACAAAAAAAATAACAAAATAAAATATAACAGTATTTTTTTAAAGATTTTATTTATTTATTTATCTGATGAGGGTGGAAGGGCAGAGGGGGAGGGAGAGGAAGAGAGAAAGAATCCAGACGTGGAGCATGACCCAGAGCCTGGCCCGAGGCTCTATCTCAGACCCTGAGATCATGACCTGAGCCAAAGCCGAAAGCAGATCCACCCAGGTGCTCCCAGGAACTAAGGAGCGTACATTGTTACAAACTTTCTGGATCATAGCCTTTCAAGTCTTCATACACCTCCATGTAGAAAATCTGCTTTCAAAAACAGAGCTCAAAGAAGTAACTTTTTGAAATACGCAAATGGTGCTTTCCCTGAAGGACTGTTGATAAGCAGGGAAAATTCGGAAATAATCCAGCTGCGCAATGATAAGAAGCAGTTGCGTAATCAGGGATCCAGGGATACAGAATTCCACACTTATAAACTAGCTTTCATAAAATTTAATTTGTGAAACTTGTTTGAAGGATTTGTTGTCGAGAGATAACAAGTGTTGGCAAGGATGTGGAGAAAAGGGAATGCTTGTGTATTGTCGGTAGGAATGCAAACTGGTGCCGTCGCTATAAAAAAAACAGTGAGGAGGAGGCGGTTCCTTAAAAAATTAAAAATAAATCTACATATGATCCAACAATCCCATTTCTGAGTATATAAATGAAGGAAATGAAAACAGTATCTCTCTGAGGTATCTCTCCATTCCCGTGTTCACTGCAGCATTATTCGCAATAGCCAAGACATGGAAACAACCTACGTGCCTGTTGACAGATGAATGGATAAAGAAAACATGGTGTACACATACAATAGAATATTATTTAGCCACAAGAAGAGGAAATCGGGCCTTCTGCAACAACGTGGATGAAACTGGAGAGCATAATGCAAAGTAAAATAAGCCAGACCCAGAAAGACGAATACTGTTTGATCTAACACGATAAATATGCAGAATCTAAAAAAAAAAGCCAAACTCCTAGAAACAGAGAGTAGAGTCGTGGTTGCTAGGGGTGGGGAGGAGGGGAACATGGGGAGAACTTGATCAAAGGACACAAATTTCCAGTTATAAGATGAATAAATTCTGGGGATTGAATGTACAGCACAGTGACTATCATTAATAATACAATATTGTATACTTCAAAGTCGGGAGAGTAGATCGTAAATGTTCTCACCATGACCATGACACCAAAACTCGTAATTATGTGAGATAAAGGATGTGGTAAACAGTTTGCAGCGTACATATGTATGAAATCATCACCTTGTGCACCTTAAACTTGCACAATGTTACATGTCACTTATATCTCAATAAAGGGGGAAAAAGAAGACCTTGTCAGGTTAATTGTCTATCTAGCCCCGTAACTGAACCTGCTGTACTCACTGAAGTGTTTTCAGATAATATCCAACCACGTGCCATGATATTCAGAACACAGTGTACATTTTTAAAATTGGAACTCAAAACCATACATAAATTATATCAAGGATAGACGTATATAGATAAAATAGTGTGTGTGTGAGATAGAAAAAAAATATTGAGTCTTTCTGAGTGGCAGGACTGTGTTGAATCTGTTTCATTTAAAATATATAATATTTGGGCACCTGGAAGCCTCAGGTGATTAAGCATCTGCCTTTGGCTTGAGTCATGATCTCAGGATTCTGGGATCGGGCCCCACATCTGGCTCCCTGCTCAGCGGGGAGCCTGCTTGTCCCTCTCCTTTTGCTGCTCCCCCTGCTTGTGCTCTCTCTCTCATAAATAAATAAAATGTTTAAAAATAAAACAAAACTTATAATTTTTCTGGATTTTCTACAATAAGCATAGATTAGTTTTGTAATGGGAGGAGCCGTTGTACCATAACCTAGTCCCCAGACCATCTCAGTCATGGACTGAATGTTGGCATCCTCCCCAAATCCACATGTCCGAAGCCCTATGCCAAAATGTGATGGTATTAGAAGGTGGGGCCTTTGGGAGGTGATGGGTTAGTTGAGGTCATGACAGTGCTGCCCCATGACCAGATTAGAGCCCTTATAAAAAGAAGGAGACCCGCCCAGAGCTCCCTCTTGCCGCTAAGTGAGGATACAGCAGAAAGGCAGCTGTCTACAAGCCAGGAAGAGAATCCTCACTAGGAACCCAACTGCGTTGCCCCCCTGATCTTGGACTTCCAGCCTCAAAACTATGAGAAATAAATGTCTGTGGTTCATAAGCTACTCAATCTATGGCATTTTGCTAGAGGAGCCCATATGGACTAGACAGTCTTCCTCCTAGCAGCTGGAGTGGAAATTGCAGAACATGCCTCAGATTGAGTAACTCTGCTGAAATATTTGGGGGACCCCACTGCCCTTAGCACAGACCTACACCCCTTCCCACAGGGCACAGGGTACCAGCCCTTTCTACCCTTCTGCCCTCCCCTAGGGCCGCCACCTGCTCTCCTCCAGCCACCTTGGACTTCTTTCAGCTCCTCAAACGCCATTGAGGCCTTTGCCCATGTGGTTCCTACACCCACAGTGCTATTTTCCTGATCTTTCACCCAGCTAGCTGCTGACCACACTCAGCCTCCAGGGAACAACCTTAGTGTCACCGCCTCTGTGAAACCCGCTCTGACCGCCCAAGTCAGAGATAAGAACCTTCCCCCGAGCACCTGGGACCCCATGCTACCTCTCTCAGAGCAGGTACTCAATCTCTTATAACTATCTATTCACGGTAGTATGAGTCAGAGACCCAGCAGAAGAGATGACGCACTAGAAATAGGATAATGTGGAAAATGGGGCTGGGCTGGATGTCCAGGTGGCACACTCACACGGCTGTTGGCTGTATGCTCAGCAGGGGCTATCGACCACAGCACCTCAGTTTGCCAACGTGGGGCCTCTCTGTGTGACTTGGTGTTCTCACGGCATGACAGCTGGGTTCCAGAGGCGGGTCCCAAGCATGTGGAAGCAGAAGTTTCCGGTCCCAAAAGGTTCTGCCTTGGAAGTTATAGAGCATTACTTTCACCACATTCCACTGGTCAAACAGATGCAAGCCTGGCCCTGATTCAAGGGGAAGGGAAATAGATTTCACCTCTTGATGGAAGGAATAGCCAGAATTTAAAGCTTATCTTTTTTTCTTAATTTTAGTTGAAATGCATCTGACTTACAACACTGTGTAAATATAAGGTGTACACCATGTTAATCTGATACATTAATATATTGTCATATGATTGCCATTGTAGTGATAATGAGCACCTCTATCACGTTGCTTAATTACTGTTCCTTTTCAGTGGTTGGAATAATTGAGTTCTAGTCTCTTTGCAAGTTTGCTGATTATAATACTGTTGTCTATATTCACTACATTGTGCATTAGATCTCTAGGACTTATTTACTACTCGTTGCAGGTCTGTACCCTGATACATCATCTGTCCTATCCCTCCCACACCCACACACACCCCCCCCCCCCCGGTAACCACCCATTTTAATCTTTGTTTCTCTGAGTTTGGCTTTTTTAGATTCCACATATAAATGATATCACACAGTACTTGTCTTTCTGGGACTTACCTTACGTAGCATAATATCCTCCAGGTCTTTAATCCACTACAAGGGTCTGTTTACAAAGGAGCCAGAAACGAAGGTGTAGGTTAAGGGAGGCACCGTCTATATAGGATAGCGTAGTCACCTGGGGTAGTGGCAGCTGAGCCGTTACTAACTCCAGGTCTGAAGGGTCACAAGGAAGGAATGGTTACCAGAACACAAAGGAGAGAGATCTGTGTAGAAATGGCTGTCCCACAAAAAGGATTGACTTTCAGTTGAGGACCACCGCCAGCCCAAGGCCTAAGGAGGGAGCCAAAGGAATAAATACTTTGACCTCAGTCTCTCCCTCCCTTTAGTTTTCTTGCCAAGGCTTCCCTTTGGCAAAACCCAACTAGAAGCTGGAGGACAGGCAGCCCACCGAGGCCCTACACAGAGCTCAGCTTTCTGGCTCAAAGAACAGGGCAGAGAGTAGATCAAGGAAGACAGACAGAAATAAGCATGTGTTCATCTTCTCTACCAGGCTGGAAACTCCTGGAAGACTGGTGCCATTTAATCAGTCATGGAAGGCCAGGCTACGCTACAGAAACAACCCTCAATACTCAGTTGCATAAAAGAACAACGTTTATTTCTTGTTCCTACAAATGGGCCTCATGGGTATCTGCTCACCGTGGTTACCCAGGCACCCAGAGCCCCGGAAGGATCCCAAGGCTGGTAGGGCAGCCACCATTCCGCACGGTGCCAGAGAAAAGAGAGCACTGGAAGGTCTTGAGCCAACCATGAAATCATTTTCGGGAAGTGGCACCAGTCATTCCTGCCACAACTCACTGGTCAGTAGAGGTCACGGGACCTTCCCACCCGCAAAGAGCCTGATGGTGCAATCCGACCACACATCCAGAAGGCAGAAAGCTGGGAATGTTGGGTGAATAGCACTAACATCCTGTTTTCCGTTCTTTCTCTGGCACTCAGAATAGCACGTTGGTAATGTTTGTTGACCGACTAAATGACTGTGATAGCAGGTCCATTCTCCTGTTGGCCACAGAGAATAGATGGGGAGGGGTAACTTGCTGGGCTACTTGCCCACCAAAGTGACCTTCAGCTAGAAAAAAGTATAACAATAAAAACCGTTACAAGAAAATGGACAAATATCCACTGTTTACTTATTCACTCAGCATGCAACTATTGAGCACCTACCATGTGCCTGCAAGTTTCCAGACCCCATGTATTCTAGTATTTGAGTAGGAAAGACTTCTGTATCACTCAAGAGTCCTGTTTGTAAGCAGCAGAGACTGGCTCTGATTAATTACACAATAAAGGTATTTGGCTGAAAGATATTGGGGGACTTCTGGAATCATCTATACCAATGGGGCAGGAGAGGAGAAGTTGGAGTCTTCCAGGGCGCGGGCACTAGGGAGCTCACAGGACAGAGGAAGCCCCACCCTTGGCCTTTTCTAGTTTCCTCTTGCACGACAGCTGCCCTGGCTGACGACAGACACATTTCCTCTGCTCTGTCCTTTTTTGTCTCCTTCCCCAGCTCCTGGTTTCTTCCCTTGCCCTGACACTTCACCATCTCTGTCTGCCTTCCCCATTACATAACTGTCCCCTGTCCCAGGGGCCCTTACGTAAGCCATGTCACCTCAGGCTTCCATCCCCACCTCAGCCTCGCCTGTCTGGTACAATCTTTCACAGTTGGCTGGGCCAAGCCCTCAGCAAGTCCGTGACGGGGCGGGGGAGGGGAGGGTGGGCAGAGAAGGGAGAGAAGGAGGCATTCCTCATCCCAGTGGTGGGACTCGACAAAACTCAACTACCAGGAACGAGCTCTGGAGGAACCTCTTCTGCACACGAAGGCTTGGCACACGGATGGTTGTCAGGGGACTCAAGCTGGCTTTCTGTGCCTCAAATTCTACTTCTGCAAAATGTCTGCATCCCCAAGTTCACAGCAGCACCATCCACAATAGCCAAGATACAAAAACAACCTAAGTGTCCGTTGACAGAAGAATGGACAAAGAAAGTGTGGTGTATAGCTACAATGGAATATTATTCAGCCTGAAAAAAAGAGGAACTCCTGCCATTTGTGACACCATGGGTGAACCTAGAGGACATTATGCTAAGTGAAATACGCCAGACACAGAAAAACAGTTTTTGTATGATCTCACTTATATGATGAATCTAAAAAAAAAACTGAACTCATAGAAGTGGAGAGGTAGGGGCGCCTGGGTGGTTCAGTGGGTCGAGCATCTAACTCTTAGTTTCAGCTCAGGTCACGGTCTCGGGGTCATGGGATGGAGCCCTGTGTCAGGCTCTGTGCTCAGCGCAAGTCTGCTTGAGATTCTCTCTCTCTCCCTCTTCCCTCTGACCCCTCCCCCGCTCTCTCTCTCAAATAAATAAATAAATCTTTAAAAAAAAAAGTGGAGAGTAGATTGGTGGTTCCCAGGGGCTGGAGGGTGGCGGAAATGGGGAAATGTTGGTCAAAGGGAAATTCTCAGTTATAGGAATAAGTTCTGAGGATCTAATGCACAGCGTGCTGACTGTAGTTAATAATACGATATTGTATGCTTGAAATTTGGTAAGAGAATAGACCTTAAGTGTTTTGACCACAGAAAAACAAAAAGCAAAACAAAATTATGAAAGGCGATGGATGTGTTAATTAGCTTGATTGCGGTAATCATTTCATAACGTATACATATGTCAAATGATCATGTTGTACGCCCTAAATATATAAAATTTTATTTACCAATGATAGCTCAGTCAAGCTGGAAGAATAATTTTAAAATAAAAAAAATGGGGAGGGGCACCTGGGTGGTGCAGTCATTAAGTGTCTGACTCCTGGTTTCAGCTCAGGTCATGATCTCAGGCTCAGTGCTCAGCGTAGAGTCTGCTTGAGATTCTCTCTCCCTCTCCCTCTGCCCCCCCTCAAATAAATAAATATATCTTTTAAATAAATAAATAAAATGGGGATATAGTATACCACATAGGATTGTCACAAGGATCAAGAATATGTGTGTGTGTGTGTGTGTGTGTGTGTGTGTGTATACACAGTATCTAGAACACATAGTATCTAGAGCCATGCATGGCACACCATAAATACTATAGAGCCGTTTGCTATTCTTTTTGGAGAGATGGTTCTAGATAAGGGTGCCTTGATCTGTGGTTCTCAGATTTAATGGTCTCAGAACCTCTTTACACTCTCAAAATTGATAGAAGACTTTGAAGAGCTTTTTTTTAAAGTGGATTGTACCTACCAATATTTACTGTATTTTTTTTTAAGATTTTATTCATTTATTTGAGAGACAGTGAGAGACACAGAGCATGAGCAGGGGGAGGGGCAGAGGCAGAGGGAAAAGCAGACTCCCCACTGAGCAGGGATTCCCGACACGGGGCTCGATCCCAGGACCCTGGGATCATGACCCGAGCTGAAGGCAGACACCCAACCGACTGAGACACCCAGGCACCCACAATATTTACTGTATTTTAAATTAAAATTTAAAAGATATTTTTGTATTCATTTGTCTAAAAGTAACAATAAGCTATTTTATATTATATTACCCAGTAACATAAAATCTTTTTATGAAAAGCAACTGTACTTTCCAAAACAAAAGGCACTTTGTAAGCAACACAGTGCTAGTTTACATTTTTGCAAATCTCTGTAATATCTGCTTAATAAAAGGCAGCTGCGTGCCACATCTATAGCAGGATTCAGCCAGTTGTGATATCACATGGCTTGAAACCACTGGAAAATTCCACTGTATGCTTGGGAGGGAATGACAGTGAAAAGGGCAAATAAAATCTTAGGACGATTATAAAAACAGTTTTGATCTTGCAGACCCCCTGACAGGTTCCCTGGGCCACACTTTGAGAACTACCTGGTACACGGAGGAGAGGGAGAGAGCAGAGAGAAACAGGAATATTGTCATGTTTTCACCCAGTTTGTATTCACCAACAGTATAATGAGGAATAGTAGCCAGGGATCAGATTTGCTCTCTTGGCCCACATTTCCTCCAGTCTTTTAAATTAAAACAACACCACGCAGCCTGTACTGGGCACTGACTCTGTCCAGGCATGAAGCAAAGCCATTGAGACACATTGTTACTGCTCACTCACTTCTAATGGGTGCAGGCTGTTATGATCACCGCCCCACCCCCGCCCAGCCCCGCTCCTCACAGATGCAGACATCAACCGAGACGCAAATTGAGTGACTTTTCCAAGGTTGCACAGCATTCCCAAGATTCGGTGCCCAGTATTCCTGACTCAGGAGCTCCTGCTCTTAGACACAGAGTTCAAAGGTCTCCCTCCACCCAGCTTAGCAATTGTCCAAGTGTACACTCAAGTCTTCATACTGATCCCACCCCCAGTGGTTCTAACCACTGGTACCCAGGCACCCGTTTTGCTTAATGACTGAGATGATTCTAAAGGGTAGCGAGGGTTGAGAACAACTAGGCTAAACCCTGGCTACTCAAAGCACAGCCCTGGGACCAGCAGCCATCTGGGAGGGTATTAGAAGGAAGAATCCTCCTACATACCTGCCTCCAGCAAGACCCTCTGAACCAAAATTTGCTTTTTGACGGGAGCCCCAAGTGAAGACTTGATGCTTGATGGTGTGGCAACCATATTGTGACCATGAGGTGACAGCCAAGCCGAGGATGGCAGAGTAGAAGGCTGGAAAGAGTCTGGGCCCTTGTTGACATTGTTGAACGTGAACCAATGGTGAGATCACCCACATCTCAACTTACTCTTGTATGATAACAAAAATCCCTATTTTGGGGGCAATTTTTTTTTTTTTTTGTCCTGTTACTTGAATGTTCCCTAACTGACAGCTTTGGGGGCATTGGAAGATTATCCCATGGTGGTGTCACAGGGGACCCCAGGGGTCATCATGAGACTGAGACTACTCCAAGAAGTTTTACAGACCACGGAAAAGGAGGGACCTGTGGGGCCAATGCAGGGAAGGAGGAACGGGTGCTACCACATGATGGCTGCAGCTGACACTGAGTTGTGAACATCTATGATGTACCCTGTTGGGGAATCTGGAAATAACTGACATGCCCTTTGCAAGAGAGATTAAATCTTCTAAGAATGAGTGGCATAAGTTATAAATCAAAGGCATTAAAAACAGTATGGCAATCGGTTAGTGATGTCTGTCACAGGCACAAACTAATAGAGTGGGGGCAATGGGTGTATGCACATTTGTTTATTCCTAGCGGCTCCCTCCAAAGATGTATCTGGAGATGTCAGTGGCCTGAAGTGTCCCCCATTCCCACTCCAGAGGAAAAGTCATGTGCTAGAGTCTCTGGGGAGCCTGAACCTCCTCTCAACCTTGCCCAGCAAGGACTCCCAGGACTCCATTAATTAGGAGGCCCTCCCACAACACCCTGTGCTAACCACCTCTCACACTCTGCTGAGAGCAGGACCCACCTCATGTCTATGAACCACAAAAGAATGAGGCACAGACCCTGGCACTTAGCAGACACCCAAGGAAAGTGTTAGTGACATCATCAGGTTCAATAGTCAGACAGTTGCTTGCCTGAGGCAATTAGAGAAGTATTGAAATATCATCCTATCAGGTGCTTGAATGCCCATCATTCAAATTCATTCCTCCTTAGAGCTACGTTGATGTTTCCAGAAACTTTATCCGCAAGGCAGTGGAGTGGGGTGGGAAGGGCATGGGTGGCTAGGTTTGCATCCTGCCTCTGCCACTTACGAGCTGTGAGAACTTGGAGAAGTCACTCAACCTTTCCAAGCCTTGGTTTTGTCATAGCAAGGTACAGACATCTACCCCCGCTCCTACCCTGCCCCTACCCCACCCTACCCCCCTGCACGTGCACGCTCTCTCTCTCTTTAAAATACATAAATAAATAAATCTTAAAAAAAAAAGAATACTTTCATCATTGTTGAAAATTCTCATTGGGAAAGCACTGAGTTACAGTCTAGCTGGGAAGACAGACCCTAAACAAAGAGCCAACAAACACTTAACTACACACTGTGACATTTGTTAGTAGGAATCCAGGAGCAGGCTCTTGTCATTTTTCAGGGGAGGAAAAGAGCCAGGGAAGCCTCTGGTTTTCATTTGCCCAAAGGGGACTGAACATTTGAGAGCCTGACACAGCTCCCTATACCTCCTAGAGTCGTTCTCTCCAGGGGTAGAGATTGAAGGAACCTCTAAGGACGTAAGGCTCACCTGTGAAGATGTCTGACCTTGCAGCAAGTTACACCAGTTTAGCTACTGAATGAAAGAAACAACCAGGGTTGAATCCCAGCTCTCTCAACTGTATGACCATGAACCAGTAAAGAGCCCCTCTGGGACTCAGTGTCTCCATCTGTAATATGGGGTAAATAATAATATCTGGATTACTGGGAGGATTAAATATTTTAAAGAATATAAAGCTCTTAGAGCAGCGCCTGGCACTCAGTAGCACTACATACCTGGTGATGATGATGATGATGATGATGATGATCCATAACTCCTTAAACAAGGCAGGGGGAGGGGGGAGTATGCATCTGCCACTCAATAGCTGAGATATAGATATATTTTCACTTGCCAGACTCTACATGAATCATTTTACATTTATTATGTGCTTAATCTTCACGACAACCCCAAAAGGCATATACTACTAAAGTTATCTCCATTTTGCATTTTGCAAGAAATCGACGCTTAGAAAGGTGAACTTGCCCACGTTTACACAGGACGGGATCTCGGCGTCAGTTCCACTAGGTACCACCAGGTGGCAATGCCTATCCATTTTCCAATTCCGCGGTCCGGCGGGAACGCTGAAGAGGGGTCTTCCCGTAAAAGCTTCACGATCGCCTACTGTATGCCAGGCATTGTTCTAGGCGTTGAGGATACGTCGGCAAATAAAACAGGAAAATTGTTCTGCCTTTCCCTTCCATCTTTCCTTAAAAATAACAAAAGGTGTTCGCGGAGGTGTACGTGGCCTGACCAGGAGAAAATCGTCTTGTGTGGGCAGGAAGCTCGAGAGGTGAGAGGTGAGGGGTCGGTGGCTCGAGGGAGGTGATGAAAACAATGTGGAAATAATCTGAAAGGCCTGTGGTCTTCAAAGATCAGGGCATACAACGACCTCCAGAAGGGAATATTATTCTGCAGCCCACCTTCCTGCTTCCTTATCCCCACCCCACCGCAGGGAGGTTGGGAGGAGGGGTCACCTCCCTGTCATGTCCTGTAGGACCGGGATGGGGTGGAGGGAGAAACCAGAGCGGTGGGTCCTCAAAGTTCTGGGTTTGGGGGGAGCTCGAAAACCTGAAAGTCACCGAGGGAACCAACCCCGTGGGTGTGCTGGACCGCAGCCCCCAGGCCCCATCTGGGCAATGCAGATCTCGGACAGCCAGGTGGACCAGAAGCCAGACTCAGTGCCGAGGAGCGAGGCAGTCTGGGACCCGTCCTTCAAGCCGGTGCGGCGGCGGTCCCGTGGGCGTGCATCCCGACTGTGCCCTGAGCGTCTGCGGAGCCGGTGGCCCCCTGGACGGCCGGGTGTGTGCCGCCGGGGAGAGTGGTTGCCGTGTGTGTACGTGGGTGATGTGTGCCGCGTTGGTGGTGGAGATCCTGCGTAAGGACCTACTTGAGGGGTGCACCATGTGAACGTGTATGTTTGGGGTAGTCAAGGACTCAAGCGTTGAGTATTGTGCGCAAAGGGACAAGGACAAATTGGAGCGGGGTGGGGGGAATGGAGTGTGCCCAGGCGGACACCCAGCGCGTGTGCCTTGTATACTTCGGAAGGCGCGCGGCGGGATCCTGTCTGTGTCCAGGACCTGGTGCTTGTACGTTGAGGGGAAGTTACTGTTTGTGAACCCACGTTGGAGAGTGTCCTGGCGGAAAAAAGCCCCTGTACTAGGACACTCGTGGGAGTATCCCTCTGTGTGTGTGTTCAGGCAAATGAATCAACTTGGGGATATGTCCCGTGCGGCTGGACTGCTTATCGGTGCACTGTGGCTGTGGAGGGAGTGTCTCCAAATTTGGGACCCTGGAAGGAGGTCGTTTCAGCACTCCAGGCTGGGAGCTAGGGGCTTGCGCTGGTGGAGAAGGTGGAGAGACGCAGAGCGATTGGCCCTGGGTTCAGCAAGTAACAGCCCGCGGGTCAGGGGCCGGGGGCGGAGCTGGATGCCCCGGGGGGCGGGGTCGGAGGGGGCGGGCCCGGTTAGAGGGGTGGGGCCGCCGAGGCTGCAGCAGCGCGGGCCGGGCCAGGGGGCGCCTCGCGCGGCAGCGGCTCGCTAGGGCGATGCAGTGAGACAGGACCGGCCGGCGGGCGGGCGCGCGCGGGGCGGGGGCCGCGGCCGCGCTGCAGAGATGTGACTTGAGGCCGAGAACCAGCAGGAGCGTCGGCACTACGAGGCCGCGGGGGTCGGTGAGTGCGAGCCGCGCCGATGGGGTGGAGGGCGCTGCTAGGACCCCAGAAACTTTTCCCGCCGTGGACTTGGGAGAACTGGGGAGTCTGCTTCTTGTGCCCTTCTAAGCCCCCCGGGGGGTTAATCTGCTGAAGGAGATGAGGGATGGGGAGGGGGGAACCACAGTGCCGCGGGAGAGGAGCCGCAGAGGGCGGGGCGGTGGGAGGGGAGGGCAGGAGACCTTTATGCCGGTGGTGCGGGGTGGGGGAGAAGAGGGTGCTGTGTACCCGGACCAGGTGGAGATCCAAGCCTCTGAGTAGGGTCTGGGAGCGACCGCAGGTAAAGGAGAGCTGGGAGTAGTGTGAGGGAGTCCAGCCTTACCCGAGTGACTCGTCGTGTGAGGAGAGCCGTGGGCAGGTCCGGGGTCGCATGCTCAGCCCGTGGGGGCTGACCACAGGGCAGACCGAGCTGCGGTTATAAGGACCGGGCTTTGGGGGTGAGCTGCCGCACCTGCTGCAAGGGCTGGGGGCCAGGCTCGCAACCAGCGGTGCCTGCGCACTACGGGACAAGGGGGGAACACTGCGGTGGGGAAAGAGGCCGAGCTGAGACCTGGGGCTGAGGGACAAATGAGGGACGGCTGCATTCAATGGCGGGGATTTGGCGTTTCTATTCCGACCAGGCTGGGGCTGAGGACTAGCCCTATGCTGTGTGGTGCGTTCGCAGTCCTTGGGGGACACCGGCTCCCAGCCCCGCACATCTGGGGATCCCTACCGCCCGCACCGGCCTGGGCCCGGGGGAGTTAGTTAGCCATCCGGGGAGCCGGGCGCCGACCTTGCCACAGAGGGCGGCCCCAGCGCAGCTCGCGAGTTCCTTCCCTGGCCCTCGCTCTGTCACACCGAGGCCTAGCCAGTCTCCCCCCTCCCAGCTCGTCCCCCGTTCGCTAAGGGGGCGGCTCCTTGGAGCGCGGACAAAGGCCCCTGGAGTGTGGCGGGCAGCGGCGTCCCTGTCTGGGGCCCCGGCCCACGCGCCACATTGGCTGCCCAACTGCGCTAGGATGGGGGGCACTTGAGCAGAGCCCAGGAGGAACTGGGGGTCCTCGAAAAGACAAGAGAAGCGAGGGAAAAGTGACGGAAGGACCTGGCACAAAAGCCGGGAACTTCGGCCAAGGAACCTTGATTCAGAAGTTTTCTCGGTGGGGTAGGGGCTTTCGGTGGATTCAGACTTCGAGCTTAGCTGCATGCAAATAGCATGTAAATAGAATGCAAATCATCATCTGTTGGTTGGGAGCCCTCCACGAGGCCAGTTTTGTATCTGCGCTGTGGAGTGAAGGGTTTTCTGTCTGTTCCCTGCTGTAAGTCTGAAAAGGGGTCAGCTGAGTTGAGAAGGAGAAAAATGGAAGGGGAAAGGAGTCGCCATTTGGGGCAGGCAGCAAGACAAGTAGTCTTGTTAGAGAAGCTTCAAATCCTTACTGCTTCATTTGTCCTTTCAGTAAATGTACCAGCTACAGAACTGGGGCTGGGGCGCTACAGTGTAGAGAACGGACAAGCCCCGGCTCTCAGGGCACTGCCCAGGTGGGTGAACAAATAAATAACTAAATAAGTAAAAAAATAATAAGTAGATGTAACTTCTAATTGAAGTAAGAGCTGCCAGGAAAATAAAACAGGAGGATGTCAAATTAAGTGATGAGGGTTTGTGTATGTAGGGAAGACTGTTCTCAGGAGTGACATTTTTGTGAAACCCGGCAAGATGGAGGGCCCACCTCTGGGAGATCTTGGGGGACCACTGTGCAGGCAGAGGGCACTGCAAATGCAAAGGCTTGGAGGTGGGAGTGAGTTTAGAACTGAACAAAGGCCATTGTGGCTCAGCTCCGAGGCAGATGTGGAGGGGGTGGGTGGGAGAGGGGATGTAGGAACCAGCCAGACCACGATCTTTTGGGCCACGGAAAGGACTTTAGGTTTTATTCTCCTTGGGCCAGTGAACCCTCAGAGGGTATTGAGTAGGAAGCCAAGAGCTCTGATTTTTAAAAGCTCCCCTGACCTCAACATGGAGATGGAAAGCAGCTCCCCTTTCATTCTGCCTCTGGGGATGGCGAGGCGCCGGGAGCCTCTGAGGGGCTCCGTCTGGCCTGTGGGCACCGCTTTGAGCCAGTCCTGTCCTGTGGGCCCACTTGAAGAGCAGCTCAGTTTTTAAAATTCACTCCCCTCTTTGAGGCAGTTCTCGTCCACCTTAAGTGGCCCCCACCCAGAGCCCTTGGCCCCATAAGCACTTCACACAGAGCTTCCTGGGGGTTCTGAGTTAGTCACATTTTCTTCTCCGAATTACAGCCCAAGAGGAACCATCCACCCCTGAACGGACAGCCAAGGATGCAATTTGCATTTAAATGATTGCTTTTATTTACAGGATTGGAGCTGCTTTGCATATTCATGGATCATGGAGCTTGTGTTCTGGCAACCCTGTTTACTAACCTAGGAGGGTTATTAAATTCAAGGGCCCCCAAATAGGCTGGTGGTCTGGGCAGCATTAGGAAATGAAGATTATGAGATGTTGTAACTTGGAAAAGATATCAGAGGGCGAGACTGTGGGTCTGGGAAACAGTTTAATGTCAGGAAACCTTGTAACAGTTTAATCTTGCAGAGCAGGAAATGCACCATCGGCTGGCTATAACGGGAGTGGGCTGGGACAGAGTGTAATGCTGGGGTGCGTGGGGAAGACTAGCTCCACAGCCTCATCCTGGCCTTCTGCCAGACATGGGGTGAGGGCCTAAACCAGAGGTGCAGTGTAAAGGCCTCGTGTCAGGAGTTGGGAGAAATGAGTTCTAGTCACAGCTTGGCCTGTGAATTACAGTAAGCCTCTGGCCAAGCTGCCTTACCTCTCATTTTCCCAACAGGAAGGACGATGGAATCATGATTGTCTTTTTAATAAGCAGGGATCTTATATTCCCTGTGTGCCAGGCAGCTTGGGGAGTATTTCTCATGTACTTTTCACACTGGCTTTGTGAAAGTGGCACTATCTTTATCTTTTATAGAGGAAGAGACTGAGGGTCAGAGAGGTTAAGTAATGCTCCATGTCACATAGTTAGGTCTGGCTTCACTCCCACTGAGGTCCTCCATTCGAGAGGAGACTGATGAAAGTGCAAATTCTGTGCCAGGCATTCATCCAGGTACCAAACTGCAGACTATGCCCAGGAGTAAGAAAACCCCCTCCCCGTCTGCTCATTCTTTTTCTTTCCCTTCCATGTTCTAGCATCCCCCCCCCCCCATATCTTATATCTCTTCATATGGATGGTGGGTAGATGGGGACACTAGTTCCCAGGAGAATGGCCAGTGTCTGGTCTCTGAGGGTCCTCGCCTTGACTTTGTGACAGAGAGACCCGGTTTCAGGGCTCCCAGGCTGGCCTGGGTTTGCCATGGGAAAAACCACCTTCACAGTGAGGCTTCTGCTTAGAGCGCCTGCTTTGGGGATCAGGTGAGTTTAGAGGTTCCCAGGGCAGACTACCACCAAAGGCATCTCCCATTCACACCACCTCAGGGGCCTCTTTGCCTGGTGTGATGGGGGAGGCTGGAAACCAGTGGTGGACAAACACCTGGGGGAGCCGCCTTCCCACGCCATCTCCACGGCAACTGCTCCTCCTGGAAAAGCGGTCAGCAAAGTTGATAATCTCTGATGAGGGAATATTTGCCAATCATTTCTATTTATTTAATAGACAATTTATGTAAGTGCTTACCCTGTGTCAACTACTGTCCTAAAACCTCATTATTATTTTCATCACAACAACCCCACAGGATGGGGACTGTTAACACCCCTCATTTGCAGAGGAGGAAACTGAGGCAAGAAAGGTTAAATCAGTTTGCCCAGGGTCACAGGGGACTAGCAGAAGGGCAGGGGCAGAACTTGAAACCGGAAGATCTCTCTCGGAAGTTCGCCCTGCTTGGTGATGAGCGGGGCTGGGAGAGCTCACCGGGCCTGTGGCCTTCAGGCAGGCAGCACTGTCCTCACACAGGGAACCTTGCCTGCATTCTTTCCAGCCTCTGCAGGCCCCAGCTCGTGGAGAAATGGAGCGTGCTGCTCCACCACCTGCCGGAGGCTTCTGGCCCCTCTGCGGGTGGGGGGTGGTGGACAGAGAGAGAGAGAGAGTGTGTGTGTGTGTGAGAGAGAGAGAGAGAGAGAGTGTGTATTTAAGAGCCTCTGAATGAGTCACATTTCTGGGAGCTTGCCTGGCAGCAAAGGTAATTAGTATGTGAGCCGAGGCTTGTGCATTCGTTCACATTTGTTCATTCCTCCTTTTGAGGAGCTGCACGCCTACATCCCATGGGTTTGTTGCCATTTATTCATCCCGTCCCAATCAGCCTTGCCTGCGGCGACTTGAAACCTCTAATCTGGCATTGTTCAGTTTGGGATTCCTGGAGAACCGCTCTTTTGGTGGGAGGAAGCACCAAGTGGCCAATGCGGCAGCATGGGGCTTACCTGACAGTGGGTGCCGCCTGCTTGGTCTCTGGCACGGTTGGCGAGGCAGGAAGTACTGTGGCTGTGGCTTCTGGCTTCCCCGGCTGCGTGTGTCCAAGCGTCTGAGCGCACGTGGAGCTTGTTTGCCGGCTTGTTGAAAGGGAGGGGGCTAGGCTCGCCCCCTTGAGAGTCTGCATGTCCACGGAGCTCCCAGGTGACACTGTGCTGTTGGCTGTCTGAGGATCAAACTTTGACTTAAACCTTTCAGGCCATCAGTTCTTTCCTCTGTAAGACAGCAGTGAGAACACCTGCCCTTTTGGGGTAACATGAGGGTCGAGACCACGTTTACCAGTTCATTGGTTCGGCAGCTGGGTTGTGAGCCCTGCCCGAGTGCTAGCAAGTCGGTGCAGAACAAGACACACAAAGCGCTGGACACGGGAGGAGCGGGGGAACAGACCAGAAGGGTAATAAAATATTTGAAAATGTAGCACATGCTACAAAGACAAAAATCAGAAGTACTGGTGTAGAGCATAGAGGGGGACAGGAGAGACTGGCCAGCAAAGGGCTCACTTACCAGGTGACATTTCCAGAACCCAGGTCTGCAGTAAGAGCCCAAGTAACAATAGTCCAATTGTTTGCCGCCTGGCTCCACCACTTTCTAGCTGTGTGACCTCCAACAAGCTGGCTGACCTCCATGTTTTATTTCCTACAAAACGGAGATGGTAATGGCCTCATCGTGTGGTTGTGCAGGTGATAAGGCATTTGTATATGTGATGTACATAAAGGTGTGCCTACAGTGCGGTGAGCACTATGAGTTAGGTATTGTCATTGTCACTCTGGCAGTAGTAGGAAACCCTGGAGGGCAATTCTGAATCCCCCAGAAATCCTGGATGAGCCAGACTCAGCTTTGTCCTGGGAGGCAGTGATCAGCCCTCTTGATCACCCTAGACGTTGTTCTGTAGCGTGGAGTGGCTGTCACCTCCTGGGCATCCTTCACAATGATAATGATGCACTAGAGACCACTGGATCCCACTGAAGCCTGGCTGCCATTGGTTGCATCCACATGCCTAGACACTGGGTAGGGAGGACTTCCTGGAAGAAGGGGGGGCCACATGATGTGGGAGGAATCATAGAACTTCTTTGTTGGCAAGTAACACAAACCCAGCTCAAACTGGCTTAATCCAAAAGCAGGGAAGTTTATGGGCTGGATGAATAGTGGCTGGACCAGGAGTCTGACTGCTAACGTCTGGGGTGCATCCTCACCCCTAATTTGCTTGAGTGGAATGCTGGGATGCATGTTTAAGAAGCAGCTTTTGGGGCGCCTGGGTGGCACAGCGGTTAAGTGTCTGCCTTCGGCTCAGGGCGTGATCCCGGCGTTCTGGGATCGAGCCCCACATCAGGCTCCTCCGCTAATGAGCCTGCTTCTTTCTCTCCCACTCCCCCTGCTTGTGTTCCCTCTCTCGCTGGCTGTCTCTATCTCTGTCGAATAAATAAATAAAATCTTTAAAAAAAAAAAAAAAGAAGCATCTCTTGCCAGATGCCTTCTGCTCTGAACCCGCCTTCTCTCATCGAGAGGCAAAGGTGACGATCCCTATGGCACCAGGCTCCTTCTCATTTGGCGGCATCAATAATTTATCCCAGTCAATGGCTTCACAGCCAAGGCAGGATCAGAGCTGCTCCTGGAATCCTGTAAAGGAGCAGAGAGGGGGAGAGAGAGGTGGTCGATACTGCATTTAGTTAAGGAAGCCCCAGGGAGGAGCCGGAGCGGCATGGATGTGGCTGATTATGACCTTGCACAGGGGTGGAGCAAAGGCGGCAGGTCCAGCTTGAGCTGCCTGGAAATGGGCCTCCGAGCAGAGCTGTGTAGGCCGGAGCTTTCTGAAGGGCTGGCTCCGTTCAAAAGAAGAGCTGGTGGCAGTAGGGGCAGAGGAAAGAGTCCCAGTGAATGAGCCTCTCATTCATTCAGCATCCACTAAGCATCACCTTTGTGCCAGCCCGAGTGCTAGTGCCCGAGTTCACACCAGTGCTGTCATCCTGGCGATTTTGCATCCCCACCCCCACAGGGGACATTCGGCAGTGTGAAAAGATTTTTGGGTTGTCACGTTTTGGGGTTGGGGGAGTGCGTGTGCTACGGGCATCTACTGGATAGAGGCCATGGGTACGGCTGAATACCCTACAATGCACAGGACAACAGCCCTCACAGCCAAGAACAGTCAGACCCGAAATGTTAAGGACACCAAGGCTGAGAAGCCCTGGTCTACCTCGGTGGACCAGACAGTGTCCCTGTCCTCCTGCATCTTGCAGTGGAGAAAGACAGGGGAAGGGCAAGAAGGGAATGGGAGAAGCCAAGGAAATAGGCTAGGGAGAAAAAGACTATTAGAGCAAAGAAGGAACTAGACAAGAAGCTCTGGTGAAGAGGAATGGGGTTGTGACCTTGGCCAAGGTCTGAGAGGGTAACATTAGGGTGGGGGTGAGGAGCAGTTTTCGGAGCAATGGGCTTGGACTGGGAGCGGCAAGATGGGACTTCGGTTAAGCCCATTTGCCGTAGCTGCTGTGTGGAGTCCAGCTTTCATGGGGGCTTGAAAGAGTGCCGAGGGGAATCCTGCAGCCACCGTGGGGGAGACAGACAGGGGTGCAGTGAGGATGGGTTCTCTGGAGATTTTGGGAGGAGGTATGAGGGCCAGGGAAAGGGCGATAGTTAATTTTGGATACACTGTGTTTGAAATGAGGACATGCTTCTAGGACCCGGGTGGTATGACCTTGGGCAAGTGTCCTAACCTCCTGGAGACCCTGTTTTGTCACCAGTGTAAGGACTGGATGTGCCCAGTGCCTGGCCTAGAGTGAGTCATGGGTAAATATTAAGCTGTTACCATTGAGAGACTGGAAAGAGGCAGTGCATACCATTCTCAGCACAGTGCTGGGCTCATGGCTGTCTCTTCAAAGTTTTGTTTTCGTTCCCTTTTTTTTGAAGAGGTCAGACATAGCACAGAATATAAAAATCAAAGAATACAAAAGAGTATACAGAGAGAGTGAATCTCTCACCCTCTTCTCCAGCCACTAGTGATGATGATTCATGATTGTTCACTGTGCCAGATCAAGGCTGCAGATGGGAGCTGAAATCAGGGCCCTGTACCTCCGCCCACCACCCCCCCCCCCCCCCCGCCGCCCCAGGGGCTGTGCTGTCTGGAGAAGGGGGTGCCTTTTTCTGACCTGTCAAAGGTGCCTTATGGGCCAGCAGATTCTAAATGAGGGGGGTCTTAAAGAAGTCAGGAAAGTGGGAATCTTACAGTGAACTGCTCTTTTTCTCCCTCCAAACATCTCCCCTGTCCTCAATCTTCTGGAACATTTCCGGTGTCAGAGAGAAAGATGAAAACCCACCAGGTGCTCGCCTTCCTCCTGCTCGCCGTCATCGCCTCCGGGGCTTCGGAGAACGCCAGCACGTCCCGGGGCTGTGGACTGGATCTCCTCCCTCAGTACGTGTCCCTGTGCGACCTGGACACCATCTGGGGCATCGTGGTGGAGGCGGTGGCTGGGGCGGGCGCCCTGATCACGCTGCTCCTGATGCTCATACTGCTGGTGCGGCTGCCATTTATCAAGGACAAGGAGAAGAAGGACCCCGTGGGCCTCCACTTCCTCTTCCTTCTGGGGACCCTGGGCCTCTTCGGGCTGACGTTCGCCTTCATCATCCGGGAGGACGAGACGATCTGCTCGGTCCGCCGGTTCCTCTGGGGCGTCCTCTTCGCGCTCTGCTTCTCCTGCCTGCTGAGCCAGGCGTGGCGCGTGCGGAGGCTGGTGCGCCACGGCAAGAGCCCTTCGGGCTGGCAGCTGGTGGGCGTGGCGCTGTGCCTGATGCTCGTGCAGGTCATCATCGCCATCGAGTGGCTGGTGCTGACCGTGCTGCGCGACGCCAAGCCGGCCTGCGCCTACGAGCCCATGGACTTCGTAATGGCCCTCATCTACGACATGGTACTGCTGGTGGCCGCCCTGGGGCTGGCACTCTTCACGCTGTGCGGCAAGTTCAAGAAGTGGAAGCAGAACGGGGCCTGCATCCTGGTCACAGCCTTCCTCTCCGTGCTTATCTGGGTGGCCTGGATGACCATGTACCTCTTCGGCAACGCCGAGCTGCGGCAGGGAGACGCCTGGGGCGACCCCACCTTGGCCATCACCCTGGTGGCCAGCGGCTGGGTCTTCGTCATCTTCCACGCCATCCCGGAAATCCACTGCACCATTCTGCCAGCCCCGCAGGAGAACACGCCCAACTACTTCGACACCTCGCAGCCCAGGATGCGGGAGACGGCGTTTGAGGAGGACGTGCAGCTGCCGCGCACCTACATGGAGAACAAGGCCTTCTCGATGGATGAACACAATGCAGGTAAAGGGGTCGCCACCCTGCGCCATTAGGCTCTGGGCCCATGTGCCCCCAGAGGACTCCCTTCTTCGTCTCTAGCGGGGATTGGTGTTCCCCGGGGCAATCCTGGCCGATGGGAGCCCGCACACATTGGCCCCTGTGCGGTAACTGGCCCAGAGAGGGATTTTTATTTGGCTTTTTTTTTTTCCTATCCGTTGACAACTAATTTAACATCAAAATCCAGGTTTCTCACCTCTTTTGAAAAGTCAGCTCTGGCAGTGCTGGGTTGACATTCCCACCTGGCAACAGTGGTCTGGAGCTGATGGGAACCAGTGTAAGCTGGAAGGTTCTACCTCTCAGAAGTTGTGGCTGCTCCTTTGTTTTCATTTTAATTCCAGTGTAGTTAACATACAGTGTTCTATTAGTTTCAGGGGGGACAGTGTAGGGATTCAACAGTTCCATATATTACTCAGTGCTTATCAGGAAAAGTGTATTCTTAGTCCGTTTTGCCTTTTTCACCCATCCCCTCAACCCCCAACCATCTCTCTGGTAACCATCTGTTCTCTATAGCTAAGAATCTGTTTTTTGGTTTGTCTTCCCCCCCCCCCCTTTGTTTTATTTCTTAAATTCCACATATGAGTGAAATCATATGGGATTTGTCTTTGACTGGCTTATTTCACTTAGCGTTATACTCTGTAGATCCATTCGTGTTGTTGCAAATGGCAAGATTTTGTTCTTTTTATGGCTGAATAATATTCCATAATATATATATATACTACGTCTTCTTTATCCATTCATCTGTTGATGCACACTTGAGCTGCCACTGTGGAAGACAGAATGGAGGTTCCTCAAAAAATTAAAAATAGAACTACCCTATGATCCAGTAATTGGATTGCACTCTTGGCTATTTACCCAAAGAAAATGAACCCTAATTCAAAGGGATTTCTACATCCCTATGGTTACTGTAGCATTATTTACAACAGCCAAATTATGGCTGTTCCTTTAGATGGGGATCCATTTCATGTTTACCACACTCCCCACCACTCCCTATTGCACCCTGACCCAGCTGCAAAATATATTAATTCCCTGGTTACCTAGAAGTGTTTGAGTTTGTAGTCCTGGTGCTAGATGGATGCAGGGGATACTGGGGGCAATGCTTGTGGCTCCCCACCTCCGTCATTCAGGAATGTATGAATTGGTCCCTGGAGTCAGATGCCCAGATTCAGGTCCTGCCCTCTGTACTTCCTAGATGTGTGGCTTTGAGCAGATTGCTTTACCTCTCCGAGCCTCAGTCTTTCACATCTGTAAAATAGAAATAATGAGAGAATGTACCACTAGAAGTAACATCCTGAGGGTCTCCCCCAGGACCTGGCATGCTGGATGTGTGTGTTGGTTGGGTTCCCCTGAAAACAGAGCCTGAGACTTGGGTACAGCTGGCTTACCCGGGAGGTGTTCCCTGCAAGAGAGAGGGGAGGGATAACCAGACCAGGAGGGCAGAAACAACCAGACAAGTACATCAATGAGTTGGTTACTGCCGTGGGCAGCTGGGGCTCGGTCCTGACAGGGATACATGTAGAATGAGCCTTAGACTTGACCTTCCAAGTCAGGAGCCTACAGCATTGGCCACCAACTCCTCTGTCGCCCACCATCATGTATATCCTGTCACCCACTCTCATTGCCATGTGCCCCATTACTCTGGCTAAATCAGTGCCGCTGGCTTCTGAGAGGTTTGGTGGGCACTCGAAGTGGAGGCTGCCTGGGTACCCAGGACCGTGCATCACCCCTGCAGTGGGATTCAGAGGTGAGCTAGAGGACGTGGTGCGGGCACACACTCGGAGTCCCTGCTGTGGATGCTTCCGCAGTATCTGTTCGAGTCATTACTTCAAGTGAGTCGGCTAGGTTCCCAGCACTTGAGATTCAATAAAATTGCAGAGGCTGTAATAATAATAATAATAATAATAATAATAATAACTTTAACAGTAGTAGCAGTACTGATTACCTAGTATAGTCCTTGCTTACTGAGCGTTAACTGTGCCAGGTCCTCCCTTGCTGCACCCAGTGAAGCAGGTTCTAGTATTATTCCCATCTTATAGATGAATAAATGGAGATTCTGAGAGGTTCAGTAACTTGCCAAGGACATTCAGATAGGAGGTGGCTCATTCCAGATGGTCATGGTCCCCTTTTCAGTGCTCCTCACCCAGGCAGCTGGGCAGTGTTCACCGGCCAGTCATGACTGCAGAGTCAACCTTGTTGGGTTGATTGCTGAGTACATCCTGCCTGTCCCCTGCACACAGAGGGGAGCACATTGAGCCATCAGATCCTCAAAGGTCACCCAGAGCCCTCCCCACCTGCCCAGGTTCCTCTGTGCCTCCAGCTCCCGAGCAGACCCACAGGAGGGAACACCGATGGCCCCACCTGTGGATAGGGCTAGAAACCCTGGTGTGGTCTTTAACAGAGCTGTTTCAATCTTACCAGAAAGTCCCAGACCAGCAACCCCATGTTTGTGAAAGGATTTAGCAGGAATGAGTGTCAGCTCCCCATGTTGCCAGGGCAAGATGGGGGTCAGAATGGGGATCATCATCACTGGGAGCCCAGAAAGGCCTTCCAGAGAATGTCACGAGCAGAGGTCAGGAGCCTGGCTAGTTCCTGGGGTCTGGTGGAACCACCTCTTCCCTGGCTCCCCCGGAACAGGGTCCTCTTTATGAGACCCATGGGCACCCCCTGGACCTCAAAGGTAGTGGGAACTTCTGAAGTGGATGTGCACTTTTGTACATTCATTGGGGAATTTTTGTCTATCACTTTGTCAAATTCTCAAAGCTGTCTGTGACCCCCAGAAGGCTAAGAATCAGTGTCATTCAACCTGATGGTCTAGTTTACTTGCAGTGAAATGGCGATGCTAGAACGACCCAAGCATTAGGGTCTTCAAAAGTAAGGCTGGCTAACCTGTAGTAGGTGCTTACTGTGGACCAGTTACCACTCTGAGCATTTCAGTGGCTAATGTCATTTAATCCCTACAATAACCCATTGATGTCCACTTTGCAGACAGGAAACTGAGGCACAGAAGGGCTATGTGTCTTGCCTAAGAGGCAGAGCCAGGGTTTGAGCCCACATAGGCTGGTTCCAGAGCCCCAATGCTTGATTCGTCTGCCACAGGATCACTCATCTCTCCTCAAAGCACATTAGTGACCCTGAGCTCACTGATGTACCAGATGACTTGGGCATTGAGGAGACAGGATTTATCAGTTCCATTTTATAGAGCAGGAAACTGAGGTCCAAGGCCAGGCAACTTGTTTAAGCTTACACTCTAAGAACAGGGAGGGGGGATGTTGGTTTTCCACTACATGCATTTTTTTCTTGAGAGAGTGCAGCCAATCCTTCCTATCCACGTAAGATCTAGAGATCAGAGGTATCTGGGACCCAGGTGAGAACCAGCTATACCAGGGCTGGCACACTAGGTGATTGGGGGGGGGGCATCTAGAAGTTTCCCCCACCCCCATCTATTTCACACTCTGACAAATTCCAAAGCCAAGTAAGTTGTCTTTCTGTTCCCCCCCCTTTTTTTTCCAAAATAAAACCAGTTTTATCATACCATTTTGGTGACAAAAAAGAGAATAATCATGTAGAAGTTTCAGCAAGTAAAAATAACAAAAATTGCTCAAAATCCCGTTGCCCAAAAGCAGCTACTGCTGTTTGCTCCCATCTTGCCAGACATCTCTCAGAGAGCACACAGTCTGTCTCCTTCCCTCCCTTTCTCCCTCTCTCTCTCACACACACAGTCCCATAGACTGGTTCTAACTTACCTGTACACTTGGGCAGCTTAGAAAAAATTACCAGTGCCTGCCCCCTCGTTCTGACTAAGTCTGTTTGGGTTTAGGTTTCTTAAGCTCTCCAAATGCTTTGAAGATGTAACCACTGATCTACATAGTGTTCTGCAGTGTATTTGCTTAAATCAATATTGTATCATGCATGGAGGCCTTTCCAGGTCAGTGACTGCAGAGCTATAGTATCTTTTTCATGATGCAGAGCTTTCCTTGGGCACAATAATTTATTTTTCTGATCCTCAGCTGGTGGATATTCCACTTGTTTCTGGCTTTCCGTATAAGTAATGCTGTAGTGAACATTTATCTTTGTGCCCTTCATCAATTAACTTCTTGCGAGAAAAAAAAAATCCCTGGACATGCGTAAAAAAGAGTCTGCACATGGGGCGCCTGGGTAGCGCAGTCGTTAAAGCGTCTGCCTTCGGCTCAGGGCGTGATCCCGGCATTCCGGGATCGAGTCCCACATCAGGCTCCTCCGCTATGAGCCTGCTTCTTCCTCTCCCACTCCCCCTGCTGTGTTCCCTCTCTCGCTGGCTGTCTCTCTGTCACATAAATAAATAAAATCTTTAAAAAAAAAAAAAAAAAAAAGAGTCTGCACCTTTAAATCTTGATAGATACTGCCAGATGGCCCCCTAAAAGTTAAACTGATTTACTGCCTGCCCCCCCACCCCACCATTTCATAACTGTATGAGAGCCCCATTTCTTCACTCACCTTGGATGTTGTCAGACTTTGTTTTAGTAGCCTTGTTTCGGATCCTCCCAAATGTGTGCCCACCAAAATTCACATGGGACCAGGCAGGATGGGCCCCAGGCAAAGCCAGTTCCCTCAGAAAGCTCACATGGGCTAAATTGGAGTCCTGGCTAGGATTGCCCTTGTTCTAGAAACCCTTGCTTTGCTGGCTGGGGGACATCTGGGCATGTTCCCTAGCCACAATGAGAACAACTGTTGTCATCTTTGGTGCTGACCTCAGCTGGCTTGTATTTTAGGGAAGCAGGCCCCATTAGGGGCCTTGCCCAGGAGTTACAGTTGGCCCTCTTTCTTTTGCATTTTAGCCAACCAACCTTTTGGGCTCTCTTCCCTGAGAGTCAATCTCTGACGTCTTCAGGAGATGGGAAGGGCATTCCCCAGGTGGCCTGTGGCTCAGTTAAGCCCCAGTGGCCTCTGCTTCCAGACTTCCTTGCCCCAAATGAGATCCCAGGTATATACCACTTCATCAGCCTCCTGCTTATTAATAAGTATCAGCAAGGCATGAGGTATGTGATAGAAGATTAAAATGCACCGAAGGATGTAGCACCTCAGATCACATCTTGGAAAGCGCTAATGAGGCATATTAAATGTTAACCTTTCAAAGGAGCAATAAAGAACATTCTTTCTTTTAGGGGATTTGGGCTCTCAGATGTCATTAGGACCAAGGGCTCTTTAAACTCTGACTCTTAGCTTCCCAGTGCAAGGCCCTGAATCAGCTTTGAGGGGAGGGTCAATCTAACTTCACTTGCACAGTCTGGATAGGAGAAGGCTGGCATTCAACCTAAAAACTTAGATTCCTGTGGGGACGCTCTTATGGGTGAGCCCTGCTTGCCTTTCACAGTGACCCAGGTCAGAGTGTGGTGTTAGATGCAACACTTGTAGTTCAAGTAATACAAAATCTGATTTGAACTGCCTTAATTAAGCAGAACCAAAACGACAACAAAAACCAAATGTACTGGGGCTCGGGCTACAGGAATCATTAGATCAAGGACCCTCGGGTGATGACTAAATTTAATCTTTCTCCATCTCTTGGCCCTGTTAATACCATGGCAGCCCACAACTCTAGACTTACACAGAGTCCCAGTGGAAAAGAGGAACATTTCCCAGGATGCTTGAGCAAAAATCCCAGAGATGGCTCTGACTGGACCTAATTGGCCAGGTTGAAATCATATGCTAACCTCAGGCCAGGGTAGAAGGAGGTCATAGCCAACACTGGGGCCAAGGCACTCACAGATGGCCGGGAGAGTCGAGCCTTTGTTTCTTTGAGGAAAATGTGTTGGGGTCAGGTTCCCCACCACGGCTGGCCAGGTCTGTGCATTATAAGGAAAGCAGTGCTATTTCATGTTCCCTCTCTTCAAGCAGGTGTAGGCTAGGAATTGAGACTAGTAAGAGCCCATGAACTACCTCCTCTATCCCCTGGTGCCCCTCCCTGGCTCCCCCTTCTCTACTTCCTGGGAAAGGTATCTCCTTGCTTAGCTCATGCATAATGAGCTGCTTGAAGGCTTGGATGGAGCTGCTAACGCAAAAGAGGTTTACCTGTGTCTGGAGACTTTCATTCCCCACCGTGCCTCAGTTTCTTTGGTCCAGCTTGAGCTGAGCTGCCCCTCTCTAATGTCACTTAAACTCAAGTTGCTTCTAAGTAACTAAGTGTGATGGTTAAAATCAGTATTTGAAACCAGCATCGTGTGATGGTTAAGAACATAGGTTCTCTGCCTGGTTTTTTGAATGCTGGTTCTGCCTCTTTCCAGCTGTGTGACCTTGGGCTAGTAACTTAATCTCTCTGTGCCCTGTGTAAAGTGGAAATAATGAAAGTACCTACGATGCTAGAAAGCGGACTCCCTGTTGAGTACGGAGCCCGATTGGATGTGGGGCTGCACTCGGGGCTCCAGGTGGGGCTCAGTCCCAACACCCCTGCCATCATGACCTGAGCCAACCGCGAGATCATGACCTGAGCCGAAATCAGGAGTTGGAGGCTTAACCAACTAAGACACCCAAGTGCCCCTCTTCGGAGAAGACTTTAAGTGAGGCTTTTCTTGGCAAAGCAAGATTAGTGCCTTCAACGAGAATGAAAATAACAGAGTCCGTGTTACAACTGAGACGGACTTTTGTTTTTATAGTGCTCCTACATTCTGTATCAGTTTTTAATAGACTATTTTTTAGAGCAATTTTAGTTTTACACAAGTGAGCAGGAATTACAGGGAGTTCCCACATGCCCCTATTATTAACAGCTTGCATTAGTGGTACATTTGTCACAGTCGATGAATCAATATTGATACATTGTTATTAACCAAAGTCCACAATTTACATTTTAGAGGTCACTCTTTTGTTTGTACAGTTCTACAGATTTGGATGAATGGGTAATATCACCTATGTACTATTATAGTATCGTAAAGAATTGTTTCACTCCCCTAAAAATGCCCCGTGCTCCACCTGTTCCTCACCACCCCCCCCCCCCAATCATTAGTCTTTTTAATTTCTCTGTACTTGCGCCTGTTGCAGAATATCCTAGTTGGAATCACACAGTATATAGCTTTTACAGACTGGCTTCTTTGACTTCGCAATATGCATTCGTTTTCTCCATATCTTTTTGTGTAGTTTGGGTTTTCTTTACAAAAAAGGAAATTCAGATCTCTAAAAGTACACAGCAAATAGGAAACGCCATTTACCCACCTCTCTTAGGTTAAAAAGTTCTGACATATTTTGCCATCTTTGCTACAGCTGTCTCTTTTTTTCCTGTTTAGAAATACCCTGCCCGTGGGGGTTGGAGTCCCTGTGTTCTCTTCCCCGTCACTTTCCCACGAAGACGGCCTCTATCATGTACTTGATGTCCACATTCTTAGGGTTGTCAGCCTCTGTGTATCCAGAAGCAGGGACCGGTGTTGAACGGTGTGATGTTGAACTTGACATGAGTGACACTGTGTGGTGAGAGAGGAGACCTTTGAGGGATGCAGAGGGGCTTCCTTGTCACCCATGGCCTGCAGGGGCAGGGCGGGTAGAGGCTCCACCATGCCCCCCACCCTAGCAGCCTGCGCCCTGGATTCTACAAACTTCCCAACCCCACTGAGATGGGTCATGCTCCAAGAGAGCCAGAGAACAAAGCCCCTTTGTGACTTTTGTTTTGAATCTGGCTTGTGACAATGGGGAGGAATGGGGAGGGGTGTGGGGGGGAATGTGTGCCGGGAGCATGCTGTTGATGCAGGGGAAGAAAACAAAATCGTGGGTTGTTTTTTGTTTTTTGTTTTGGTGTTGTGTTGCTGCTTCCTACCTCTCTCAGCTCTCCGAACAGCAGGATTTCGCAATGGCAGCTTGGGAAACAGACCGAGCGCTCCGTTTAGAAGCAATGTGTATCAGCCCACTGAGATGGCCGTTGTGCTCAATGGAGGGACTGTAAGTATTAAGAGGTGATGTTTTGGCCGGAAGCCCAAGAGCGGTCAGTGTTGGGGGCAGCTTCAATGGGGGCATACTGCTCTGTGGAGGCTGCTTACGGGCCCTGCACACACACTGGCTCAAGTTGACACCCCTTGCAGCTAGAATGCATGCAATGCTTCCATTTCTCTTTCCCTATCTACCCCCTTTCTCCACACTCAGAAGATCCACCTATGTTTAGTAAACCATCTGTGGATTCGTTCGAAAGAGTCCCTCTTTCTTGGGGCTCCTCGTACCCAGTGAGTTCTGTGGCTTTCATTTTGTAGGAGGTGCCCCCCCCACCCCCAGAGGCGACTTTTAGGAAAAGCCCAGAGTTGTGAACCACCCCCCCCAACAGATTTTCCTGACATCCAACCCAGTGTTTCCCCCCTCCCCACCCTCCATCCCCCACACCGCGCCCCCCACCCTGTGCCCCAGCTGGGTACCGGGTTCCCCCACCTCCACTCCTTAAAAGATGTCTTAAGAAATTGGAGTGATTATCATTTCTCTTCTGCGAGCACAAAAACAGGTTTTACTATCTGATGCCAAACAGACCTTCAGCAGAATTGTCATTGTTTACATTTTGCCTCCGTGCAATTACATCATTTTGTTTCTCCAGCAATCCAAAGACACACTGTCATTCCCACATTTAATTTCCAAACATAGCTACATGCTTCTTTCAGAAACAATGCATCAAGCCAGTTTACACATGTAAATTGGACTTCCATTCCTATATCATGTGCCAATTCCATAACTCAGCCTGAGCTTTTTTTCTTTTCTTTCCTTTTTTTAATATAAGTCGGGGATGGTCTTTGATCTCTGGGTTTTCCTGGCCTTTTGAATGGTATGCAAGGCATTGGTTTGCACTGGTTTGGAACAGGCTCAAAGACAAATAGACTCACAGATTTGCTTTCTGAAAACCCCCTGCCATCCCTTGGGCTGTTTTATTGTCGGGTGCCAAGAAAAAGCCTGACTCGAAAGCATTCGGCCTGTGTGTTATAATAAATAATGTTAGAAAATGGCCCCATCAATCACTCTTAAGCCCTCCTAGTCTCTTCAAGGCCAGTGGGCATAAAAACACCATGGACTTCGAAAAAAGCCAAGTGGGTTTCTGAGTGAGGAAACAGCCATTTGGGGTGCATGATTACAGAAAAGGGGACCTGGCCTTCCCAAGAACAGAGCAGCATCACACACAGCGGTTGCTGCTTTTCTTGGGAATTACTCAGCCTGTTAGGAAAAAGCAAGGTAACTTATCTTTGGCACATTGTTAACGAATTGGTTTCTGATGTTGATTTTGCAAAGCACAAAGTTCTTAGTGTGTTATCCTTGTTTCCAGATCCCAACTGCTCCGCCAAGTTACACTGGAAGACACCTCTGGTGAAAGACTTTAAGTTCCAGAGAATAAGAATCTCTCTTACCGATTTTATTCCCTGGCTGTGTCTTTCTTGAGGGAGAAATCGGTAACAGTAGCCGAACAAGGCTGCCTCACAGCCAGGAGATCTAGAAATCCTACACAAGGGGATTTCGTGTAAATGTGAACACTGCTGAACCGAAAAGCTAACACCGACTGCCCTCCCGTCCCCTGCCACACACACACACACACACACACACACACACACACACGTAATACCAAACCAACCTCAATCCCTGCAAACTAAAGCAAAGCTAATTGCAAATAGTATTAGGCTCACTCGAAAATGTGGCTGGGAAGACTGTTTCATCCTCTGGAGGTAGAACAGAACCAAATTCACAGCCGGTGGGCCAGGCTGGTGTTGGTTGACTGTGGAGGTCCCCACACCATCGCCCCTCCCCAGCAAGTGCTGGACCCCAGGTGGCCTTTTGGAGATGACTGTTTCATTGAGAGGACTAATGGGGACTTTTCCACCAGCTTGCCTGTTGGTTTGCACATTTCAGGGGGGGTCAGGAGCAGTTAAGGAGTTGTGGGTGAGATTCCAAGGTGAGGCCCAGCCGAATCACGGGATGAGCTTTACAGCCAGTAGTGGGGGAGGGACCAGGGCATGTGCCAATGAAGAGAAGTCTATTTGGGAGTTGAAGTGACCATCACATTTAGAAAGTGGTGACCCACCACTGTTCCCTCTGTGGGCCTCCTGCTGCAGGTCTATGGCAGAAAAGCAAGCCCCCTCTCCCTCCTTGGTGGAGCCACAGCGATATTCCGCCTGGGACAGCAGTCTCTTTCCCTTGATGAGCTCCCCCTCGTCCTGCACTTGCCAGTGCACCCCCCGCCCCAAGCCCTTTCCCAGTTTTATTCCCTTATTCATTTTAAAAGCTCAGATGGGCCATCAGCTGACAGGCTCCCCCCAGGGTGGCAGGCCAGAAGGCAGGTGCCACAGCAGATTTTCCGCGATGATGGCACATGGCAGGGCATCCCAGGGGAGAGATGACACTCCGCTGCCTATGCAGTGAGTTCTCAGGTGTTAGATGTTGACGGAGTGCAAGTGCCAGGGATGGGTGGAGCACTCGAGGGGTTCTTGCTGCTTTTGGAGGGTATGTGGGACATGTTTTGACTTGGTTTTCTGTAAGTTCCATGAAAATGGTTCTCTTCAAAGCCCATTGTTTCTGTCATGGTTTCCATCTGTCCTAAGCAAGTCATTCCTTTGTTATTTGGCATTTCGAACATCTCGGCCATTAAAAGCCCCATGTTCTCTGCACTGTTTGGCCAGCATAATCACTAGCAGTGATGCAAAGCAAAGAGTTTTAACCTGACGGCATGAAATGTATAAAGAGGGTGAGTCTTTTGGCATATGCTCTAATGACTATATTGCTTTTTCTATGAAACAACCCATAAGCCTTTAACCTTTAAAGAAAATGAAAAAGGTTAGTGTTTGGGGCCGGGGGGGAACTGACCTCTTCATAAGCCAATATGTCTGAGCTGTTTTAATAAACCTTCTGATTTTTCTCAAGGCCCTAGTCTCTGCTGTGTCCCGTCCTCGCCACAGTTCCCCTCCCCCCTGCAACCTCGCAGAGCAATGGGGTAAACGAGGCCAGTTTGGCCATCCCTACGTGGCCCTCCTTCGAGTTTTCCTTCCAGCTAGTGCATTTCCTTGTGTTGCCACGCATGAGGAAAAAAAAGCATGGCACCAGAATGCCACCCCTACCTGACCTTTGGGAAACAGCCCCACCCCTGCCCAGAGCATGTGCTTGCTTCTAGAGGATCAGATTCCAATCCTCTCTCGAGGAGCGTCATTGGTGGACTGGAAAGCTGGAGTACTGGGGAGGAGAGGGAGGGAAAGAAGCTAGGACCCGGGGTGGGGGTGGTGGCTGCATGCAGACCCAGGATTGTGAAAATACAGAAATCTCCAAACGCCTCGGTCCAGTCCGATGAAAAACGACAGCAATACACATTCTCGTGCCAGGAAATGGTTGCTTACCCCCGCTCTCTGGAGTCCTTTGGAGCTCTCTGATCCCATCAGTGATTCCGCCTGCAAGAGCCCCCCTACCCCCCTTGCAGAAGGGGGCAATTCACCCGATCGTTTTCTCTCTCAGTTCTTGGTGGTCCAGGCGTATAAGGTGAGCACGGCGTAAATGGCTACAAGGGGGAAAGTAACGTTTCACCGACATAAAAACGGAATCAACTTTGAGCCATGGGAAAGAAACCTCACTTAATGAGACCTTTTCTCCCTCCTTTCTTTTTAAATCTTTGATACGTTATTGCACTTCTGGGTTTTGTTTTATTTTGGCTTTAAGGTTGAGAGTGGGCTGGATGCCCTCCTAACGGGGCAGAGGTGGGAAGTGAGGGCAGAGAGCAGAGAACGGGTATTTTTCTAATGACTCCACCTGAAGGGAACAAAGAGGCCCCTTTGCCAAGAGACTGTGGCCACCAGCTGCCCCCACAGAGCAAACTAAATACAAAATCAAATGGCACCTCTGTTTATGTAAACAACACCTGTTGAGGGAAAATGACCTGAAGGAGAACATCTGTGATCAAAATACCTAATTGTAAGCACAAATCTTTCTGTGTCCAGTTATTAAAATCACTCTGGGACTATAACAGCCACGCTTGTCCCCCCTTTTAATAGAAAATGGTCATTCTATCCTGGATTTCTCCACTGGATATGGAGGGTGGGGAGTGAGGGAATCAGCTCAGAGAATTGACAAACTGGGAAAATCTGGGGATCCCGTGCTTTTAGCACAGATCCCATCAGGGCCCACTGAACAAGGGTAAACTTGGAGTGGTCTTCTAGGTCGGCCAGTGCTGAATTAAACCCCAAACTGAAAGGGAGCGTTGTGGCTTTTATAATCCAATGATGCAATGATTATACCAGCTTACAAGAGTTCTCAGCAGGTGCTTTTTATTAATTGATAAAGAGCTAAGGCTCGTTTTTGATAGATAATATATATTTATTAAATGTATTAATGTGTGTTTTATAATGTACCTTCATCCTCCCCTGGCTGACTGTTGCATACTTATTAAAAAAAAATCGTTAAAGAAATTTCAAGACAATCAATGTGTACCATAAATGACTGTATATACATATTACAAATTTAAAGGTTGTAAAGCATGGGCAGATAGGTTTTATTTTCAAAATGCTGTTCTTAACACAAAAATAAAGGCTTTACTATTTACTTAAGATGTGTGGTAGCTTGTCAGAACCACCCAGAATAACTACGAGGCTTTTGGATCTGCCTGGAGGCTAAGTCTGTGGCATTTTGAATGGGGGGATCCTGGTTAACAGCAAACTGCAGAACAAATGAGGGTAATGAGTGAGCTCACCCATCAGATGAGGAACTTCCGATAGTACTTTGGGGACTCGACAACCAAGTCCTTTGTCTGTTATCGTTGTCTGGGTTTAAGTGTCTCGACTCGTTGGGTTTGCGGTCAGAGTTAACAGTCAGTCTCCTCTGGAAATGGTCATAGGCAATATGTCTTTTTTATGAAAAGAATACTCACCAGATAAACTTAAAACCCATGGCAGAGGTTTGGGACTTAAATTTAAGTATCGATCTTTGCAAAGGCAGCCAAAAGTGGGAAACTGGTAAGTAAAGCACTTCAACGTCTCTTGGCACTAGAGTTCGTTGTACATTTTAACGGCGGTTGGTGGAGAATATATCTGAAGCACTGAAGAAATAATAATGGATAAAAGAAGAAAACTTGGGGATAATGCAGAAAGTCATGATCAGGACTCTCGTATGATAAACTATACGCACTAAAGCATGTTTGCAACAAATCCTATCTTGTGCAGAAAAGATGCTGTATTCACATGTACCAAATCTAGTCGTTAAAAAAATCAACAGAGAGGAGGCATAATTTGTACATTTTCCTCACGGGTCACTGAAGCTCCGAAGGGAAAAGATCACACTGGTGGTTAAGGTGGTGGAGTCTTAGGTGCCACTTCCCCCTCCTCCTCCATTTTGCATTTCACTGCAAAGAAATGAAAGAGAAAGTCAGAATCGATTTGCGTACCTAGACAGACTTGTCATTTTGAAAACAGCAAACTTTGACTTGTGAGATCCGTGACACCAAAACCCGCTGGCCACCCACTATGGTTCTGGCGCCACGGAACCCCCGGGGAAGAAGACAGGGCCATTGTGCTCCAAGGACAGAATCTAAGGCTTCAAAACCACGTAATGTTCATGGCCATTCTTCCCCCCCCGCCCCAGTTTTATTGAAAAATTATCAACATACACTACTGTATAAGTTTGAGGCAGACAGCAGGATGGTTTGATTTGCATATCTTGTGAGCCAGTTACTAGAATAGGTTCAGCCGATCCCCATCTTCTCATACAGATACAATAACAAGAAAAGAAGAAAGGGAAAAAAGTCTTGTGATGAGAGCGCGTGGGATCTACTCTCTTCACAACTTTTCCTGTATATCATACAGCAGTGTTAGCTGGAGTCGTCACGTTGTACATTAGAGCCCTAGATCTGATTTAGCACGTAACTGCAAGTTTGTATCGTCCCTGGTAACCACAAGTCTGATCTCTTTTCCTGTGAGTTTGGATTTTGTTTTTTGTTTAGATTCCACATATATATATGAGGTCATACATAGTAGTTTTTGTCTTTCTCTACCTGACTTATTTCACTTAGCATAATGCCTTCAAAGTCCATCACAGCCATTCCTAATTTAGTTCAGTAGGTCAAAAGTGCGCTTTTCAGGTCAGGGGAACTGAAGAAAGGAAGTTTTACTGAAGATGATGACAGATTCCAGGCTCTTGACTCAGCCCAATCTGTCACCACTCACCTTGCTCCCCCCACCCACCCAAAATTTAAAAACTCAGGATAACACTGGGGTGAATACAAGGTCAGAAGGGAATCTTCTAGTCTTTCATGGTCTGGAAAAGAATGTGATCTGGGGGATTTCCTGCATCGGCCAAACAGGAAAGTTGGCAGAACACAGGACAGCACAACTTGTAAGGGAAATTGTCCCAAAAGGGAAAAGCCCCTCCCCTGGAAAAGCAGGGAAACCCAGTCCCCCAGGGTGGGGGGAATCCTTTCAGAAAGACCCTCTCATTTTTAAAAAAGTTTTTTTAAGATTTTATTTATTTGAGAGAGAGCATGCACTCCCACAAGCAGGGTGGGGGGGGGGGCCGGTGGGGAGAGGGAGAGAATGGAGAAATTTTAAGCTGAGCACGGAGCCCAGCACTGGGCTTGATCTCAGGATCCTAAGCCGAAATCAAGGGTTAGTTGCTGAAGCGAATGAACCGCCCAGGTGTCCCCAAGAAAGACCCTCTTGTTTTTAGTAAGTCTTTGCTTCTAGTGTCCAGGTGCTTGTGGAGAGCAGTGTTCGAGCATAAAGGGCGTGGGGGCTTGTTACCGTGAAGGGCACATGTTTTGATCCAACTGGGCCCGAGCATGGAGTGAGGTGGGGACGGCATCGCGGGCAATGCAGTTACTTCCTGTTGGAAGTGGACTGAAAAGCTTTCCGCAGCCCAGGCTAGCACAACAGTCTTCAAGCTGGGGCTACACAAAGACTTTCTAGGGTACTTGGTCATGGTTTATTCAAAGAAAGTCACCTTCCAAAGCCGTAGCTTCCACACCATGGACTTGCGGTGGTGGGGTTTATACTGATCCCCTTTCCTACCTCTCCCGGTGCCGCCATTGCCAAGTGTGTAAAAACTCCCCAGGTGCCAAACAAGGAGGCAGTTTGTCTACCAGAGTCTCCTTTCTATATTTAATAACTATCAAAAATCATAGCTTATTTATTTGGCTTTGTGAACTACTACTGACTGTATTAATAACTCAAACCAGAAAAAGTATTTTTAATACTTAGAACCTGTGGTCGCCGGAAATTTTAAAGAATTGTTTTGAGCATATACACCTTTTTTGTTCCATATATGGAAGTTTTACGGGTAAACACTGTGAATACCTTACGCGTGTCTAGATCCTATTGATGACACTGATCCTTCACAGCCAAGGACGCGCTACGGCTCCGTAGGTGCTTTCCCGCTATCCTGCCGACCGGTGGTGTGATCCGGACGGGAATGTTCAACAACTGAGCGGGGACGGCAGATTCCCGACCGGTAGCATCTGCCAATTTCCGTAGCCGATGTTAAGCTACCAGCCGGACCACATAATACAGAGCTGGGAGGAGGTCTGCTCGACCTGATGGAACAGCTCAGTACAGGGCTGCGCTGGGTCCCTACCTGGAGGTCTGCAGGAAGACCTCAGGGGCGAGATGGTGCTCTAGGCAGGGTTAGGGGGAGCAGCAACGTTTGCGCCACTGGGAACCTATCAGAAATGGAAACCCGCAGCTCTACCCCAGACTTGCAGAATCAGAAACAGTGGAGCCGAGCCAGTTCGTGTTTTTAACAAGCCCCCCAGGTGATGATGGATACGACTTAGAGTTTGACCCACTGCCGCTGGTTCTCCACCTTGGCTGCGTTGAAGAATTAGCTGGGCCATGTCTGAAGCCTATTAGTGCCTGGGTCTCACCCCAGACATTCTGATGTATGAGGCCCATCTGAGGCCCAGGTATTTATTCAAAGTTCCCATATGTTGCTACTGTTCGGCCAGGATTGAGAAATCCAAACTGGGGTTGGAGTCCTTTAAAAAAAAAAAGACCATAAAGACCCTCACAGCAGTTCAGAAAAGCTTAGAGTTCCCCTCAATGTCTCAAAATTGAAGCAGTTTGAATGACCTCTCTGGCCTACAGCTGGCAGACAGACGCTAGAGCCTACCAGTAGCCATAGAGGAAAGGAGGGTTGGCAGCTGGGAAGAATCCAGCCCTTGGGTTTTCTGTTGTTCCTCAGCCCTGCATGAAGAAAGACTTCACCTGCTCCCCTTTGTCCTAGTATCAACCAATTCCTGCCCATGCCTTGACTCCCTTAGCCACCCCTACACTTCACCTTTGCCTGGGGAAAAAGCCCTTATTATCTCTTTCTGATTATTAAACACAAAAATCTTGAGAAAGGAGAACAGAAAGGGATGCTAGGATCGCTCCTCCAAATTGAAAAATCAAAATACTATCTAGAGTTGATGGACTGGAAATAAAGGTGGACATGGAGCCTCATGATGGAATCACCTGGGGAGGTTTGAACATTCTCAATGCCCAGCCCCACCCCAGCCAATCAGGTCAGAGTCTCTGGGGGTGTCCACTGGTGCCACATATTGCAAAAGTGGCATTATCAAGTGAAACTGAGTGTGCACGCTCCCTGCAATGCAGCAGTTGCACACCTGTATCCATCCCCTGGGGAAACCTTTGCACACATGTTCTGGGCCACGTGGATTAAGTTGTCCATGATAGCAGGAAGCTGCAAACAACCCCAGTGTCTATCAATAGCTGACTGGATAAATAAATCGTGGTCTACTTGAACGATGAGTATACAGCAGTGAACGTGAATAAACCACAGCTACACCTGTCGACTTAGATTAGCTCACCCATGTTGAAGGAACGGTGGAAGGCACAGTGTAATACATATAGTGCGATTCTATTCCCAGCCAATCTAAATACCGAGGAGTGCCTATAAAGATAAGAAAAACTCTAAAGAGAGGCAAGAGAACCTGGCTGGCTCAGTCAGAGCGTGCAACTCTTGATCTCGGGGTTGTAAGTTCGAGCCCCATTTTGGGTGTAGAAATTACTTACAAATAAAATCTTAAAGAAAAAAGGCAAGACAACAATTAGCACAAAAGTCAGGGGAAGTGGCTTCACTGGGGGAGGAGAAGCGTTAAATGTGTTGACAGTATTCTATTTCCTTAACTGGTATGGTAGTTATACGTGAGTGTTTGCCTCATAGTTACAGGTACTTTATAGTCACTGTTGTATGAATATTTCCCCACCCCCAAAAACAGGTAAAAAGAAATAAACACGGGACGGTAGTATATCACTTGAAATTACAAAGTCAACTAATAAAGGAACAGAAAAGAACAATTTAAGTGCTTTGGGAGGTTGGAGATGGGGTATAAGTGAACTAGTCCTCATCTGTCAAAGTAGGAAATCAGTAGATAATGTCTAAAATCCTATCTATCATATCTAAAATCATAACCATCCAGAGAGAAACAGCTAAGAATTCAAAGTGATTGCTGTAGCAAAGGGTGACACAAAGATGATGCTCATTATGTCCTTCTGTCCATCCTATACAGCAGTCCCCCCCTTAACCTCGGAGGACAGGTTCCAAGACCCCCAGTGGATGCTCATAACCACAGATAAGGCCGGGGGGGGGGGTACTATCTTTTAACCATGGGAACCATGTGCAGGGACTACTTTGCTAAAAGTTAAGAAACAGATTAAAGTCTCCCCTTAGTGGCTTCCTTCCTCGTCTTGGCAGAACAGAGCCTTGCACAGGTAGGTCCACAGGTGGATAAAAGGAGGGAGCCACAGAGGAGGCCGCAGGGGAGAAGCAGGTAGCGACGACTGAATGAAAGAACCTGGTTTCCATTTTAGTTTAGAGCCATCAGCATGGTTGGCCTCCACCACCAACAGACAGATGCCTCCGTGCCCCTGCATCGTCCTTGTCCCCCTCAGCAGGCTGGTGCGCAGCCAGTTCCGGAAGGGCTGGAGAGTGGAAAATCCCAGAGCCGTGAGCCAGCCCTTCAGCTTCAATTAAAGGCAGTGTGACAAGAAAGGCCCTGCATACTAATGAGACTTGCTTATGGTTTCCTCCTCTCAGTCACCCTCCTCTCCTGTTCAGTCAGTGACCGGGCTGAGAACTCCGCACAGTTGGGAGAAACTGCCTAAGGCTTGAGATACAGGAAATTCAGGGATCATGGGGTCATCCAGCTGCTCATTTGGGTTGCCCAGATGTGGCCTCAGCATGAAGGGATCACCTGAGACAGACCCCTGGGCTACTCTACACCTTTAGACTCAGATCTCCAGGAGTGAATCCTGGGAATCAGCATCCCCCACCTCTGTGCTTGGCTTTGAGTGATCCTTTTGATGTGACAAGTTTGGGAAAGAGCACTGTATCACTCAGCCAGCACTCAGCACCTGCCTCCCGAGGGCCCAGGTGTTAGATGGTGCTGGGAGAGCAAATAAGACAAGGCCTGCAAAGTGCTTGGCACTGAGTCCTATCCAGAATTAAGCACTCAGTAAATATTACCGATTATTATTTTTAGGGCATAGTCTTTGATCTCAAGGAGCTTTCTGTCCAGACGGGGAAGCAGAAAAATAAACAGGGAATTGTAAGAACCAAAAGATGTGCACACACCATAGGGAAAAGTTGCTTCAATAAATGTCCATCCAAAGAGGAGCCTGGTTCACACACTCAAGTCAACAATATACTTAAGAAACCTTAAAGTATGAATTTGTTATCCAATTAGCCCCCAGTTTCTAGGATTCAAGGTAAATAATACAAGCAAACCCTTCTGTGGCACTGACCGAGCTCTTTACACGTATGAAGTGATGGTGAGGTTAGGTGCCGTGATTTTCCCGTCTGAAAGACAAGGAGACCGAGGCACACAGGTTACGTGGCTTGCCCATGGTCATACCTTGGGCTGTCTGGCTCCTGCATTCATGCTCTTAACCCCTGCAAGGTCATGGTCTCACAGTGTCTCTCACCCGGCAGATGAAGATCTCCGTACTCAAAGATACCACAACGAGGCATGCAGACAAAGGTGTTTCCTAACACATCATTTCACCACAAAAACAGCTTGGGAACAACCTAAACGGCCAACAATTGGGGAATGACTAGGTATCTGATAATTTATAAACTTGGTAAAACATACGAAGCCATTAAAAATGTGATGCTTTTGCCAACTTTGAAGGATCAGGGAGAAATGCCAAGCGGAATTCAGTGAGGCACATTTTCTGTAAATTTTGACAATGTGAATTTAAAATTGCTCAATACCAAAAGTTAACATTGTCTCCAAGGAGGACACCAAGGCTGTCTGTTGGTGTTGGAAGCCAAACATGATGATGTTTCTAGGGGCAAAGTGGAAACAAGTTTCTTTCATTCAATCAACTCTGCCCCTTTTTCCCCTGCCTTTCTAAAAAAATTTTTTTGGAGAACAAATGACTCCTGTTTCACATTTATTCCTGGTTGAGGCCTTCCACAGTACATCCTTAAAAAATTTTAATTTTTTAAAATATATCTTTTAAAAGATATATTTATGTATTTCAGAGAGAGACAGAGTGAGTGTGCCGTGCACACACACGAGTTGAGGGGGTAGAGGAGGGAGAGTGTCTTTTATTCTTTTTTAAGATTTTATTTATTTATTTATTTATTTATTTATTTATTTATTTATTTATTCATTTATTTGAGAGAGAGAAAGAGAGAGAGAATGAGCATGAGCAGGGGGAGAGACAGATGGAGAGGGAGAGGCAGACTTCCTAATGAGCAGGGAGCCTGATGTGGGGCTCGATCCCAGGACTCTGGGATCATGACCTGAGCCGAAGGCAGACACTTTGAGCCATCCAAGTGCCCCAGGAGAGAGAGTCTTAAACAGACTCTGTGCTCAGCGTAGAGCCCACAAAGGGTTCAATGTCACAACCCTGTGATCACTACCTGAGCTGAAACCAAGAGTCGGACACCTAACCAGTTTCACCTTTCAGGTGCCCCAAGGAGATAATGTATTTAAAGTGCCTGGTGCAAGGATTGACACATAGTGGATACTCAACTAATGTGACTTCTTTTCTCCTACATGGACTGTAGAAATGTCAGCTGAAATCCTGCTAGACAGTTCACTTAGCATTTTTTTTAAGTTTTTATTTATTTATTTGACAGAGAGCGAGCCAGCCATCGAGAGAGAGAACACAAGCAGGGGGAGTGGGAGAGGAAGAAGCAGGCTCCCAGCGGAGCAGGAAGCCTGATGTGGGGCTCGATCCCAGGACCCCGGGATCACGCCCTGAGCCGAAGGCAGATGCTTAATGACTGAGCCACCCAGGCTCCACTTCACTTAGCATTTTCAAAAATTCATAGCACATCACTCATCTGCCAGTTATTTCTCTTGCAAGCTCGCTATCAAACACAGTTAAGAACTCGAAAGTAAGCAGATGCCAGCGTAGATGCTCTGAAATGCGTGCCCCAAACTCTGCTGTATTGGTTACAGGAGAGCCCCTGCAGCCTCTCTCAGAACATGTGTGCTCATTCTTTAAATCTCATTCTGGCAAACGGAGCTATCCCAAGAGTATAACTGAGTTTAGGAACACAATGGTGTGTCCCAATGGCGGATGATGACATAAAACAGTGTGCATCATCGTTAGACGTCATGGAAATTATAGGCATGATGAGAGAGCTAGCACACATCCACCCACCCACTAGGGTGGTGACAATGAAAGAGACTCACCATATCAAGTGTTAGCAAGGATGCAGAAGCGACTGGAAAGTTCAGGCACCACTAGTGAGAACGGGAAACAGGGCAACCGCTTTAGAAAAGGACTTGACAGTATCCTCTAAAATCAAATATTTTGTATACTCACAGACCCATCAATTCCACTCCTGGGTAGTCTGTAACTGAAGTGAGTGTTTCAAGCCAGAATACGTATACAAAGACATTCATAATAGCAGCATTTTTCATAATAGCCAAAAACTGGGTACAACTCAAGTGTTCATCAGTAAAGTGAATGGATATACAAACTGTAATCATATTCATATGAAAGAATACTACACATTGGTGAAAAAGAGCAAACTACTGTTATCCTCAACAATCTGGCAGAATCTTCCAGACACAATGCTCAGAAAAAGATGCCAGGCACCAAGAAGTTCATCCTGTGTTTTTTATCCCCATTAATATCCTCATTAATATGAAGTTTGAGAATAAGCAAAACTCTTCTATGGTTTTAGGAGTCAAAACAGAGTTTGCTTTGGGTTTGGGGGCTGCTGACTGGGTGGGGCACGAGCGAGCCCACAGAGGGGCTGGACATGTCTTTATCTTGATCTGGGTGGTGGTTATGCTGGGGTATACGCACACAGAAGTTCACTTAGGACTAGTATATCCTACTGCCTGTAAGTTTTACTTCAACAGAAATTAAAATAAAATAAAATAAATTGGAAAATGGGGAGGAAGAGAATAAAGATCTGAGGACCTTTGAATTCAGATCCAGGGCCAAAAGTCTTAGGTGCCTCAGCAGTCCCTAGGGGCACCACACACCTTGCAACAGAATATTAACAATATCACATAAGTAATCAAGAAACTTGCATTAACTGAATGCTAGACATTAGGTTCATTTATCAGCTCATTCAATCTCCCCAGCTACACTGGGAGGTAGATGCTATCATTATTTCCATTTTAATGATGAGAAAACTAAGGCTCAGAGACACTATGCAACTTGCTCAAGGTCACAGAGCTAAGTAAATGGCCATGCCAAGATTCTAAGCCTGGTCTATCTGAGTTCGAAATCCATGGTCTAAACCATCAAGTCATCCCTGATCATGACCCAGAAGCATCCAATGGAGCTTACAGTCATGTTCCATACTTTCCAATTAGGAAGGCAGGGGATCTACATATATATTACCAAGATTTTATTTCTCTTCTGCTTCATTGGACTGAATTTTAAAAATCAGGTTATTTTTCCATTATAAAAATAAAATGTAGCCATTATAGAAAATTGGAAGAACACAGAAAAAGTGTAAAGAAATCAACAACAACAAAAAAAAAACTCCATGTTCCCCCAGTGGAGGAACAAATGGTGGAAAATTTTTTGTTGTTTAGGAAGAAATGTATGTTGGGGCGCCTGGGTGGCTCAGTTGTTAAGCGGCTGCCTTCGGCTCAGGGCGTGGTCCCGGGGTCCTGGGATCGAGCCCCGCATCAGGTTCCTCCACTGGGAGCCTGCTTCTTCCTCTCCTACTCCCCCTGCTTGTGTTCCCTCTCTCGCTGGCTGTCTCTCTCTCTGTCAAATAAATAAATAAAATCTTTAAAAAAAAAAAAAGAAGAAGAAATGTATGTTGACTTTCGAGGGGTAAATGTCAGTAGTCTGGTAAGTTTACCTCCCTTTCTTGACAATGTCAGACGTTGGGCTGCATTATTTTAGGGAAAGTTGAGCCTTGGAAGCCACAAGGCATCGGGAAGAATTTGACAGTCTTGAATGTGCAATAATTAAGACTTATTGCTAACTTCTAAACAGTGTTACTAAAGTAAACTCAGTGAAGTCTCCTTGAAGGCAGTATTTCAAATGGGAACATTTGGTGCTGGAAGTGACAACGTTGGTTGTATTGAGACATCAAATTTTGACCCTGGAAAAGATCTGGATTCCTAGAAAGGAAGATGTTTAACAAAAGGCTTGTTTTTTATTTTATTTTTCTTTTTAATAAGTGAGGCCCCGGTTGGGGAAGGGAACCACCAAGGCAAAACCAGTGACCGGGGCATCGGAGCAGGGTGTAGTTGTTCAGAGCACACCTTCTGGAACCAGAATCCTAGCATCATTTACCAACTGGGTGACCTGAGAAAGTCTCTAAAGCCCTTGGAAGCCTCCGAGACCTCAGGGATAATAAGACCTTCCTCTCAGTGGCATGAGGATCAAATGAGATGACCCATTGCCCGGCACACAGTAGGTGCTCAATAACATTCTTTTTTTTTTTTTTAAAGGATTTTATTTATTTATTTGACAGAGAGACAGAGAGAGATCCTGAGCAGGGGGAGCACCAGAGGGAGAGGGAGAAGCAGGCTTCCAGCTGAAAAGGGAGGCTGATGCAGGGCTTGATCCTGGGACCTTGGGATCATGACCTGAGCCGAAGACAAACGTTCAACCGACTGAGCCACCCAGGTGCCCCAAAATTCTTTTTTTTAAGATTTTATTTTTAAGTAATCTCTACACCCACTCACAACCCTGACATCAAGAGTTGCCTGCTCTACTGACTGAGCCAGCCGGGCACCCCTCAATGAAATTATTTCTTTTTTTTTTAAATACTTTATTTATTTGAGAGAGTGCACACAAGCGGCGGGGGTGGGGTGGGGGGAGCAGCAGAGGGAGAGGGAGAAGCAGACTCTGCTGAGCAAGAAGCCCGATGATGGGCTCCATCCCAGGACCCCAGGATCATGACCTGAGTGGAAGGCAGACACATAATGGACTGAGCCACCCAGGTGCCCCTCAATTATTTCTTAATCATACAAGTAACAGTGTCTGTAGAAAAACTGGAAAATATGCTATTTTCAAACAGATGTTTAAATGAATTTTCTTTAAGTCATGTGGATAAGGTTTATGTGCTATTCATATGTCTAAATCTCTGTAAGCATTTTCTCTCCACCTCTCAATTTCCGAGGGTAGGTCCATTTAGCTGAATCTCATCAAGACCAGAGTTTCAGCACAGCCGATTACACTGCCACCATCCACTAGGTTGCCCTTCAAAATTCAGTGTCTTCAAAAGTCTAGTGAGTCATGGGTGTGAATGAACAGACGAACCCCATCAGCCGCGTCTTGTGACTTTTTTATTTATCTCTGCATTCTCAGCTGCCGCTGCCAAGACTGAACCTTTAGAAATATCCCAAGCATTTTGAATTAGCCTGGGTATAAACAGTCTCATCCAGTTCAGACGGGCAGAAGCTCCTATATTAAATGTTGCCTTTAAGCGAAAAGGAAACAAATCATCCAGTTTATTTTTAAGCAGTTCCTTTAGAAGTGTAACAATTTAATAACTAATCGAGAAATCATTTCAATCTGTACTGAGGGACTGGGGCAGTATTCACTCATTACCTTAGTGCTTGGTCCAGAACCCAGAGCAGACTTGAGCCATCTCAAGTCAAGAAACTCCAAAGACTAAGAAAACAAACTTATCAAACGTTAAGAAAGGGGTTGGGAATTAACAAACCAAGCGTTTCAACCACAGGGTTCTTCCTAATAGGAAGAATACTGAAGAGAAAATGTGAATGTTTCTAACCATGGATATTGGTGAGAAACATATGTACCTCCAAACAAAACTGCATTTTAGAAAGAGTTACTCATAACACCTATGTCATTCTTAACCCATAAATGTCTCCTAAATGCATCCACTTCTGCCCATTCTCACTGCCACTGGTCACCTAATCTCTCCTCACCTGCGGCCACATCCATCTTTTTAGATAGCCCAGCTGATGCCGCCATTGCTCAGCTAAAACCCTTTAAACGCTCCCTGCTGCCCTCAGGATCAAGTCTACAGTCTTTAACAGGTCCATGAGGCCACTGCTTTCTCCTGGCTGCCCCATCACCCTGCATTCTGCTTTTGCCACATAGGCCTTCTTTCGGTCCCCCTTCCAGGTTCGGGGTCTTTACTTAGGTCCATTTCTCATCCTGGAAAGCCCTCCCTGCCACTCACATCTAGTTAATTCCTAGCTCACTTCTGATCTCAGCCTAGGGGAACCTAGTCAAATTTCCCTGCTAGGCTCTGGTAGCACCCTGGACTTCTTTGTAGCACTCACCACAGTTTGTAATCAAGTACTTGTGTGATTACTGGAATAGTGTCTGTTTCCTCCACTAGACTTTGGGTTTCTAGGAGAGCAAGGTGGTGGTGTATGGTCTCCATTGTATCCCCAGCACCTGGAACTGTCCAGTCCCACCCCCAGAGCGGGTGCTCGATCAATCCTTGTTGACCTAATTAAGGAATCCTACTCTAGCTTCCTTTTGTAAGCCCCAACCACCCTCTCTCTCAGACACAAAAGGACACACATCTTTCTTGGGAAAAGAACACTCAGACTTTAGTATCAGAGAGGTAAATGTTTTCATTTTGGCTCAGCACTAACTACCAGCACACCCTAGGCCCAGTCATTAACCTTCTCAAAGCTTCTGTTTCCTTGCCTATAACATTGGGTTCCCCATGGATCTTATTGCACAAGTAATCTTAATATTTAAATACATTAATTGAGGCCACATACAAAAATCCACCACAAGAATGACGGACAAAACAGATGCAACAGGTGCATAATAAATGGTAGTTCTGGGGGTGCCTGGGTGGCTCAGTAGGTTAAGTGTCTGCCTTTTGGCTTAGGTCAAGATCTCAAGGTCCTGGGATCAAGCCCCGCATCAGGCTCCCAGCTCACTGGTGAGTCTGCTTCTCCCTCTTTCTCTCCCTCTGTGATCTCTCTCACTCTCTCACTCTCAAATAAATAAATAAAATCTTTAAAAAAATAATAAATGGTAGTTATTATCATGGTTCAAACTGCTGTGTGCCTGCTTTCCTAGGCTAAGCCGCTTTAGCCCCTGCTGCTTCTACAAAGTAATCCAAAGCAACAAAATACGTTGGGGGCCTGCTGCCTCACTTTTTGCATTCCTTTGTCAGCATCTACTGTGTGCTTGTTGATGCTAGATCTAAAATGGTGAACACGCCAGACAGAGCCATTGCTCTCTTGGAGCTAATCCATGTTTTAATTAAAAGATAAGTGTTTTCAATATGTAAACAATATCTTCTATAGCTACACAAATGGAATTAAACCATCTCATGGCCATTGCTGAAAAATTATTCTAAGAAACTAATCTGAAATACATACAAAGATTTAGGAATGAAGGCATCTACTTGGTGCATGATATTTAAAACACTGTTCTTTGGCTAATGTGAGAAACATTTAATGCCTACTCTTTATTTTTTTAAATGTACTCTTTAAACATTTTTTTAAAGTAATCTCTACACCCAATGTGGAACTCAAACTCAAAACCCTGAGATGAAGAGTTGCATGCTCCACCAAATGAGCCAGCCAGGCTCCCCTAAGGTCTACTCATTATGATTGTAATTCCCAGGCTGATAGGAAAGACCTGAATGTCAGGGCATCATCTCCATTTTGGCTACCTGTTGCAACCTTTTTTTTTAAGATTTTATTTATTTATTTGACAGAGACACAGCCAGCGAGAGAGGGAACACAAGCAAGGGGAGTGGGAGAGGGAGAAGCAGGCTTACCGCCAAGCAGGGAGCCCGATGCGGCGCTCGATCCCAGGACCCCGGGATCATGATCTGAGCCGAAGGCAGACGCTTAAGGCTGAGCCACCCAGGCGCCCCTACCTGTTGCAACTTTTAATGTAGCTAGCAACAGTAACAACAACAATGATGAAAATAATAATAACAGTTATTATTATTATATAGGAGCACCTGGGCAGCTCAGTTGGTTAAGCATCTGACTCTTGATCTCAGCTCAGGTCTTGATCATAGGGTGGTGAGTTCAAGCCTCACATTGGGCTCCATGCTGGGCATGGAGTCTACTTACACAATAAAAACATAAAAATAACTATAAGTACTACTGATTGAGTCGTATGTGTGCTAGGCCATATATTCCTATATTCCTTTAATCTTCAAAACAACTCTATTATAATTATCTGAATTTTTCAGATGAGAACATTGAGGTTCAGAAAGGTTAGTGACTTTTCTAAGTTGCAAATGTGAGATTTGACTCTTATTTGTGCCTATTCTACTTTTAGGGAAATCATCTCAACATTTGAATGAAAAGATTGATGTTTTCAATACGTAAAAATATCTTCAGTACCTTCACAAATATAAAACTGTCTTAGGAATGAAGGTAGCCATGGTGTCAATATTTACAATGCTGACGTTCAGAAACAAGTGTCTGGTAGGAAGATAATTAAATTATGTACTAAGCGTATGTAAAATAAGTTTATAATATAGAAGGATGTTTACAATCTAGAGTTAGGGACACATGAAAATAATTGTTATGGAGTGTCATTTCATTGATGTAAAATGAAAGATAAAGTTGCATTTTCAAAAACACTGACAATAAAGATGATAATTAGAGATTCAAAGGTCCCAGATTTGCCAAAAAACAACCTCAGAAAAAAGAAAGTTGGAGGATTCGAATTTCCTGAATTAAAAACTTATTATAAAGATACAGTGATGGAGACTATGTGGTACTAGCATAAGAATAGACATATAGATCAACAGAATAGAATTGAAAGTCCAGAAATGAACCCTTACATTCATGCTCGACTGATATTTAACAAAATTGCCAAGATCATTTCATTAGGGAAAGAAGAGTCTCTTCAACAAGTGTTGCTGGATGCCTGCATAGCTACATTGGGAAGGATGGAGTTGGACCCTTTCCTTAGGCCATATACAAAAATTAACTCAAAATGGGTCAAAGACTTAAATGCAACCACTTGAATCATACAACTCTTAGAAAAAAATAAAATAAATCTCTATGACCTTGGAATAGGCCATGGTTTCTTAGATATGATACCAACAGCACAACCAACAAATGAAAAAATAAATTGGACGTCATCAAAATTGAAAACTCTTGTGCTTCAAGACACCAAGAAAGTGAAAAGACAGCCCACAAAACTGCAAATTATGTATCTAATAAGAGACTTGTGTCTAGAATATACAAGGAGCTCTTATAGCTCAACAATAAAATGACAATCCAATTTAAAAAGGCAAAGGATCTGAAAAGGCATTTCTCCAAAAAAGATATACGAATGGCCAATAAGCACATGAAAAGATTCTCAACATCATTAGGCATCAGCAAAACATACATCAAACCGCGATGGGATACCACTTCACACCCACTAGGATGGCTAGAATCCAACAGACAGATAATAACGAGTGTTGGCAAGGATGTGCAAAGATTGGAACTCTCATCCATTGCTGGTGGGAATGTAAAACGGTACAGTCTGGCAGTTCCTCAAACAGTTGAATCTAGAGTTACCATATGACCCGGCAATTCCACTTCTATGTATATACCCAAGAGAAATGAAAATGCATGTTCACACAAAACCGGTTCATGAATGTTCATAGAGCATTATTCAAAATTGCCCCCAAATGGAAATGAGTCCAATGTCCATCAAGTGATGAAGAGGTGAATGAGATGTGTTACATCCGTACCATGGAATATTATTCAGCCATGTTATGAGCTGAATTGTGTTCCCCCTCCAATTCGTATATTAAAGCCCCAAACCCCTCAAGTGACTGCATTGGAAATAGGGCCTTTAAGGAGGTGATTAAGGTTAATGAGGTCATAAGGGTCAAGCCCTAATCCCATAGAACTGGTACTGTCCTAAGAAGAGGAAGAGATACAAAGCTCTCCCTCCGCTGTATGAAGATCGAGCTGGGAGGCAGCTTCCGCAAGCCTGTAGGAGAGCTCTCACCAGAACCTGACCATGTCAGCACTCTGATCTCCAACTCCCCGCCTCCAGCACTGTGGGAAAATATCTGTTGTTTAAGCCGGCTAGTCTGTGGTATGTTGTTACGGCAGCCTAAGCTGACTAATACAAGCCATAAAAAGAAATGAAGTATAGATAAATGCTATGACATGGATGGACCTTGAAAACATTGTGCTGAGTGAAATAAACCAGTCACGAAGGCAACTCTACAGAGACGGAAAGTAGATTAGTGGTTGTCTGGGCCTGGGAGGAAGGGGGGGTCTTGGGGAGTTATGGCTAAGGGGAGTAGGGTTTCTTTGTGACATGATGAAAAGATGCTAAAATTTATTGCAGTCATGGTTGCAAATTCTGTGAAAATACTAAAAGCCACTGCTTTGTACACTTTGAATTGTATGACATATGAATTATATCTCAATAAAGCTTTTTTTAAGAAAGAAGGACAACCATTCAATAGTGGTCATCTGTGGGTGGTAAGACTTACATTGACCAACTTTTTTGTTCAATTTTCCACAAAGGGCAATTATTGCTTCTTTTTTGCAAGAATTACTTTTATAATCAGTTAAGAAGAAAGTTACTTTCAAAAATTCCTTGAAAACAAAGGCCAGCAGTATTCTCCTTTCTTCAAGGCTGATAAAACTCACACCTTTGCAAAAGTCAGATACCCCCAATGAAAACTCCCCCTCGACCAGGCTTCTCAGTGTTCCTTGTTCTTTCATATACACAATCTCATGTGAAATTCCCAACCTCTGTGTTGTAAACAAGGCAGATAGATGCCTGTTTTCTTTCTGAATGTATTTATATCTCGCTTTCTCCCTAAAAGGATTTGAGATACTTCATGACAAAATATGGTAATAAAAATAGAAGGAAAAAAAAAAAGAAAAAAGGAAAAGTCCAAAGAGAAATGAATTCTGATGCACTAGCCCAAAAAGCCATTAAGCCGTTACACAAGATCTTTAAATTGAACTCTGAGGTTCCCGGCAGACAAGGTAAACAGGGAAAGTTAGGGAAGAAGCAAACCATTTCCTCAAGGGAAGCAACATTTTTCTGGCACCATGTGCTGTATAACATTTCTCATATGAGGACTTATTTTTGTAAAAGGATTCAGATGGAGTTTGACCCTAACAACATTTTTACGGAAGATGCCAAAGTACATTTAATATGGCTGTTTCCTAGAGCTACCCTGCTTTCGTAAGCCAAACATACACGGTTTTGTAAGCCAAAGATATGGCAAATTCAGGTTAAATCTAAATCTTAGAGGACCTGAGTTTATCTGATCTAATCCAGTGGTTTTTATCTTTGTAAACTGCCACCTACAATAAGAAATACAATTTATATTGCTTTAATAGTACACACACACACACATACACACCTGAAACTAAACTTTCACCTATGAGCATTCCCTTATTATAAGCAATACATACTAATATTTTCTGGATCTATGCTTTTATTTTTTAAAGATTTTATTTATTTATTGTAGGGAGAGATAGAGAGAGAGCACGAACAGGGGGAGGGGCAGAGGGCGAAAGAGAGAGAATCCCAAGCATATGCCACACTGAGTGCGGAGCCCCACTCGGGGCCGGATCTCAGGACCCTGAGATCACAACCTAAGCCAAAATCAAGAGTTGGACACTCAACCGACTGAGCCACTCAGGCACCCCTACTCTTTTATTTTTTACATTCTGTGGCAACCCACCAATCGATTTCACCATCCACAGTGGGAAAACAGCTCCAATATGCTTCAAAAGCCGTATGGTTTACAGTAGTCACTGATCGTTACTGAGCACCTAATGTGTATGAGGCATTGGACTGAGCATGTTACACGCACTGTCTCATATGGGTCTCTTTGGGATCCAGTGAGGGGAGTACCTTTATCATTTCCATTGTACAGATGAAGAAACTAAAACATAGAGAGGTTCAGTAACTTGCTCAAGGTCACAGAGCCAGTGAGAATCTGCAGGTAAGCGTGAGCTCAAATCTTTTAACTCAAATCACCTCTCAGTTGGACTTTTAGAGGGGTGTTAATCTCATTTCACAGTTAAAAGATGGAAGATCAGAAAGGTTAAGTGCCTTGCTCAAAGACACACAGCTAGGAAGCTTCCAAGCAGGGTTTGAAGGTACATCTTGGGACTCCAAGCCCTGGACTTTTTCTGCCATTATTACCTGCTCTCTCTGGATAGCTTCAAACATCACTTTGAAACCTCTTAAGAGACGAATCTCTAGATGCCATGAAAAGCAAATGAGGGCAACTCCAATGCACATGGCAACAGGAAGATGTTACATAAGACTCAATTTCTGCTACCTCTCTCCTACTTGGATGGGACAAAATAAGGCACTTTTTAAAAGTTTTTCTAGGGGCACCTGGGTGGATCGGTCAGTTAGGCGTCTGCCTTCAGCTCAATTCATGATTCCAGGGGCCTGGGATCGAGCCCCACATCAGTCTCCCTGCTCAGCAGGGAACCTGCTTCTCCCTCTCCCTCTGCCATCCCTGCCTGCACCCCCACCCCTCCACCTGTGTTTTCTGGCTCTAGAGAAATAAAAATCTTAAAAAATCTTAAAAAAAAAAAGTTTTTCTGTATACCAAAGTATTAGTGACAGCATTGGTGGGTAACTTTTTCTGATCTCTTGATGCTTTTCTGTATTTTCATCATGAGAATGTATTACTTCAATAAGGGGACAGTTTTTAAATTAGCTTAAAAGGAATCAGCCTGTCCTTCTTAACATCTAGCTTCCATAGCTCTTTACCTTGAAAATTTTCCATGTCCTGGACTAATGAGAGTTGAATCTGGAAATTGGCAAGACACTTTAGCTATTCAGATCCTAAATTTAGATCCTAAGGGCAAATACCATGCGTCAACAGGGCTGTACTGGCGCTCGCAGGGAGAAGGCGGGACAATTAAGCGGGTGGGACCACTGCCCTTCAAACCAGGCTAACAGGCATAGAGGGACATGTGCTTCTTGCCCTCAGTGATTTAATCAGAGGTTGGATCCTGATGGATTTCGTATGAAACCAAACACCAACAGATTTCTCCTGAGCATTTGAACTCCATAAATAACTCTGTGCATTGCAGCATAATGAGGTGGGAGAGAGGAAGGACTCTGGAATCTAGCTGTCTGGCTTTGCTACTTCTTTGCTGTGGGGCCCTTGCTACACTGTTCAGCCTCTTTATGCCTCAGTTTCTTCATCTATAAAATGGAGACCGCAGTAGTACCTGCTTCACAGGGCTGCTGCAAAGACTGAGTCCCCGTTATGGAAACACTTGGAAAAGTGTTTGCCTCATAGCAAGCACACAGTGAATATGAACACCCTGTGTTATGATTTCAGAAAACATAAATAATCAAAAAAGGAAAGTGAAAACCCAAACAGGCAGAAATCAATCAACCCATCAATCACCAGCATTACTACCACTTAGAAATAATCACTATACCGGGGTGCCTGGCTGGGTCAGCTGGAGAAGCATGTGACCCTTGATCTCAGGGTTGTGAGTTTGAACCCCACGTTGGGTGTAGAGATTACTAAAAAAAAGAAATAAACTTAAAAAAACCCACAATTAACATTTTAGGATTATATTCTAGTAGACTTTTCTCTTTGTCCATTTATATATTATATGTAAGCATATGCCTTCCCTTTATTTGTTTGTGTGTTTGCTTGCTTGCTTGGAAACAGTTCCATTTACTTGTCCTTGGAGTGTTTAGCAAGCTAGATAATTTGGGAAGGGGATTATGAAACACAGATTCACTCATTAATCGACAGACATTTCTTGAGCATCTACCATGTGCTGGACACTGTTCTAGGTGCTAGGGATAGAGAAGTGAACAAAACAGGAAAGAACAAAAAAGTCCCTGCTGTTACAGAATTTAAATTGTATGGTTACACAGGCAATAAACAAAATAAATCTTTAAAATCCTGGGTGATTCAGAAGAATTAAACATTTGGAAAAAATTCTGAGTACGTTATGTGTACTATGTAGTCAAAGACAATTTGTAGAGAAACTCGTACAGTTAACTACAACGTATATGCAGCCCCGTGTAACATACACAGGAAACATGGCGCCCAGCCATCTGGGACTCAGCTTCCTCCAGATCCTTCATCACAGCCTGAAGGGCAGCCATGACATGTTTCTTTATTCCTGTGAGGCTGCAAAGAAGGGGTGGCACCCACACCAAGTTCTTGATCTATGCCCACCAGACACGGCATGTTGTAATAAAAGTCTGGAAGCGGTCAGCTCTTTTTGAATCACCCTGCAGAGAACATGCCGGATGGGGACAAGCAGGGCAGGGGGGTGGGGAAGCAAGGGTGGTCAAACAAGAGGACTCTCTAAGGAGGTGACATTAAGCTGACAGTCATGGAGGTGATACAGCATCAGCCATCAGGATATTTGGGATCTGCGCCTTCATTTTTTTCTCTCAGTTTCTTTTTTAAAGATTTATTTATTTATTTGGGGGGTGAGGGTGAGGGGCAGAGGGAGAGAGAGAATCTTAAGCAGACTCCCTGCTGAGCAAGGAGCCCAACGTGGGGCTTGATCTCACGACCCTGAGATCATGACCTGAGCCGAAATCAAGCGTCAGACGTTTAACCCACTGAGCCACCCAGGGGCCCCCTTCTTCTCTCAGTTTTTTATTGTGGTAAAATGCACATAAAACTTACCATGTTAACCATTTTTAGGTGTACTGTTCAGTGGTATTAAGTATCTTCATACTTGTTGTGCAACCATCACTACCATCCGTCCCCGTGACTGTTTTCATCTTGCAAAAACTGAGACTCTGTGCCCATTAAACAAGAACTCCCCATTCTCCCCTCCACTCAGCCCCTGGCAACCACTGTTCTATTTTCCATCTCTATGAATTTGACTACTCTGAGTACCTCTTGGAAGTGGAGCCATACAATCTTCGTCCTTTTGTGACAGGCTTATTTCACTCAGCACAGTGCCGTCAAGATTCATCCGTGTTATAGCGGGTGTCAAACTTCCTTCCTTTTTAAAGCTGAATGATATTTCACTCTATGTAGAGACCACATTTTCCTTATCCATTCATTTATTGATTGACACGTGGGGTGCTTCCACCTTTTGGCTATTGTGAATAATGCTGCTGTGAATATGGGGGCACAAATACCCCTTCAAGATTCTGCTTTCCGTTCTTTGGTGTACATAACCAGAAGTGGAATTGCTGAATCATACGGTGATTCCTTTTTAAATTTTTTTAAGGAACCACTTTGGCTGTTTTACCATTTTACATTCCTACCAACAATGCATAAGGACTCCCAATTCTCCATATCCTCACAAGTATGTGTTATCTTCTGGGGGATTTTTGATAGTATCCATCCTGTACCTTTTAAATTTTTTTTGTAGCAGCTTTATCGAAGTATGAGTCACATACCATACAATTCGCCTATTTAAAGCACACAATTCAATGGTTTTCAGTAGAGTCACAGATGTGTGTAATCATCACCACAATCAATTTTCCTTTTCCTTACCCTAAAACGAAACCCCATACCCTTTTGCTATTCCCCCCCATTCCCCCAGCCCTAGGCAACCACTGATCTACTTTCTGTCTCTGTGGATTTGCCTATTCTGGACATTTCATAGAAATGAAATCATATAATATGTGGTCTTTTTGATGTCTGGCTCTTTGCACTTAGCATAATGATGTCAAGGTTCATCCACGTAGGAGCAGGCATCCATCCTCCATTCCTTCTCATAGTGTGGTCTTCATTTCTGCATTGAACGCCTTTCGAGCTTTTGGAGAGCATGAATTCCAGACTTCTCCCTCAGCCTACCAGTCCATGGACTGACTGAAAAGAAGGTTGTGAGAACAGCAAGGCAGTATGATGTTTTGGAAAGTTCTAAATTTCCTCAGTTCTGCCACTTATCATCTGTGTGACCAAAGGTGAGTGACTTAACCTCTGAGACACTCTCCTCCCCTGAAAGATAGGGGTAATACTAGTTTGTACTAGTTGAATTTATTGTGACGATTAGAAATAATATCTGTAAGGTACCTGGCACATCAGAGACATTCAATAAATCGAGCTTTCGTGAGGACCATGGATCTTTGCAGACCATCAGGGTTTGGCAGTTAAGGATATAGGCAACACCACCCTGCAGGCCAAAACACCACACAGCAGGAGCAAGTTCCCATTGCCCTCCCTTTGTTAGCTCCAACTTTCATTCAGAGTCACCCCTGAGTGTGACGGACGCAAATATGGTGATAAGAAAATCTCTCAATCTAGGCTCCCACTCCTCAAATATATGATCAAACAAAAATCTCCTTTTTAACATCCCTGTGCTTTCTCCCCAAACTCTCCTAAATGGCCAAATACCCAATCCATCCTTTCCTCTTCCCCCTCTCAACATCTAAACCTCCCCAGTTACCCTCTGGCCCTCAACTATCCCACCCTACTCTCCCCAACAAATGCCCAGAATGTTCACCATCTTATTGTTCTTGCCTTCAGTCTTGAGACCAAACTCCCAAGACCAACGATCACCACCAAGACAACAGCAAGTTTTCCAAAGTTTGCATTTGCTCAGCAATAGGCCTCTTGCCCAGGGGGCAGGAGATTCTACAGCAAACACCTATGGGATTTCTTGTTTATAGAGATTTCCTGGTTTACTCCTTCAATTTTTCAAAGGAGAAAGCCAAGTCCATCTACCTGGTAAATTGAAGAGGTGGGCCAGGAACTCAGATCCCCTGAATTTTAATCCAAAAGAAATTGCATTAGTGAGAAGAGCCTTGCAAAGGAAGATTTTGAATCCAAAATCTATCCCTATTGCCGGGACCTTGCAACTAATCCACAGTATTAGGATTTTGCTGATGTGGTTACAACACATTCTCTACTAAGAATAAACCCATGTAATCACTTTCTCTGGCCTCTAGCCTGACACATCTTATAAATTTCCCCCCAGGGGTTGCTAATCTGCAGCCAGGATGGAGAAGCACTGCTATAGGTAAATTACCTGGAATAAAAATTTTATATATATTTCTTGGCAGTTTAAAAAGTATTACTAAAACCAACCACCAGTTATTGACTATTCACTCTGTGCCAGGGGTCTATGTAATAGCATACAATGGTATTTAATCGTATTTGATCCCCACAAGAGCCCTCTGCAATAGGCCCTAATTGTCCCCATTATAACAGACGAGCAAACTGGGCCTTGAGAGGATGAGCAACTGGCCCATGACCTCACTGATGGTGAGTGGCAGGACCCCGGTTCTTTCAGACCACAAAGCCAATTGTCTTAATAGCAACAGTATTAGCCATATATGGCTAATCATTCATTGATCACTTCTTATTATGAGCCAGGCATTTAGTCCTCCCCAAGGGTTGTTCCTCATATCAGCATTTCTACTTTATTGCCCCTCAAACTGAGTGAGAGAGATTAAGCAACCTGCACAAGGTTACAGCCATTGGTAAATGGAAAACTTAATCCAATCTGGTTCCAAGAGACTTCCAGAAATTGGGAGGTTTATCTAGATCCTACCAAAGCATTCTGTATCTAGAGAACTACAAAGAAGAATGCTGGACGATCAGATGAAGGAACGGAAGCTACGGAAGTTGGAAACATCCGTTTACATAAACTTAAATTTGGGATCTTGAACTTGTGGGGCAGACCATTTAAAAAAAGGAAATCACCCGTTACTTTAGTTTTTAATTTCAGCAGAATAGTAGGGGATCTTTAAGCATTTCAATAAAAGGCATGTCCTAGCTGTGCAGACTTTGACAAATTTTTAATGAAAAAATATGTATGAAAGTTGGTGTCATCCAAACATCTCCACCCACTGATGAGTCTTAAAACAGAACCAATGAAAGTAATACCAAGGCATGAAGTCACTAGATTTCTTTTAATCAAATATTTATTTCTTTCACAGGTTAAAATGGAGAAGGAACTAAGGTTTGAGGAGATATAAGAGAAAAAAATTAAGGTGAAAGTGACACCTTAGAGATATTGATATAGTTCTTAAAGAGCCATGGTATTAAAAAATAAATAAAGAGCCATGGTATTATCAAAGTGATGACCTCATTTCAAATTATTCCCAAGGCATAATCATTCTCATTTTACAAGTAGGGAAAACGAAACACTAAGATTACATCACCCATCAAAGTTCCAAAGTGGGCTGGTGGCATTAAGTGCAAATTGATGCAACAGTTTTGGATGACAATATGGTGGTCACTGTCTAAACTTAATATACGCACGTCCTTTGAACCAGTGATTTCATTCCTACGACTTTATCCTATAAAAATACTTCTATAAGTAAGCAAGAATAAATCTACAAAAACGTCCATGGAAGCATTGTTCATAATACATGCTGAATATCCATTTATAGGGATTGGCTTAAAAAAAAGTATGGTACAGGGGCGCCTGGGTGGCCCAGTCGTTAAGCGTCTGCCTTCGGCTCAGGGCGTGATCCTGGTGTTCTGGGATCGAGCCCCACATCAGGCTCCTCCCCTAGGAGCCTGCTTCTTCCTCTCCCACTCCCCCTACTGTGTTCCCTCTCTCGCTGGCTGTCTTTCTGTCAAATAAATAAATAAAATCTTAAAAAAAAAAAAAAGTATGGTACAGATTGATCATTTTTATGGACCCACAAAAACATTATGAGATAATCTATATATATTGGCAGGTGTGATACTGTGATTTATATTAAGAAATATGTATTTGTTTTCTTCTGCATTTCTGGCACAGAGCTCCTAAAAACCCTTGAATCTCCCAAGTGAGGAGGACTGTCGAAGGTGTCTTTTGTTATGTTAATGAAAGACTTTTGGACTCACCCAACGATGGCTGGTTGCCAGGAAAACCAACCATGTGACTAGAGGATTAGAACTTTCAGTCTCACCCCTCTGACCTCCAGGGAGGGGAAGGATGCTGGAGGTTGAATCAATCACCAATGGCCAATGATTTAATCAAATGTGCCTATCCAACAAAGACTCCATGAAAACCCAAAGGACAGGGTTCAGAGACTTCCAGACGGGGATGCCAGAACAATTCCATGTGCCACCATGCCAAGCCCTAAACTCTGTGAGGACAGAAGTTCTTTTGTTGGGGACCTCTCTCTCTCTCCCTTTTATCTCTCCATCTGGCTGCTGATTCGTATCCTTTAATATATCCTCTGTAATAAACCAGTAATCTAGTGAGTAAGCTAGTTTCCTGAGTTCTGCGAGCTGCCCCAGAAAATTAATTGAATCCAAGGATGGGGTTATGGGAAGCTCCAAACTGCCCCACTCAGTCAGAAGCACGGGTAACAATTTGGATTTGGGATTGTCTGAAGAGGGGTGGTCCTGCACCACAGAGCCCTCAATCTGTGGGGTCTGATGCTATCTCTGGGTCGATAAGTGTCAGAGTTGAGTTGAATCAGAGAATTGTTTCTCGGTGGTGTAGAAAGCCCCCCCCCAACATGTTGGAATTGGTATTAGAATTTCCAGCATGTAAAGATGTCAATGATACGTTCCCAAGTGAAGGAAAAAGCATGTTGCAGTACAACGTATATAATATGGTTCCATGTTTATAAATATATATGCATATATATTTATATATAGATGAAGAAACCCGAGGGGTCGACCCACTTAATAGTAATTGCCTCTGGAAAATAAGTCACTGATTATTATTATTATTATTTAAGATTTTATTTATTTATTTGACAGAGAGACAGCCAGTGAGAGAGGGAACACAAGCAGGGGGAGTGGGAGAGGAAGAAGCAGGCTCCCATTGGAGAAGCCTGATGTGGGGCTCGATCCCATAACGCCGGGATCACGCCCTGAGCCGAAGGCAGACGCTTAACCACTGTGCCACCCAGGTGCCCCAAGTCACTGATTATTTTAACATGTATCATTGTTATGTGACAGATTATGCTTGTTAGTCACAATGGGCTATAGCTAATGCCAGAATCCACCTCTTGAGCCACAGGCTAGTGTTCTCTGCACCCGGCTATCCTCTTTGGTGGTGAAGTTCTTCCCTACTCCTCATCTGTAGCTGGGCAGTGTATTTGGAAGGAGGGAGAAAAGAACATCCTCATCCTTATCCACTTACCCCTGTCTTCCTGCTCGAATGGATATGTCTCCCAGAAACATGTTTATAGATCCTGCAGCCTTTGGACTAGGAATTCAGCCTTCCCTATCTCCAAACCTCCCCTATTCAGTGGTCTGTGGCTGTTTCAGTGTTAGCATGCAGGGTGGAAGGCATGGCCAGATGCTGCCCACCGTCTAGCCTGGGGGTCCTGGTACCCTGCTGGGAAGCTTGGCACTGGACCAACATGCACTTTTGGGCACACAGTTTCAAGTAGCTGGACAACATGGCATGAGATGGCCTTAGGTTCCCTGGCATCAGGCAGATCTGGGTTCGAGTTCCTGGTCTTGCCCTACTGGCTGTGACCTTGTGTGAGTCATAGTCTCCCTGCCCTGGTTTCCACATCTGTACAATGGAGATAATGTCCTTTCTCTGACAGAGGAGGTGTGAGGGTACATGGAAACATAAGGTGCTTAGTACAGTGTCTGGCATATGGTATGTGCCCAATAAACTACAGCTACTTCTTAGTTTCAGATATCCTTCTCTGCTCTAAGAACTAAGTTCCAGGGGTATCCTAAGGTCAGGTGGTGTGGCCAAGATGAGGTACTTATTTTAAGACTATCCTTAAAACCTAATCCTAACAGTTAAGATTTGTCATTGCAATCTAAACTTAAAATATTAGATTTAAAGTCAGAAAAAGAAATGTCTCTGATTTCTACCCTGACCCCCACCCTAGGCTTTGTCTTTTCCTAGTGTCCTCTTAACGAAAGAAAAAAAATCTCAGTTCCAGGAATAAGTGTGCTTCCAAGAACATTTTTCATCTTGAAGACACAATTAAATAATACAATGATCCTATTTTCTTCATTGTTGTGGCTTCTAGGAAGCTCAGAGCCTATTTCTATTTATTATAGGAACATTCTAGAGGTTATTATTCACATTGCATAATGTATTAGGGAAGGGCCCAGTTGTTTCCTGAACAACTAGCTTGTCTTTTTTCTTACAGTCACTGTGAATTATGTAACAAATCCTATTTCCCTCTTTGTTTTCTCTCTAAAAAATCTTCAGCAAGTATAGGACTTGGAGTAAGTATTTTGCTTACTACATTTTGTGGCTTAACTTTTTCTCGACTTTTAATTTTTCCCCAACCCAATTACCACATTTATCTAAAAATGTTATATTGTACAAGTTTCTGTAAGATACTGTGAAGCACTCTTGGAATGAGGTAGGGAATAAACAGGTAAGCAAACAAAAGTAAATAATCTATTTCCTTTGACAGGTCAACCTCCTCCATCCCTTTCTTTAAAATACCAACAAGAAGTGATAAAGTCATTTAAAAAGTATTTACATATACATGAAGAATACACACACAGGAAAATGTAACCCAATGTTATAGGAACAATTTCTATAGCTTCTTTCTTCCTACTCATACTAGATTTCCAAATAAAATACGGCCATTCAATTACAAGGCACATTTGAAAACAATTACTGAGTATACGAAGCTAAGAATACACTATTAATCGAGAAGGGATTTTTGACCACATCTCAAAAATGACTTAGGCATCTTGTTTGGAATTATATTGGCTGCAATTCCAGTCACACACATTTTAAAATAATTCCGGCAACTGTCCCGATGGATAGAGACTTGAGGATAACTTCACACCATTTCTGTCCTAGAAGAAAATCCTGTTTGGGAGGGCCTCTGACTCAGTGTAACGTGAGACGAGCTATATATGACCACGACTCTACCCTGACAGCTGACACTATTCTCCCTCAGACCTCCTGTCTGCACCAAGGTTGCTTCAAGAAATGAACTTGGCAAAATGTATTCATACTATAAATACCAAACACAATATGGGTACAATGGCATCCACTCAAAAAATCTATTACGTTTGTTTGTTGGATTTGTACACAGATCAGTTTGCGGGTTTTTTAGATAAAGTTGAGAAACCATTTTTATTTGCAATCATTCCATTTTTTTCTTTACTACAAGTGTAAAGGAGAATTATCATGGGCTTAACATTAATTGCTTCATCAGAGGTCTTTGGGGTCTAATTACAGTGTCACCTTGGCTGGGGGGGATTTATTTTCTAAACCTTCACATTACCCAAATTCATAAGGTTAAGTAAGTAATTTGGTAGTGCCCGAATGTAAGAAAATGAAGGGAACAATTTCCCTTGGTGGGCAGATTGTACCATTTCTAGCAACTCAGCCCTTACTTAGGGGCTCCAGTCAACACAAACAGCAAGAACCCAAGGCCTAGGTCATAAGAAATAGGACAAGCCATGTGTCATGTTCAGGAGGATTCCTGAGAGGTTTGGTCTGACAGCATAACCCAAGGGAGCATTTTCTCTCTCCGTGTCTTTCCCCGGTAAATGTTAGGATGCTGGACAGTAAAAGGGAACACTGGGGCCTCCTCTGGCTGTGTGACCTTGGGCAAGTCCCTCTACCTTCTTGGGCCTCTACTAATTCATCTGTAAAATGAAGCCCAGAGCTCCATCCACCATACGTGTGTAGACTGCATGCTCTTTGCCAGGCCCTGTGCTAAGCTGGGGGCACCACAATGAACAAGACAAACACAGTCCCCTCATGGAACCGCGTGGAACTTAGAGTCTAGTGGAGGAAAGCAACAAGGTTGTTTAAAAGCACACACATATTTTAATAATACTAATCATGACAATAACCAGCATTTGTGGGAACGATGTGCCAGGACTTGTTCTAAAGATCATCTCTTGTAACATTTTAACAACTACCAGATGAGACAGGTACCATCATCAGTCCCATTTTGTACACGGGACAACTGAGGCTTAATGAAGTTAACTACATCAGGGTCACACACATTCCAAAATGCTGTCCTTTACCCACTGCACTGTACCGCCTTCCTTCTTAGCGGACTACAGTTCTGGGGACAGTGTTTAGAATTGGCTTTTTCCCCTGAAGGCCATTTCAGTCTTATTGTAAATGGGAAATTTATCCATGAGTTCCCACTGGGGCATTTCCTGAACTCCATCTTGTTTGGAAAGGATGGCTCCTTCTGGAGCCCTGCAAAGGCCGCAAGGGATGCAAGCAGCAGGTGGCCAACATGGGACTGCTTTCACTCTGTCCCTCCGCTGCCGGCTGTATGACACACATGAAATCCCGGCTGCTCTCCCTGCTACACAGCAAGCCAAATCAATCTGTCAACAGACAGCAAATCAACTCAAAAGAATAAGAAACAACGGAAATAAATAGGCACGCTGCTCTTTCCCTGACCTTTAAACTGATTACAGCCTTGATTGTCTTCCAATTGTGAAGTGAAATGAAACGGCAGTTGTGCATGGAGGAGAGGCCGGCCCTGAGCCTGCCAGGAACAGCTCAAGCTGCTTCCTAGCAAGGGTTAAACTGTAACACGGCTTGAACACTGCCAATCTGATGAGCTCTTACTCAGCACCAGGCCCTGTACCCCAGGCAGTGTACATAGGCTCGTTTAAGCCTCAGGACTGGACCTGCTCATCAATTTCCTCACTCGATCATTCCACCAATATTTATTTGGTGCTCGCTTTGTGCCGGGCACTGTCCTAGGACAGGTCTTTGTCCTCAGGAAGCTTATACTTTAATAAGGAAGACACATAACTGCCAAGTAAACAAATAACAGAGGACTCCTCTTGCCCGGGGCTCAGGGCATGCAGGCTTAGAGGACTCCACATTTTATTTACTTTAATGTTTTTTTTATGAATTGCTCTATTTATTTTATTTTATTTTTTATTTTGGAGGACTCCATATTTTATTTTATTTATTTATTTATTAAAAATATTTTATTTGGGGGCACCTGAGTGACTCAGTCATTAAACGTCTGCCTTCGGCTCAGGTCGTGATCCCAGGGTCCTGGGATCCAGCCCCACATTGGCTCCCTGCTTGGCAGGAAGCCTGCTTCTCCCTCTCCCACTCCCCCTGCTTGTGTTCCCACTCTCACTGTGTCTCTCTCTGTCAAATAAATAAAATCTTTTAAAAATTATTTATTTATTTATTTATTCATGAGAGACAGAGAGAAAGGCAGAGGGAGAAGCAGGCTCCCCATGAAGCAGGGAGCCTGATGCGGAACTTGATCCCAGAACCCTGGGATCATGACCCGAGCCGAAGGCAGATGCTTAACCGACTGAGCCATCCAGGTGCCCCAGGATTCCACATTTGAAAGAGAGCATGAAACAACTGCAGACTCGGCTCCTCCTTAGGGTATCTGGCTGACCTCTGGCTGACCAGGAGAACCTGGAAACTTAATGTTACCCCAGATGTCTGGGGCTCAACCCAAAACCGTCAGGTCAGAACCTGTGGACGTGAGGCACTGGTATTTTTTGACTTATAATTTTGAAATAATTTTGACTTTACAGAAAAGTTGCAATAATCATCCACAGAACCCCCAAGTTCACCAGTAGTTTATACTGTGCCTTACTGTTTTCTCTCTGTGTATGCATATGTACATATGTGTGTTGCACATTCTTTTTTTCTGAATCATTTGAGGTTAAGCTACATATCATATCCTTTGATCCCTAAAACTTTCAGCATGTATCTTAAGAATGAGGTTTTTTTTTTTTTTTTTTTTTTTTAAAGATTGTGTTTTTGGGGCGCCTGGGTGGCTCAGTCAGTTAAGTGTCTGCCTTCGGCTCAGGTCATGATCTCAGGGTCCTGGAATTGAGCACCGCGTCGGCCTCCCTGCTAAGTGGGAGCCTGCTTCTCCCTCTCCCTCTGCAGCTCTCCCTGCTTGTGCTCTCTCTCACTCTCTCTCAAGTAAATAAATAAAATCTTTTTAAAAATGAGGAAATTTGATAGTGCTGTGTAGTTATTTATATAAAGGTATATTCAAAGTTTGCTAATTGTCTCAATAATGTCTTTCATAGAATTTTTTTCCCATCCAGGATTGAATCTAAGATCATGTGTTGTGTTTAGCTGTCATGTCCCCTTGGTTCTCCTTTAGTCTTGGTCTTTCTTGACACTGGCATTTTTTAAGAGTCCAAATCAGTTATTTTGGTGTGTGTCCTTCAATTTGGGTTTGTCCGATGTTTCCCCATGATTAGATTCAAGTTATGTGTTTTGACAGGAATAGTGCATAAGCATATGTGATGAGTGTCCTTCTTAGTACATCATACCAGGAGGCACATTATGTCAGCTTGTCCCAGTATTGGTATACTAGTTTTGAACACTTGGTGAAGGTGGGTCTGCCAGGTTTCTCTGATGCAAGGTTAATATTTTTCCCTTTGTTTAATGACTACTTTGTAGAGGGATATTTTGAGACTCTAAATATCATATTCCTCATCAAACTTTCACTCAATGGCTTTAGCAAGAACTGATGATTCTTGCCTGAGTTAATTATTTACTAATATGGTTACAAGTTGGTGACTTTTTAATATCGTTCTATTTCTAAATGTATTAGTTGGCTTTCTAATGTAAGGAAAACTACCTCTTCTCCCTATTTGTCAATGAGTTAAAATTCATTACTGTCACTGTTAAATTTTTTAAAAAGATTTATTTACTTATTTGAAAGAGAAAGAGTGCATGAGCAAGGGGAGGAGCAGAGAGAAAGAAAGGGGAAACAGACTCCCTGCTGAGCGAGGAGCCAGAAGATGCAGGGGCTCCATCTCATGACCTGAGCCAAAACCAAGAGTTGGATGCTTAACCAACTGAGTTACCCTGGCACCTCACTGTCACTGTTAATTTTGACACTTAAATTGTCCCATATTTGCTCAGTGAGACAAGCGAGAGCATGTATTCTTTTCCCATGTCCCCATCTTTATTTTCTGGCATAAGATGTTCTAGGCTTATCTTCTACTTTCCTTGCCCCAGCCCTGGAATCAGCCATTTCCCTAAGAAACTTTAATTCTGTTTAGAATGAAGGGTACTTAGAAACCAAGATCTGGGCACTAAGAGTGCTCATTGCTTCTAGAATTTTCTATCAATGGCACTGGTTTTACAGAACGCTCTGAAGGTGATTCAAATGTGCAGCCAGTATTAAGAACCATTGTCTATAAAGAACGGTCTCAATCATTACCTAAGTAGATGGCTCTGGGAAGGAAAGGGGAATAAGCAGTTGTAGGAGCAGTGGAGTAGTAGACCAGTGCAGTATGTGTCAAAGCATGGGTAAAGACACAATGAAGGGTAAAGGTCATGAAATTGATCTACTGGTCAAGTCCAGCATTTAAAAAAAAAAAAAATCAGGGGCGCCTGGGTAGCGCAGTCGTTAAAGCGTCTGCCTTCGGCTCAGGGCGTGATCCCGGCGTTCCGAGATTGAGTCCCACATCGGGCTCCTCTGCTGGGAGCCTGCTTCTTCCTCTCCCACTCCCCCTGCTTGTGTTCCCTCTCTCGCTGGCTGTCTCTGTCAAATAAATAAATAAAAAAAATCTTTAAAAAAAAAAATCAAAAATAAAACCTCACTAGAACAGGAGGGTGTGGGGCGCCTGGGTGGCTCAGTTGTTAGGCATCTGCCTTCAGCTCAGGTCATGATCGCAGGGTCCTGGGATCGAGCTCCACATCGGGCTCCCTGCTCAGCAGAAAGCCTGCTTCTCCCTCTCCCTCTCCCACTTGCCCTGCTGGTGTTCCCTCTCTCGCTGTGTCTCTCTGTCCAATAAATAAATAAAATCTTAAAAAAAAAAAAAGAACAGGAGGGTATGTATGAGATTGTAATATAAATTATAATAAATTTATTATAATGAATTTCTTACTGGGTCACAGCTTAAAAAGATTGAGAATTACTGGCTTAAAGAAGAGTACTGTGCTTTTCTCTCCTCTCTTAGACAAGAATGAGTGCTTCCCCCAACTCAAGCCCTAAGGCAAGGGAGGGCGAATCCAAGAGAACAACTAAAAAAGATTGGGGGTGTCTCATGATTTGGTTGAACATCTGCTTTAAGGGTAGATTTACATCTAGATCATTCCTCTATGTCTATCTGAGTAGGTTCAATGTGATCTGGGTAGGCACACTGGGGCAGAGAGAAGGAGGGCCATGGAGAAGTCTGCACGTCCACTATTGGTTTCCTGTGGGTCAGGTGGACGCTGGGAGGTAACCTGAACGATGTTCCTAATGCCCTGACCAAGAGGGCTGGGCCACTGGGTAAGGAGACCCCAAGAGTAGAAGGCTAAGAGTAGACTGGCAGAGGTGTAAGAGGTAGAGACAGAGCCAAATCCCCAGAGTGGTGTTCTTTTTTTTTTTTTTTTTTTTAAGATTTTATTTATTTACTTGACAGAGAGAGAGGCAGCCAGCGAGAGAGGGAACATAAGCAGGGGGAGTGGGAGAGGAAGAAGCAGGCTCCCAGCAGAGGAGCCTGATGTGGGGCTCGATCCCAGAACACCAGGATCATGCCCTGAGCCAAAGGCAGACACTTAAGGACTGAGCCACCCAGGGACAACCCCCCCCAGAGGGGTGTTCTGCCACCTACTGTTTCCCCCTCAGGTAGAATCATACGAAATACAGGAGTCAGAGAGTCATCATGGAGATGCCTGCCCACAGGACATGAGTGGTAGCCTTAGCCAGAGAAGCAGCAACCAAGGGAGGATCAAAATAGACAGTGAAGAGATGGATGCCCCTGTATCTCCTCCTTCCCACCCATCCCACTGGAGGAGAAAGGGATCCAGAAGAGGCAAGTGTAGAAGTGTGAAAGATCTAACACTTCTTTCCCCCACTCCCATCCCCACGAATGGAGGGCAGAGGGGGTTGAGTAAGCATTAAATTGGATCTGAGATTGAAATTTTAAACTAGACTGGGCTTTCTGAAATTAGAGCATACTGAAAAGACATGGAATCCACCCTATATGCCATGAAGGGATTGGAAAGAGAGGAAGCTTTTGTTTAGATTCCACCATGCTAAGATTGTTCAGTAGACTGGTTCCTGGTCTCTGGGGAAGGGCCTTTGAGGAGGTCATGCCCCAGGCCCGGAAGATGAGAAGTAGCTGGGGATGGGTGATTTGACAGAAAAAAAATAGAAAGTACAGAGTCTCCCAGGTGAGGGAGGCACTGGCATATGACAAGAACAGAAAAGTCTGGAAGGGCTGCAGCCTAGTGACGGGGACAGGTTCAGGGCAGGGTGGGGAGGTGAGAGGACTCCAAGTATGGATGGCCTGTAGCCTGCTGAGGTGAGGAGGATTCTTTTTTCATAAACTGTAAAGTACTATGAACTTATCTAAAAGATTCCAACCGAGCACCTCTTCCTACCTTGTCCAAATCCTGAAGGTAACTATCATTACTGTATTCTTCCACGCTGTTTAGACATCTCCATGTTTCCCTGTATATGCTTTTAATATGGATAAAAACTTACGGTTCTGTGATTCTTTTCCACTTAATAATATATCATTAGTCTTCTTCCATGTCGTTGGTTGAATAAATGATGCTAAATCCAGACCACGCAACTGTTAAACTGCTGCTCTCTAGTTGTTGACCAGAATGATGTTCTGAGTATGTTCAGTGACAAGGTAGATTATGTGACAGAATGTAATAATGTAGAATCCAGTGTTTAATAAAATATGAATGGATATTTATTTTACCTGTTTGCACTGGAAAAAGCATAGCAGGATATACGCCAAAATATTAACAGTGGAGGGATTTCTGTTTTTTCCCCCCTTGTTGGCTGTTTTTCTAATTTTCCTATTGTAAATATGTAGTAACTTAAAGTTTTATAATAAAAAGTGTGGAAAGCAAATAGGACAAAATGGTGACACTTGCATATGACAGGGTGCTTGTTACTCTTAGTACATCAGTGTGTGTGTGTGTGTGTGTGTGTGTGTGCACGCGCACGTGTTTAATTTCCCACAAAAGGGGAGAGGACAAGCATAATGCATCATTTCAGTTCAGACACATAATCAACAACTTAAAAAAGATAACCACCCATCTCACTGATGGACACTGTGCTTCCAAAATGAGGGGTTATCCTTGATGTCTTATAGCTTAACCAAAGAGACCTGCAGACACAGGATGACACTGAGTTTGTCCCTGAGTAAGGAAAATGCCCATGTAAATGATGTCACCTCACCCTGCTCATTCCAGAGCAGAATCTTAATATGCAGCCACTTTCCCCTCCACACAAACTGAGTTCCCTGCAGACACAAGGACCCGATAAGAACTCAGAGGGCTTCCTTCTTGAGCCTGGGCTAAGACGCAGGCTTTTCCTAAATAAACTAAGGACTGTGAATTAAACAACTGACCTTTCTGTTCCTGTTTGGCCCAGAAAATCTTGACTCGCTGGCGAATGTGCTTGTCTTCACGCAGTTTCTTCTGCCATTGACGCAAGTCTTGAATCTCAGGATCACACCGAACCTGGAAAACGCCCACAAAGCTTTAGTTCCTTTTCAAAAATACGTCTATACATTAGCTTGTTAACTCTGCATGGAAAATCATTTACAAATTAACTGGATAAACTTTGGATTCTAAGTGAATCCGTGTTCTAAATGATTTATCTAAACTCCTGAAGCTTATGTAAAATTTGAGTGTAAATGAGGTTGTGTAAGGATTTGCTGTAATAATGGTAGGTTGAGAACATTCTAGGTCTGTGCTGTCCAATAGAAATATGATTACAGCCACGTGTGAAAATTTAAATTTCCTTGCAGTTTCATTTTAAAAAGTAAAAATGAGCCAGTGAGATTATTTTTAAGAATATATTTAACCTCAAAGATCCAAAATAGTATTTCAACATGTTATGAATACAAAAATTATTTATGAGATATTTTACTCTCTGTTTTCCATACCAAGTCTTCAACATTTAGTATATTTTACAGTTACAGCACATCTCTGTTTGGGCTAGACGCATTTCAAGTGTTCAATGATGGCATATAACTGGTGGCTACCATATTGGTTCTAGAAGAATCACAGACAACGTATTAATCATAATTCTGTTTAACACCAATTAGTTAACACTAAGCGCCTACTGCATACTGGGCTTCGTGCTAGACATTGGCAATAAAGAGATTATTGATGATAATTTGAATTACTTAAGTATTATTTTATTATTCCATAGCTCATATTTATTGTGCAGTTATGTCCCAGGTGTTAAGTGTTTTACAAATTTAACCATCAGAACACCCAATAAGGCAAGAATGATTATGCCTATTTTATAGACGAAGAAACTCAGTTTAGGCAGCTTGCTGAGCTACAGAGCTAGGAAACGGTGTTGAGATTCAAACGTAGGCAGACTGTTTCAGTTGCCCTTGAGGGGCTGAGCATCCAGCAGGAGACACAGAGTATACAGGAATAAGATCAACAAAGTGTGATAAGAATAAGAATATCCATGAGTACAAGGGAATACAGGGGGGGAACTGAACTTAGCCTGGAGCGCTCAGGAAACACTTCATGGAGGAGATGACCCCTGGGCTGAGTTTCAAAGCATAACTAGAGTTAGCCATGGAGGGAAGGTGGGTAGAGTGTAATGGTGGTCCAGTTCTGCTTATTGTGATCATGTCACAAAGCCAGGGCCCAACCTCCTGCTCTTTTAGACCAGCACTGGATCTTGAGACTTCCTACTCTGGTCATTGGGATCCAAGCTTCTTGGATTAGTTTCTGAAGAGTCCTGTTGTCCTCCAGAAGCGTCCTCCCGTGGCTTTTTATAACTAGGAAACTTGTGGGGGCATGGGTGGGGGTAGGGCAGGCATTGTTGGGCTTGGGGTGATCGCAATCCCTTTTCCTTCTAGAAAGTTACTGGCTTCTTTATGCAAATTGATACCACGCACCCCAGAGCTCTACTCACTAAGAGGCATTTGGAGAGACGGCCTTATCGAAATCAAGAAAAATAAAGTCCTTCCTATTACTTCCTCTCCCAGGGCACGGGGTGCCTTGGTTGTCTTAAGAAAACTACACAAATGATTTTTTTTTCCAAAATAAAAAAGACAGATTGTTTCCTGCTGAACTTATAAATGATAGCTACACTTGCTTAAAGAAAAAGAAAATATACAATTTATCTATAAATATGTTTTTAAAATTACACATACAAAGGACCATATATGTATATATTTTGTAAGTATACTTGTGTGTATATACATATTAAGTACTTTGTATATAAAGTATACACACATGCCAGTTTAATGTTATGCAAATTTCAGAGATGGCCCTATATTAATGTCATAGAACATAAGGTCATCCCCCAAATCTTTTAAATTACAAGCTAATGTTTTTACAGTGTTTCCTAAAGTCTTATGATCAAAAGATTAGACACCTTCAACATCTCTGTTTTGTGGGCTGAGCAAGCCCAGACTCTCCTGGGCAGCTAAAAAGGGGATTATCTACATCTTTCCCACCAGCTTCTGTTTATCTGGATCCAAGCACACAGAAACCCCCACATTTCTGTACTGTGATAAATGATACCCTTAATAATAATAAATGTGAAGGATCTTTTGAATCACTAAAGAAAGGTTAACACTAATTATAATCAGCAAGTTGACAAGGTTTTCTTATAGTCAAATTCTTTCTGCATAATTGATGTATTCTTAAAGTTTGGAAGGACACACAGAGTGTGGGTTCCTTAAGGGAGGAAGGAAAATGGGGGAGAGGGCTTTTGCTTTTTACTCCGTATTTTTCTGGTTGGATTGCTTGGGATGTTTACAATGAGCATATATTGTTTCAGGAGTACAAGTGTTTCAATTTTAAGTAACGGGCTGCTGAGAGGCAAATAAGAATTCTTTAAGAATAACTGATGAATTTTTCTTACAATCCTTTGAACTCTCAATTACCTAAATATTCAACAAACAGAAACACCCATTTCCTTCATCATTCCGGAAGCCTACAGTTGTTCTCAGGGCTCTGCTGACCAGTTTAGGGTGATTTTCCTCTGTGTGGCCAGAGGCCCTTCATCTTTTTCTTGATTTCCTTCATTTCAAACCAAGGACTGCTATTTACCAAAGTGGAATACGGCAGCCTTGTTAGTTAACTTCTCATTACCAGGAAAGCCTGGATCCCGAGAGAAGGCTTTTGTGAGCACTAGGGAAAGCATGCACTCATTGAACGGGCTAATCCCGGTCATTATAGCCATGATTACGGAATCAATTTAAACAGCAGTGGTTGTGCCAATCAGCAAATACCGTAGAGTGCAGTGTAATGTTTAACACATAAACAATTTCATTGCTTTTTAAAAAAAAGTCTCCCTTATGAGTGGCTTCCTACTTTTACTTCTTTAAATTACCACACGGAGTCCATCTGCCCTTCCAAGATAGGCACACTGAGTATTATACACATTATTGTGTACTTGACTTTGGGGTAAGCCCAGGAAGAAAACTTCATTATTTGGATGTGAATTTCTAAAAAAAAAAATGCCCATGAACCAATCAAATTCTCCTAATTATCTATTATTCTGATAAAAGCCAACAGGGTACCATATTGGTTAAGAGAGCCAACTCTGGATCAGAAAGCCTGAAGTTGAATCTCAGCTCTGCAAATGACAAGCTGAGGAACCTTGAGCAAGTTACTTAAACTCCCTGAGCCTCGATTTCCTCATCTGTAAAATGGGGATAGAACAGATATTTCCTTCACCGCGTTGGTGAAAACAAGATGAGATACTGTCTGGTCCATAGTAAGCCCTCGCTCTGTTAGCAATTTCTTAAATCAACTAATAAAATAATAAGAGGGCACCTGGGTGGCTCAGCTGGTTGAGTGTCCGACTCTCGGTCTGAGCTCAGGTCATAATCTTAGGGTTGTGGGATCGGGCCCCAGGTCAGGCTCCGTACTCAGTGTGGAGTCTGCTTGAGATTGTCTCTCTCTGTCCCTCCCCTCCCAAATAAATAAATAAGTAAATATTTTTTTTTAAAAGCAATAAGAATAAGAATTCAGCTCTGAGGCTGCATCCTACAATTGCTAGTAGGACATGGAGCCAATTGGCTGAAGAGCCAGTGATTCATAAAACTGGAAGTGAGACCTCTTCCCAAGGGTTTGCAAATATTGATTACATAAATGATTTTATATTATATAACTTTAGGCAGTGCTCAGCCAGTATAGAGGTATCAGGGCTGTTGAACAGTGACTGCAGGCAGGGAAGAAGAGAGGGGCCACTAGCTGGGACTTGGAAGTTGCCCTTCATAGATCTATACTTCTGAATTCCTCTTAGCTCAGTTGCTTCCCTTGCTTTTTGGCAAAACAGACAATAACATAGCAATGACTGGATTGCAGGATGATTCCCTGGAGTTTTTCTAATGGCTTTGGAGAAAGAAACTTTCAATATATTACAGTTCCTGGAAAGATGCTGGAGAAAAACACAACGGAGAGCCCTTCAGTAATGCTGGCAAGAGCGAACCTCCAACTCAGTGTGAGATGCCTCAGAAGGTTCTTATCACTTCCTTGCCATGACTTGATGCACTAATGATTATATTGAAGGATTTTGTACTTGAGAAAAGTGGATTTCAACGTGAAGGAAATGTATGTTTGCAAATTCTCTTTCAAATACCTAATGGAATATTCAGTTTCCAACTCTCTCACAAATTGAGTTTTCTCTTTGTAAGTAAGCTTTGTGATCTCTTCTCAGATCTTTGGTGAAACGAAACAAAAGTTAGTTTCTCATTCGGGTGGTTATGAGTGTTCCTCATTGTTTTGGGGAACTAATTATAAAAACCTGTAGATATCACATATTTCCAGGTATTGTGGAGGTGTCCCAGATATTCATCTGTAGTATGACAGCATGTCTCTTAGGAGTTGCTTGGGGCTTTCAGGGAGGCGTAGAAATGTGTTCTAGAGAAACATTATTTAAACGGTGTGTTCATCACATTAGCGTATGGTAAGTTCAGTTCAGTGGGTTGTAAAAAGCATTACGAAAAGTCTGACCCAATAGAAAATACCAGATATTCCTTTATCATTAAGGACCTGCTTTATCTCTGAAAATGTTTTTTTTTTCTCTCTCAAAGTCTATCTTATCTGATGTTCATAACGCAAGCTCACTCTCCTTTTGGCTGGTATTTGTGTTGTATTGTATATCTTTTCCCACCTCTTTACTTTCGACTCTTCTGGGTCATTTTGTATTACCTGTAGCACAGAGGCAGATTTCTTTTTAATCCAGTCTAAAAATCAGAGAAGAGCTCATTCTATTTACATTTATTGTGACCAGTAATATATTTGTACTGACCTCGCTCATCTTGTTTTTTATTTATCATGCTCTCGTCTTTTTTTCCTTTTCTGCTTTTAATTGCATTGAATTTCTTGAATTCCATTTTTCCCTTCTACTGATTTGTTAGTTCTTATTCTTTTTCTTGAATATGTTGTTATAATGTAATAAAAGACTTAAGGTAAAAAATGAATCTGTCCAACCTCCCCTCAAGCAGTTATAGGACTTTAGAACACCTTTAACATCCCACTCTCAACTCTCATGATTGTTATCCAGTATTTTAGTTTCCTCTCATTTACCCCCCACTGGTGTGTGTATATATATGTGTCTGTATATATATATATGTGTGTTTATATGTATCTGTGTGTATATATGCACATGCAGTATGTGTACATGTGTGTGCATGTGTGCATATGTATGTGGTTATATATGCACACACAGTATATGTACATGTGTGTACATGTGTGAATGTGTGTGTATATTATATATAATAGTCAATGTGTATTTAGATCTAGCAGCTTCCTCATTCATTATTGTTTCTTGCATTCCACTCCCTCTCCTTCCTTACAGATTCAATTTCCTTCTAACTCAAGTACATCATTTAGAAGTTCTTTCAGTGAGAGATGTGTTTGAAAATGTATTTAGCCCTTGCTCGAGTGTTAATTTAGTGAGCATATAATTCTCTCTTGAATGTTACTTTCCCTCAGGGTTTGAAGAGAATACACATCACCGTTTTCTGGCGGATACTACTGCTGATGAGAAGTCCTGATTGGTCTCATTGTTTTTCCCTCGTAGGCAATCCTTTCAAGAGAGCTATAAGGCTTCTTCTTTGCTTCTGGCATGTCACAGTTTAAGCAGGTAGCATTTTGCTGCAGTTTTGTCCTTATTAATCTAGTTCGGGATTTGTGTTTCTTCACCTGGGATGTTCTTGCCCAGTGGCTCTGTCAACACTGCCTCTCCCCTGCTCATTCTGTTGTCACCCTCTGCAATTCCTATTAGACTCATGTTTGACCTTCTTGTTCTTTGTCTCAACTGCTTTCCCACATTTTCCACCTCTATCTCCCTGCTGCTTCTTTCTCCCAGCTCTCCCTGGATAGCAATTACTTCTCCAGCTGCGTCTGTCTGCTATTTAGCGCGCACCCAAAGTATGGTCCATGGATCGGCACCATCAGCAGTACCTGGGAGCTCATTAGACATGCAAATTCATGGCTTCCACCTAAGACCGATTAAGTCAGAACTGAATAGAGAGTGGGGCCAGGAATCTGTGTTTTAACAAACTCTCCAGATGATCCTGATGCTTACTGAAGTTTGAGAAGCATGGCTTTAGCCTGTTCACTTAATTGTTTTCATTTTTATAGGTTGTACTTAGTTCTTTTTCAAATCTGATCCCTTTTTTTCTTGTCGCCCTGTTCTTTCAGCAAGGTTTATATTCTTAAAAAAAATTTTTTAAGTAAATCTCTATAATCATTTTAAACCTACTTATTTCATAGTCTCAAATTGCCACTCTTGAGGCCTTGGACTTTCCAGCTGGCTGTACTCATTGACTCCCCCCACCTCCATTCCTTGTTGGTTTATTTTTTATTATGAGCTCATAGTCACTGAGGGCCTTAGTTCTAAGTTTGCCCAGGTCTGAGGTCATGTTTTTTATCCAAGGGCCAATACAATTTTTTTTAAAGGTCAGATAATAAATATTTTTGGCTTTATGGGCCATATAGTCTCTGTCCCAATGACTGTCATTATAGCACAAAAGCAACCATAGACAACATGTTTTTAAAAAATGGGCCTGGCTGTGTTCCAATAAACTATTTATAAAAATAGACAGTGGGCCTGATTTGGTCCCCGGGCTCTAGTTTGTCAGCCCCTACTCTGATCCTTGAGTGGGCATTAGAACCATAGCCCCCAGTTTCCCTTAGTGCTCCTTCCATCTTTCTGTATGTATTACGTAACATTATTGCTTTAAGACAGTTCCCTAAACTTACCTGATGATTTTGAGATCACTTAGGGCACCTGTTAAAAATAGAGTCTCAGGCTCTTGCCTTGTAGGTTCTGATTTAGTCTGTGTGACATGGAACCAACATCTCGGTATGTTCAGCAAGAATCCCAGGTGATTCTAATGATCTGAAAGGTCTGAAGCTCTGCTCTAATGGCAGAGAATGTGAAGAATGAGCTTAATGTTAGGAGACCTACTGCTTTACCGTGTATGCATTTTTTGTCTCAGTTCTTACACAATGCCACGTCGATTACTGCAAATTCTGAAAATCAGAGTCAAGAAGGACAGCTCAGGCTATTAAGTGTGCGGTCAGGAGACAGGATCTGTGTGACTCATGAACGGCAGCTGCTTTTTGGTGGGGTAGTCTCTTCAGTGCAGTTCCAGAAAGGCCTTCTCCCAGGAAGCCACACCTATTTTGTACCGAAGTCCCTTTAATAATAAAGTCATATCACAGTACATACTTGGAAAAAGCGGAATTTCCCCCAACAGCTCTATGATGACAGTTGAGATAAAGTTCATCCAACTTTTCTTGGTACTTGTTTACCCACATAATCAGGGAATGATTAAGTTGCAAAAGCATTTAAGGGATTCGATGAACTTTCCAATGATTTCTAAATTACAGCCAAGTGAGTGATGCCAAAGACCGTATTATTGCACCACGCGTTGATCTCTTTGTTACCAATGATACCCAGAACTGACATTTATGTAGTTATAGCTGCCCCGATGTTTCTAATGTGCAGTCAAGGTTGAGAGCCACTGCTCTAAAGTATGGACGCTTAACCCTCCACCAGTGTCTCTCAAAGTGTGGTTTCCAAACGAGCAGCATCGACATCTCTTGAGAGCTAGTTTGAAATAAGTTCTCAGGCCCTATTCCAGTCCTGTTGACTCAGATACTCTGGCGCTGGGGCCCAACAATCCATGTGTTAACACGTCTTCTAGATAATTCTGATGTAGGTTTCAGTTTGCGGGCTATTGCACCATGTCCCCAGCGAATCCCAGTGCCCTGGATCCCTGCCCCTTTTAAAACTATGGCATTCTTCTCATTAAATGGGGGAGTCTATCTCCCCTTTTGAATCTAGGTGAGCCTCATGACTTGGTTTGACCAACAGAAGGTAACCCAAGTGCTGCTGAGCAAGTTTCAGAGTTTAGCCCTCGGAAGGCTTGAAGCTTCCATTTTGGGAATGTTTCTTCCATAATGTAAGGAAGCTGGCCTGACGCACTGGAGGATGACAAGTCACGTAGAGGGGAACTGAAGGGCTCCAGACTTGTGCATGAGGCCAGCTTGGACCTTCCGGCCCAGCCCAGATCATCCAAGCAGAGAATACCATCATGCTGCTGGAAAGGTCCATCATGGCCAAGAAGTGCCCACTCAAGGTGGTACAGATGGGGCTGGAGTGCCGGACCCAGAGCCCCACTGTGGAGCTGTGTGGGGACATCCCACAGTAGAAGCTCCCGAATGTAGTGTTCACCATTAAACGCACCGACCGAACGTAGCCACATGAATCAGTAGCAGGGGAACTAGTCAGTTAACCCACAGGACTGTGAAAAATAATCAATTGCTATGGCTTAAGTCACTAAGATTTAGCTCAGAAGGGATCAGATTACAGCTATACAATGTACCCATACACTTTGCCTTGAAGGGAAATTGATTAGCCCTTCAAAGAGACAGACTCCAGAAAAGTCGTGAATTTGGCTGGTACTAATTGCCGGGTGCGTCAGATGCGCCTAGTACATAGGGCTGGCTTCAGGGGCATTGCCCTGGGCAGTCGCACAGGCCCTTGCTTAGTAGGGCGTCACATTGTTTTAAAATTCTTGCTGTCACCATCTGGAAATTCCTAAAACTTTGAACAAGGGGCCCTGCATTTGCATTTTACACTAGGCCCTACACATTCTGTCGCCAGTCCCACCAGTATGTAGTTTCCTCATTTACTCCCCACGACACACTTGGGAGTTTGGTTTATCACCTTCCATCACATATTTGGGATATGTTGCAACTGAGCAAATAAAAAGGGGGGTTTTGCAGACAGTCTGTCAAGTTGGCAAAGCATTTTCTGGGCATATTAAGAAAAATCCACTTGCAGGTATAACCCAGAGTATATTTTAAAAACCACAGGATCAGGCAGGGGGGAAGGGAAAGGGTCTGGCCTGGGAAGGTAGGCCCCAAGCAGCCTAAACTCACTATTTATAGTGCTGTGGCCTATTTTGGCCTGCCGGGTGGCCCTGAAAATTGCCCTGAGAACTGGGCCTGGGAACTGATGGTGGAAATCAGGTGCCTTCATTCTGGGGTATCACTGGAATCATGCTGGGCACAAAGGTCTTTCTGATGAGCTCAAGGACATTTTGCAAAACAGGATTTTCTTTGATAGGATTTTCTTTGACAGAGAATAAAAAAAATTAAAGCGAATCATTAGAAACGATCAGGAAATATTAGGGAAGAAAATACATGGATCAGATCAAGTCAATAAAGAGCTAACACTTATGAGGCCCTAACCATGTGCCAGGCACTATACTAAGCACTTGACTTGCACCATTTCCTTTCTATCTTCACATATAACCCTGTGAAGGCAACACTATTCATTACACTCATTTTACAGGAAAGAAAACAGAGGCTTAGGGAAATTAAGTAATTTACTGAAGGTCACAGGGTTGATAAGCTGGGATTCAAACCCGCATCATGGCACTCCAGCTACCAGCTCTGCTTCTCAAACTTTCCCATCCAAAGACTCACCGGGGCAGCTTGTCAAGATATAGATTCTAATTTGAGAAGTCTAGGGTGGGGCCTAGATTCTGCGTTTCCAACCAGTTGTCATGTGAAGATGATGCCACTGGTCTATGAACCCCAATTTGAGTAGCAGGGATGTAGATATTATAATAGTTTTCCTGCTTCTGTTTCTTTTCTTTTCTTTTCTTTTCTTTTCTTTTCTTTTCTTTTCTTTTTTCTTCTCTTTTCTTTTCTTTCTTTCTTTTTTTAAGATTTATGTAATTTAGAGAGAGAGAGCAAGTAGGGTGAGGGGCAGAGAGAGACAAGCAGACTCTGCACGTGGAGTGCAGAGACCCATGTGGGTCTTGATCCCAGGACCCCAAGATCATGATCTATGCCAAAGGCAGATGCTTAACCGGCTGAGCCATCCAAGTGCCCTTCCAGCTTCTATTTCTATCCCCCTACAGTTTGCTCTCTCTACAGTAGCCTGAGTTATTGTGTTAGGTTCCTTTGCTGCATAATAAATGACCCCCCAAAATTTGGTGGCTCACAACAACAATGAACTCTTATGTCACACAGTTTCTGAGGCTTAGAAATCCAGGTGCGGCTGAGCTGGGTGGTTCTAGTTCAGGGTCTCTCATGAGGTTACAGCTAGGATGTTAGCTGGGCCTGTAGTCAGTCCCCTGAAGGTTTGATTGGGCTGGAGGAGCTGCACCTGAGAAGGCTCAGTCACACAGCTATGGGCTGGAGGTCTCCATTTCTTGTATGTGGGCATCTCTGTAGGACTGCTCATGACATGGTAGCTGGTTTCTCCCAGAGCGAATGATCCAAGACAGAGAGAGAGAGAGAGACGAAGGCTGCACATATCAACCCTGGTATAGTTGTGGGAAGGGATGCCCCAGGAATGTGAATATCGGGAGGTGGGGATGACTGTGGAGTCATCATGGATGCTGGCCTGATGAAAACTAAGTGAGGATATGTCCCTCTTCTCAGCTTCATTGATGTTGGGCTTGTCCACATGACTCATTTCAGCCAGTGGAATGTGTGGGGAAGTGGCATGTCCCCAGGCTAGGTCTTAAGACTCATCGTGTTTCTCCTCACCCATTTGAAAGCTTTTGATCTCCCCCCTGGTAGCTTACTGACCTCAGAAGAATGACAGACCCTAGACAAAACTACATAGAACACAACAGCCTAGATCCAAGTGTAGCCAAACCCAACCTAGAACAGCTGAAACCTGGCTGAATTGCTGGCATGTGAGTAGGATATAAATGTACGTTGTAAGCCACTGAGTTTGGGCTGGTTTGTTAAGCAACATTATTAGGACAATTGCTAGCTGATACACTTCTCGGCATTATATTACCTATTTATTCATACCTGTTTACAGTCTATTGCAAGAATGCAAACTCCTTGAGGGCGGGGACATGGTCTTATTCTTTGCAGTATGCCCAGCATCTAGACCAATGCCTGCCTGCCACATAACAGGTCCCCAATAAATACTAGTGAATGAATATCAGTGAATGAATTGATCTAATTATAGAGCCTGCTTGCTTACCTTTATGCTATACTGCCTTCAACTTAGCCTAAAAAATTGCAAAGTATTAAAAAAACAATTGTTTTGAACAGGAATTGTAGGCAGCATATCCTTTACAAAGAAATTGTGACTTGCACCAAGTAGTGTGCCATTGTCTCTGTGCCAGATGCCAACCCTCTTCACCTGGGCCATATCAGACGTCATCCAGAAACGACAACCAACCCCCTGCCTGAGAACGGAAGTGCTGCTTGAAATGACACCGGCTCACCTGGTTGGGCGGCTGTCCCCAGAGGGAAGCCAGAGAGATGGCTAATGATACACACAAAGGGAGGAAACGCACTCCTCCCCACCCCCCCCGCCCCGCCTCCAACAGCTGCACCAGAAGACAGCCCTCTCTGGAAAGGAGGAAGAGGAAGTCAAGAAAGCTGTACAGCTGACCAGCAATCTGGGGAAGCCAACACTCACAAGAAAGCAGAAGGAAAAAGGCTGGCCCTTAAAGTCACTGATTATTGGACTTGTTGAGGAACTAGAAATCGACACCAACTCCTAAAGTTTCCCTCGGTCCTGCCATCTCGGGGCTCACTTCGGGTTGGAAGTATTTTGAATGAGAAAGTGCTTAGTCAGGTTCCTACCTGCCAACTACATTTGTAGGGTGTTTTCCTTCAAATACAAATACAAATCTATTTCCTTCAGAATAGATGTACGTGTGCTGATGTGGAAAGCGATCCTCAAAGCTAAATGAAAGGCAGGATGCAGGCTGTAGAGTGTCAGCCCAAACTTATAAAAATAAATATCCTATGTTTATAAAAAACACAATATAATCCATATACAAAAATGTTCATATAGACAAAAGGAAAACATTAAAAAGATACATGCCAATCTGTTAATAGTGGTTTTGCCTGGGAAACGGGTTTAGAGTAGGACAGGAATGGAGAGTTCCACATTTAACTTTAAAGTATTTGCTATGGACTGAATGTGTTTCCCCAAAATTCGTATGTTGAAGCTCTAACCCCCAGTGTGACGGTATTGGGGGTGGTAATTAGATTAGATGAGGTCACCAGGGTAGGATCCTCAGGATGGGATTAGTACCCTCATAAGAAGAAATCAGAGAGGGGTGCCTGGGTGGCCCAGTCGGTTAAGCATCTACCTTCGGCTTAGGTCATGATCTTAGAGTCCCAGGATCGAGTTCCATGTTGGGCTCCCGGCTTAGCAGGAAGTGTGCGTCTCCCTCTCTCCCTGTTCCTCCTCCTGCTCATGCTCTCACTCGCTCACTCTCTCAAATAAATAAATAAAATCTTAAAAAAAAGAAGAAAGAAGAAATCAGAGAGCTTGTTCTTTCTCTCTCTCTCTGCCGTGAGTGGACACAGCAAGAAGGCAGCCCTCTGCGAGCCAGGAAGGGGCTCTCACCCGACATTGACCGTGCCGACGCAGCACCTTCATCTTGAGCCTCCCAGCCTCCAGAACTGTAAGAAATAAATGTCTGTTGCTTCAGCCACCCAGTCTATGGTGTTCTGTTACAGCAGCCCAAGCTAAGATGTTATTTCTATATGGCTTGGGTTTTGTTTACAATGAATATCTGCTATTTTACAATAAAAATATCAATGAAAGACTTTTTTTCATACAAAGATGGCCATTCCTTTCCCTACCCAAACCTACACGGTGCTCCTTGCAGTATGTCCTGAGGTGGCCAGATGTGGCTGTAAAATGACCTCTTGTTTCATATGATGTTTGCTGCTGACAAGGGGCCCTCCTCTCACTCTTCCCGGGGGTAAGGACTGGATCAGGAGCTGCCCTGTAATTGTATCCTTGGCGCCACACCTCGGCTTGCCTTGTCCTTTCAGCTACATCAGTGTTTACTTTTTGCAAATGTGCTGACTTAACCCATCCGGCAGAAGATGGTGGTCTCCAGCCATGCCCAGTTCTGCCCGCATCCCCACTGTGCCGGAAAGGCGTGTGTTTATCCCACTTCTCATCTCCATCTGTTTGCGTTCCAGTTACTCCTATACAATAGCACACATAAAACCGACAGAGAAAGACTGCTCTTTCCATTTGCTCTTGAAAACCTCTCTCATTGGTTTAAGAAATAGAACCTCTGGTACTTTCCAAAACAGGAAAGACACGGAGGGATCATTACATCCATATTGATACTGTTCATTTCTGCAGCTAGAGTTCATAGGACACTTCTCATGGGTCACCACCAGAAAACATTTTGATCCTTATGATAACCTGGTGAGTTAGACTGGGCAACTATTATTATCGCAACTTGAAGAGAAAGAAATTGAGATTCCAAGGGTCGTGATTTGTCCTGGATCATCCAACTGGTAGGTCGCAAAGTAGATTCCAATTCATTGGTGCGTCTTAAACCGGGCTATACGTTAGTGTCACCTGGGGGGGGGGGTGTCTTTTAAAAACTGCCTATCTCCTGTTCTCATTCTGGACAGTTGAACAAGAATCTCAGGGGAATGAGGCCTTGGGTATTAGAATTTAAGAATAAAATCTTTCCAAGGATGACCCTGATACACGGTGCAACTTGAAACCACTGCAATCAGCAGGTATAAATTAGTCTTCTGTTAAACTCACACATGTTTATTCATCACCAGGATTGAGAACCCCCTCTTACTGGGGTGTTATAGTGGCATGCTGCTCGACAATAAAAAGGAAGAGGCTACTGATACACAGAGCCACGTGAAAGAATTTCAAATGCATCAGGTCCAGTGAAGGAAGCCAGATACAAACACTATGTATTTTAGGATTCCACTTATCTGACATTCTGGAAAAGGCAAAACCAGAGGAACAGAAACGGATCAGTGAGTGTCAGAGGCTGGTGGTTGGGGGCAGGGGTTAACTACAGAGGGACAGCCTGAGGGAATTTGGGGGGACGACATAAATGTTTCTATGCCTTTATTATGGGGGTAGTTATACTATATGCATTTGTCAAAATTGAAAGACTATACACTACAGAGGGTAAATTTTACTGTGTGTAATGTATATCTTGGTAAACTTGATTAAAACATATGCACACACTTGGGGCGCCTGGATAGCTCAGTCAATTAAGCATCCAACTCTTGATTCGGCTCCAGTCATGATCTCAGGGTTGTGAGATTGAGCCCCAAATCGGGCTCTGTGCTGGGCACGGAGCCTGCTTGGGATTCTTTCTCCCCTTCCCCTTGCTCCTCCCCACCACTCTGTCTCACTCTCTTTAAAAAAACAAAACAAACCAAAAAACACACGCACACACAAAATTAGATATTATTACACACCCACTAAAATGGCTAAAATTAAAAAGACTGCGTATACTAAGTACAGGTAAGGACATGGAGCAATGGGAACTCTCATACATTTCTAGTAGGAATGCAAGATGGCTTTGTTTTGTTTTGTTTTGTTTTTTAAAGAGAGAGATGGGGTTCTGAGGACAGTCAGACCTGAGCTTAAAACCCTGGCCCTACCACTTATCACTGTGTGATGCTGGCCAAGTCACTTAGGGTTTCTAAGCCTTGGTTGGTTCGTCTACACATGAGATAATAGTAGCACATACCTGCTTACTTTATAAGATCAGCATGAAGCATAAAGGAGACAGTGCTTGTAAAACGCTTAGTTCGGTGCCTGGCACCTAGCAAGTAACCCAAGATACTTGATTTTGCTACTCTTTTTCTTTTCTTTTTCTTTTTTTTTTTTTAAGATGTATTTATTTATTTTGATGGAGAGAGAGAGGAAGAGAGAGAAAGCGTGCACACAGGAGCACGGGAGGGGTAGAGGGAGAGGGAAAGAATCTCAAGCAGACTCCCCGTTGAGCAGGAAGCCTGATGTGGGGCTCCATCCCAGGATCCTGAGATCATGACCTGAGCCCAAATCAAGACTTGGCCACTTAACCAACTGAGCCACCCAGGCGCCCCTAGATTTTGCTATTCTTAATATTATTATCATTCTTCCTGTTATCGCTGCCTCTGAGCTCGTCACGGGACAGATGAGCTCTGTTTGTAAAGTACCCAGCACTGTTCTTGGCAAGAAGATCCTCAATGCATGTTTGTCAAATGAAAGAGTGAAGAAATGGAGTCACACATCAGTGAAAGGCGTAAGGCCTCTATTTGAGTGGAACTGGCAGAAGGGTTGACAGCAGCCATCCTTGGGAGCATTCCATCACAAATGCTAGCAGTCTAATATCAGAATCCTCAGCTTAAAACCAAGGCCTCTACAATGTTGAGAAGTTCAGGAGTTTTCTTCTATTCAATCACTGGGACTTGTAAAGGTAGCCTTGACCTCCCTAACAGTTTATAAACACTCTCCATCTGTTAGCAAATGCTCAAAACCAATTTCACTACGTAGAATTCACAAATACCTCCAAGATAGCCCGAAGGAAAGGGCTCTTTAGGATTCGATCTTCTGGGTGGGAAGGTAAGGCGAAACGGACTGAAACTATATCCATCGGCCAGCAAACACCAAGAAGATTCCACAAGAAGATAAATCTTTCCATGTGGACTTCCCACTAGAGGAACCTGGGGCAGAGATTGCTTATCAAATCACAAAGATCATGACCAGTCCCTCTGAGGCTATCGAGACATGGCTGTGCACCATCAAGAGGAAAACTGGGGGTAATTTGATGCAGTGCCCCATTTTTAGCATTCCTTTTGCACAATACGATGTCTGACTTTTGCCAGCACAGTCTGCCCACCTGCCAGGAGATATCAGCACTCAGAAGAGAAATTCCAAACGAAGAAAATCTTTTCTGTCCAATACGCAGATGAACTAAAGATACCCAGTGAGACTTTGGCCGATGCTGTCCTTTCAGGCCTGTTTGGGGGATCGTAATTTCCCGTAATACACTTCACTTCTTCACATTATGAGGCTTGGTGCAGAGGCGGTTCACGAAGACCGACGCTAAAATGAATACACTTTACTCAAGTGTACTCTCTGGGGGATTAACGAGCACAGCTGTTGAGTTCAAGGATCCTGGGACAAAAGCACCTCCCCACAAAAGTCTGTGTTTAAACGCCTTCATAAATCCCAGAGAAGGGCTTTGAAAATGGAACAAAAACAGTTTGTTCTTCTTTGTTTTCAAATGCCCTCATTAGAGAGATCATTTAAGGGACTCAGTTCTTCACTAAAATATTTATTATGTACCTAGTATGTGCCAGACAGTGTTCCAGGGGCTGGGGATACGGGATGAACAAGTCAACCAACCTCTATCCTTCTGGAGCTCGCATTCTGGTCAGGGCGACCGGCAATGGACGAACAAATGAATATCCAATACAATGTCAGGTAATTGGTAAGTGATAGGCAGAAAACAAAGCATAGTAAGAGGCTGGAGAATGATGAGTGGGTGCTGTTTTAGAAAGGGTAACGAGGAGAGACATTCAAGAAGAATCCTGAATTGGGGCGGCTGGGTGGCACAGCAGTTAAGCGTCTGCCTTCGGCTCAGGGCGTGATCCCGGCGTTATGGGATCGAGCCCCACATCAGGCTCTTCCGCTATGAGCCTGCTTCTTCCTCTCCCACTCCCCCTGCTTGTGTTCCCTCTCTCGCTGGCTGTCTCTATCTCTGTCGAATAAATAAATAAAATCTTAAAAAAAAAAAAAAAAAGAATCCTGAATGAAGCAAGAGAAGCTACCACGATTGAGAGTTGCCAAGTATAAAGAACAAACAGCAAGTGCAAAGGCCCTGAGACAGGAGCATGCTTGGTATCTCTGAGGAACTAGAAGGAGGCCACTAGCTGACTTTTTAAAAAGATATCCTGGTGGTGCCTGGCTGGCCCAGGCTAGAGCATGAAACTTTTGATCTCGGGGTTGCTTGAGTTCAAGCGCCATGTTGGGTGTAAAGCTTAAAAAAAAAAAAGCCCCATGAAGTAAGATGGAACCAGTAATACTAGTTAAATAATAACAGTAACAACAACAACAGTTAACATTTATTGTGGATTTACTATGTGCCTGGCACTGTGTTGAGGCCAAAATGTGGACTAACCATCTGATTCCACCTTCATAGGTGGGAATCATTAATAGTCCTGTGTTACAAGTAGGAAACTGTCGTTCAGAAGTTAAATAACCCACTCAAAGTCATCAATAACCTGACGTACAGATTCAAACAGATCTGTCCGCTGGTAGAGTCCATATTATTAACAAGTAGCCAAAGGGCATGTTTTACATAGAATAAAATAAGTCTTTCCACTCAGGCACAACTTTCCAGAACAAGAAAGTTAGGGCTAACAATGAGACCTTCAAGTGATCTTTCAAAAACAACTTTTTTTTGGTCATGCCTAACAGCCCGGCCAGCTGCCTGAAGCGGACAAAAATTTCTCTTCCTCTAAGTACAGAGCCTCAACTTGGAATTTCTGCTTTCTGCAGAAAAAATATGGGAGGAACTACAAAACTTTGTCTTCTTTGAAGAGCATTTTCATAGTTGCTTGGTTTTTATCTTGGGCTGTTTTTGTCACCCATTTCCTACCTAACCATATAGGTCATCTCTAAATAGAAAGGAATGGTTTTTCAGAGGGGAAAATCAAGTTAAATCAAATCAAACACAGAACACCCATCTCTTGCTTTTTTTTTTTTTTATTGTGGTAAAATACACTTAACATAAAATTTACCACCTTAACCATTTTTAAGGAAATTTTTTTTAAAGATTTTATTTATTTATTCGACAGAGATAGAGACAGCCAGCGAGAGAGGGAACACAAGCAGGGGGCGTGGGAGAGGAAGAAGCAGGAAGAGCCTGATGTGGGGCTCGATCCCAGAACGCGGGATCACGCCCTGAGCCGAAGGCAGACGCTTAACCGCTGTGCCACCCAAGCGCCCCCCACCTTAACCATTTTTAAGCGTACGGTACAGTGATATTAAGTCCACTCACATAGTTGTGCAAACATCGCCAGCATCCTTCCCCAGGACTCTTTCCATCTCATAAAACTGAAGCTGTAATCACTGAACACTGACTCCCCATTTACCCTCTCTCTAGCCCCTGGCAACAACCCCTATACTTTCTGTCTTTATGATTCTTACTATTCTAAGTCCTCATGTAAGTGGACTCATACAGTATTTGTCTTTTTGTGACTGGCTTATTTCATTTAGCCTTATCTACGTTGTAGCATATGACAGATTTCTTTCCTTTTTAAGGCTGAGTAATATTACATTGCATGTATATGTCACATTTTCCTTATCCATTTATGTGTCGATGAACACTTGAGGTGCTTCCATGATTTAAGTAGTGCCAATGCTATGAACACAGGTATACAAATACCTATTTGAGACCCCACTTTCAATTCTTTTGGAACACACACCACTTTTCATTGAGAATCTTCAGAATGCTCTGAAGAGAGAAATGGCAATATTTCTCCCCTGCCTTTTAAATTGTCGGCTGATCCGATGGGTTTTCTCTAGTGAAGTCTAACACATGTGCTGTGAAAGGCTTTCTTTGTTTGTGAAATCAAACCGCTCTCCAAATGACTTGTGGTCTGTTATTTCTTGTTAATTAACACTGTAACAGGAGGGCTATAGGCAAAATAATCAAATTTCCTTGCAACCTACTATATTATTTGAGCATAAATACCTAGATCTTTTCTAACCACACACATACACACACACACACACACACACACACACACACACACACACACACAGCCTTAAAAAGACTCAGGAATAATAGTCTTATGATGCCAAATTTGAACTAAAGAGGAAAAGGGTAAAAAATTATCATGGTTGAATGTAGGTTTCCAAGTCTCTATTTAGATAATATTTTTATTCTTCTATAAAAACAATATATTCTTTGCAGTTAATTTGAAAAATAGAAAAAAGTGGAGGGCAAAAACGTCACTCCTTATCCTACCTCTGAACAACTACAATATTATTTTATATATTTGTTTCTAGTGGACTATCTACATATCCGTATTTTTAACATAATTATAAATAATCTACATATAAGACATTTTATTCTTTCTTCACCTAATGTACCATGGCAATCTCCATCTTGTTACTATGCTCTGTTTATTATTTTTAGTATTGACATAATAATATTCCATTCAGTAAATGCCCAGTCTTTATTTTATAATTGCTACATTATTGACTATTAATTGTTTTACATTTTACTTAATCTCAAACTTGCTGCAGGCTTTCAGGAAGGAAACTCTGATTCTGGTAGTGCATTTAGATTGTATCACAGAGACGATCTTCACTTATCTGGCCTCTAGCTATCAGAATAGACCAGGAGATACCAAGCCCAGTGGGATTAAAAGAAAGATAAAACAAGTGGCCACTCAGTCACCACCTCCCAGGCTTCTTCTAGCCTCAGAGGTCTGCTGTATTGACAGCAAATGGTACTCCCTAGACAGAGTTGTGCAGTGGACAACCCACACAACTGGACACATTGTTTTACCCATTTATACCCTCCTGCACAGTGTTCATGCAACTCCAACATCCCTAGACATACTTCATGGTCCCAATCTCTTACTTCTTCCTCTCTTCACTCTCCCATCAAGACCTACACCAGGGCACATTTGTCTATATTGCTGGTGCATGTAAATAAGTCTAGAAGCTAGTCTCTAGCCTCTCTAGGGGGTAATATAGCCATTATTGGCAAAACTCTGAAAAAAGGTGCTTACTTTTCGAGCCATCAATTCCACTTCTAGCAATTAACCTTATAAAGAAAATCAGATAAGTGTGCAAGGACATATGAACAAGGATATTTTTCATAATGTATTTTCTATAGGAGTGAAAACTAGAATGTCAAACTCTGGTTAAATAAATTATGTATCATAGAGCCGTTACAATTTGTAAGACAGATCTTGGTATACTGACAAAGAAGGAGATTCTCAATATATCACTAAGGGGAAAAAGCAGGCACAAAACAGTGTTTATCATCACAATTTTGCTATGTAAACAGGAAAAATTCTAGAAGGATAAATACATTAAATTAAAAAAAAAACTTCTATGTATTATCCTTTTTTACACAATGGAAATGTATTACTTAAAAATAAAAATAATAGGTATGTTTTAGAAAAATTTGCTCCTTGGGGTAGGCTTCCCCTCTCCAGCTATAGGCAAGTCCATATAGGCCACAGTCTTTCCCTGGGACAATGTGGAATGATTTCTCTACACGAGTTGACCCAGATTTTTATTTTGTGCCAATATCCTCCTTCATGTGCAAGTAATCAAGAGTCTAGAACTTTTTGTCTTGAAAATGACCATTGTCAGGACTCTAGATTGTGACAGAAACCCATCTGGAAGAGACTCACTGGCACCGCTGAATCCAGGTGCTCCATGGCCTTCAAGGCTCAGCGCCCCCTGGCTCCCAGCTCTCTTGCCTCTGCAGTCACTTTTCCGTCAGGTTTTTCACTCAGTGCCAAGATGTGTGCGGATAGCCTGGCCTCCCAGCAACCCCCATGCCAAGCAAGCTGCTCTGTCTCAACAACTCCTGTGAGACTCCCAGGATGGTTTCACTGGGTGTGACTGGCCTGATTTAGGTCCCTTGCCCGTCATGAACTAAACCCTGTAGCCAGAGGGATGCAATATTCAAGTGTCTAAGCCGGCACAGACCCACCTCTACAACCAGGGGGAGGGGGGCTGTCCAACTCTAAACCTGTACTCTTTGTTTATAGCAAGCTGTTTCTCCTCAGGGCCACGTCAACCACCCCAGCTCATTGCACAATAGACAAAGGTATAAATGCAGATTCTCATTGTTCTCTGCAGGTGGAAATCGAGATTGCCAGTCTTTTACTTTCTTTCTTTTCTTTTCTTTTCTTTTCTTTTTTTTTTGCAAAGCCACAAAGGGGCTGCTGGAGCAACCTTGCACTGTATTGTTCACCAAATGAACGAAAACAGTCATGATTGATGGGCTTTGTGATTGTCACCTGTCACAGTGCCTGGAGGGGGCATTAATCCTGGGAGGAGGGAAGACTCTATGCCACGCTGGAGTCTAGGCTGAGTTAGACAGAATAAAATAAAACAAATGGGCAGAAGGCATAAAACACCCGAAGCTTATTTAGACAGAATCAATATTCAGTGGATTTATCTGGTCTCTGCCTCCTAAATCATTAAAGAAATTTCAATCCTTATGGCCCATGGGAACCTCATTTGAACTTCATAGGAGAGCAGAGTTTTCTCTACTCATGGTCACCTGTAACATCCAGCATTTCAGCAGCAGAAGAGCACCACTGATGTGGTAATGCAGCTTATCACCAATCACACTTAAGAAAGGAAAGTGTTCAAAGGACCAGCTTCATTCACAATATCCAAACAGCTTTAAAAAAAAAAAAAGTTCAGTTTTGCATGTTGAAACAATCTGGCTTTCTAACTGTTAACCTAGTATTTTGGAAAGAAGGAACGAGAGCATGTCTACTTTTACAGATGTGTTTAACATCTAGTAATAACTACCAGAACCTATTTATAAGGCTAATTATAAAGTCACAGCTACCAAGAATGGTTCACCACACATAGCTGTTCATACCACGTGACATTTCTTTTAATGTGGTCGGTTAAAATATATTTTTATGAGATGTCCAGCTAGTTTTATGTTAACAAGTGAGGATGTCAGCTTTCTGGATTTTAAAACTTCCTGTCAAGAATATTATTATTATTCAGTCTTCTTCCTCCTTTTTAGGAAAGAAGTTCTGACACATGCGACAATTATGTGAAGTAATAAGCCAGTCACAAAAGGACAAATACTGTATGATTCCGCTTGTATGAGGTATCTAGGTAGTCAAACCATAGAGACAGAAAATAAAAGGGTGGCTGCCAGGGGCTGTGGGAAGGAGGGCATAGGGAGGAGTTATTGTTTGGTGGGGACAGAGTTTCAGTTTAGAAAGATGAAAAGAAAGTTCTAGAAATCGATGGTGATGATGGCTGCACAACAGTGTGAATGTGCTTAATGCCACTGAACTAAACAACTGAAAAACGGTTTAAATGGTAAATTTCATGGTATGCATAGTTTACCATACAAAACAATTTTGTGGGGGGCTATATTTTTCCCTCACAGTGTTTAAGAAAGTTCAAGTAAAGGTTTTCATTAATTGCAAACCCTTCATGGTAAGTGCAATAAAACTACACGGGAGTGTGTAAGAAGAGGGGAGTCTGTGCGAGTGCTGCCTGTGACAGAACACTTCGTGAATTCCTGAAAATCCCCTTTTCTGGTCTTAGGATGTTCGTTGTTTAAAAATCAGGTCAAAAATCAAGACCCTGTGTCAGAAGAACACATGGTTAAAACGTATGAAATGGCTTGCTTTGTATTTTTTCCCATTATTCATTTGTTTGTTTGCTTACACAGAATTTACATAACATAAAAAGCACCCTTTTTAAAGTTTACAATTCAATGGTTTTTATTCACAGTTGTACCACCATCTCCATCACCTAATTCCAGAACATTTCCATCACCCAAAACAATGCCACTGTTAGCAGTCACTCCTCGTTCCTCTCTTCTTCCAGTCCCTGACCACCACTAACCTGGTTTCCGTCTAGGGATTTACCTATTCTGGACATTTATTTAAATGGAATATGTGGCCTTTTATGTCTGGTTCCTTCTACTTAGCATAATGTGTTCAAGGTTCATCCGTTTCATAGCATGTATCAGTACTTCATTCTTCATTCCTTTCTATGGCTGACTAACGTTCCATCATCTGGATGTACCACTTTTTACATATCCATTCATCAGTTGGTGGACATTTTGATTGTTTCCCACATTCTGGCTGTTGTGAGTAATGCTTCCACGAACATTCACATACAAGTGTTTGTATGGACAGATGCTTTCAATTACCTTAAATATATACCTAGGAGTAGGATTGCTGAGTCATGGAGCAGTGACTCAATGTTTAGATCTTTGACGAACTGCCAAACTGCTTTCCAAAGTGGCTGCACCATTTCCCATTCTCGCCAGCAGTGTGCGAGCCCTTCCAAGATCTCTACATTCTCGCCAACACTGTTATTGCCTTTTGGATTCTAGCCATGCTGGTGGGTGTGAAGTGGCATCTCACTGTGGTTTTGTTTTGCATTTCCTACATCTTTTCATGTGCCTCTTGGCCATTTGCATATATTCTTTGAAGAAGTGTCTATTCGAATCCCTTGCCAGTTTTGTAATTGGGTTATTTGTCGGGTTGTGAGAATTCTTTATATATTCGGGATATTAGACCCTTGTCTGATATGTGATTTGCAAATATTTTCTTCCATTCTGTGGATTGTCTTTTTGTTGACTTGATGGTATTCTTAAGAACCAAAAGTTTGGGTGTTTCTGTTGTTGTTGTTTAGATTTTATTTATTTGAGAGAGAGAGTGCAGGCGAGCACAAGCGGGCGGCAGGGGCGCGCAGGGCCCGAGGGAGAGGAAGAAGCAGACTCCCTGCTGAGGAGGGAGCCAGATGTGGGGTTTCATCCCAGGACCCTGAGATCATGATCTGAGCCGAAAGCAGAGGCTTAACCGACTGAACCACCCAGGCACACCAAGAGCCAAAACGTTTTAATTTTGATGAAGTCTGATGTATTTTTCTTCTCTTGTTGCTTGTGCTTTTTGTTGTGGAAACTGTTGTTTAATCCAAAGTCATGAAAATTTACACCTATATCTTCTTTTCAGACTTCTATAGTTATAGCATTTTCATTTAGGTCTTTGATTAATTTTGGATGAATTTTTGTATATTGTATGAGGTAGGGGTCCAACTTTATTCTTCTGCATGTGGATACTCAGGTGTTGCAGCACTATGTGTTGAAAAGACTATTCTTTCCCCATCGAATGGTCTTGGCACTCTTGTTAAGAATCAATTGACCATAAATGTAAGGGTTTATTTCTGGACTCTCAATTCTATTCCATTGATCTATGCCTGTCCCTATGCCACTAGCACTTGATTACTATACCTTTATAGTAAGTTTTGCAATAGAGAAGTATGAGTCGTCCAATTTTGTTCTTTTTCAAGGCTGTTTTGACTATTTGGGGTCCCTTACATTTTCATATGAATTTTAGGATCCGCTTGTCAATACCTTTTCTTTTTAAAAGACTTTATTTATTTGAGAGAGAGAGAGAGAACGAGCAGGGGCAGAGGGAGGGGGAGAGCAGACTCCCTGCTGAGCAGGGAGCCCAAAGCCTGGCTCGATCCCAGGACCCTGAGATCACGACTGAGCCGAAATCAAAAGCTGGCCGCTTAACTGAGTCACCCAGGTGCCCCTATACAGCACGTGTTTTAATAAAAAATGGTATTATATATACATATATATGTATATATATACATATGCTATTTCTTCATCAGATACCATCTTGTCCCCAACTGATATTCTAGCGTCCCATCTTTCTTTTAAGGCTGAGATCAAGTCCCTCCTTTTTTTTTTTTTTTTTAAAGATTTTATTTATTTATGTGACAGAGAGACAGCCAGCGAGAGAGGGAACACAGCAGGGGGAGTGGGAGAGGAAGAAGCAGGCTCATAGCGGAAGAGCCTGATGTGGGACTCGATCCCGGATCACCAGGATCACGCCCTGAGCCGAAGGCAGACGCTTTAACGACTGCGCTACCCAGGCGCCCCAAGTCCCTCCTTTTTTTGTGGAAGCTTCTGAGGTCATCCCACATATCAGACATCCTTCCTTCTAGCAACAACTTAGGCTCTTCCCCCCGTCTCTACTTGGCACCCTTTGGTTATATATATAGCACAGGAGAAATTTGGATTTGAACAACCCTAACTCTCACACAGTATACACTTAGCCCTATACAGATCTTTTGTACCATAAGGAACATTTCTAGCTATTGCGTGATGACAGTATTATAACCAGTTAAATTTTGAGCCATTTTGATATCTTTTTATATGGCAGTGTTTGTTGGTGCGATGAGCTGAATTCAGCTGTTTTACAGACTACAGACTCCCTCTGTCCCCCCGCCCCAACTTACAGTGATTACACTTTATACAATGGTTTGAAAGTCATATGCCTTAAGTAGAAACTGTACTTTAAATTTTGAATTTTGATCATTTCCTGGGTGAGCGATATGCTGTCCAATACTCTCATGATCCGGGGCAGTGGCAGTGAGCTGTAGCGCCCAGTCAACCAGCTGATCACCAGGGTCAAAACCAATACACTGATGACCATTCTGTACCCATTCAACTATTCTATTTTTCACTTTCGGTGTAGTATTCAATAAGTTCCATGAGCTATTCAACACTTTATTATAAAATAGACTTTATAGGGGATGATTCTGCCCAACGCAAAACGTAAATGTTTTGAGCATGTTTATAGCCTAAGCTAAACTATGATGTCCAGTGGGTTAGGTGTATTAAATGCATTTTCAACTCACAATATTTCCACTTACAATGGATTTATAAGGATGTAAGCCCATGATAAGTAGAGAAAGATGTCTCTGTTTTTCATGCTGTGCCTGTAACACAGGCCCCTGTGTGTGAAAGTCTTATTGCATGGGAGAATCCGGGACAGAACATCCTCTTTTCCTGTTAACATACTGGTTATATTCTAGGTTTCTGAGTATGATTTGGTTTGAAGAAAGGGCTTTGCTGTTTCCAAGAAAGGAAATTTTGAAAATCACTATTTTATTGCATTTTGCTCTTAACGGTTTCGTTACAAGGATCAGAAAATGGGAAAGTAAAATGGCTAATTCTAGTGTAATAAGTGTAAGTCTTACAAATGAAATACGCTGACGACAAAGGCAGAGCTTAGAAAGCATGTGGAAGCCAGAAATTTTTCACCAAAGGTTGGGCATCCCTGAACTAAAACTAACTTGCTGATATTCGATTATGAAGGAAAAAGACCACGTGTATAAAATATGTATGAAATGCTGAAAACCTATGACATCAAAAGTTATATCCAAATCGTGGCGTATAATAGAGGGTTTTATAACTGGTTTTTAACTCTTTGGGAACAAACTGCTCCTTATAATGTGCAAGTCTATTATTTAACCTCCATGCCAGACTTCGACCCAGGTGTTCAGGAATGTGCCATGTACAAAAGGAGGGGAATGACTGGACGATATTGCCTGAGACAGTCGTAAGCTCCTTGTAATAAAGGACAGTCCCACTTAATGGTCATTTAACAAATATTTTGCTTGTTGATTTATTAATTGTATCTCGTTAGAAGAAATCTAACTTCTTCATGGAGACTTGTTTGCTGATGTGTTCCCCTCAGCCTACGTCTCCTGTAGTAACTCTGAGGAGTGCATCAACATGCATCTTTGGCCTCCACGTAAATCCACTGAGACCTTTCCTGTGGTGATTTACCACCCCTGAAATCCAATCTAAACTCATTCCACTGATGTTTAACACTCCAACTTGGGTGGAGACATGCTTCTACTTAGAATGGGAGCTTCATGTTTACCTGGAAGCTTCTCGATGTTGATACTCTGCCAACAAATTGAAGAGGATGTACGCTTTTTAGCACGAGACACATGCCACTCTCATATGTATTTGGTAAGAATTTTTCAAAGTACATCCTTCCTGAAGGGCCACATGACAATACGGATCAGGAACTTTAGAAAGGAACTCACCTTTTGACCTAGAAATTCCGCCTCTAGAATTTGTCCTACATGAACAACCAGAAAATGTGCAAAGATGCCTGCACAAAGATATCTATTACAGCATTTATTATAATAATGATAAACTGGGAATAACTAATGGCTAGAAAAGACAGGTTTCAAAAGAAAAGGTTCCTTCTAACATATGATATGTGTTTATATATTATTCCGTCTTTTAAGATTTTTTAAGCTTTATTTTATTTTATTTTTTTCATTTGCATTCCCATGTAGTTCAATATAAGTTTTAGGTGTACAATATAGCCATTTGATGGTTCCACATATGACTCAGTGCTCACCAACGTAAGTGTACTCTTATCCCCTTCAACTGTTTTGCCCATCCCCTACCCTATCCATTAAGATTTTTAAGGTTTGGAAATTTTTATACCAAACTGCCAACAACGATTATTTTGGGGTAATAATTTCAGTGACTCAAAAATTTGTATTTGCTCTGTAATTTTCTATTTTTTTTTCCTAAAATGAACACGGTATTGCTCTTTGCATGGATATGATATTATTTTTTAGGTAATACAGGCCAGTCAACCCAACATTAAGAGGAGGGTATTTTTAATAACCACTGCAACATAAGTTTTGGTTAAAATTCTAAATCACTCTTTGAGATGTATTTTACAGAGAATCCTATTTCTGAGCTTTGGATGTTAGCTATAGTACCCTCTATTTCAAATTCATCTAACAGTTTTCCCATGGGCCCTCCACATCACAAAAATTCCCCATCAGGCAAAATGCCATAATTGCACATGACTCTTACCAGATAGGCTCTCCAGAAGGATTGAATGCGCAGTGCTGCCTCTTCTTCTGTCAGCAGGAGGGAAAGTGGGATCGGCGGCCGGGGGCTGAAAAGCAATAAAATGGTCTTACGCCCATGAGAATCCATCCTTCAGCCTCGTCAAGCCCTTTGACAAGATAATGGCCTCTCTGATTAACTGCCTCGTCCATTTCCATTCTTAGAAAGCAACAATGCCATTTTTGATAGAAAAGTTAGGATTTAGTGTGTTTTATTTTAAAAATCCTAGATGGATTCATTTTGTTTTGTTTTTAACCAGCATAATCTTAAGTCACTGTTAGCCTGTCCTGCTTTGAAAGGCTCACTCAGGCTGCGAAAGCTGCATGCGAGTCCTAAAGGTGGGACATCCATAAGATTCTGTAGACATAAAACCAAAGACAAAGCAGGGGGGACTTTTAAATACTGCATTATGACTGAGACATAATAAAGGATTCTTTTTCTACCTTTCTACTGAAGGGAAATTAAGTAGTTCATCTCTTTCCTGAAGGCAAATATATTGGAATTTATCTCTGATAAATTGTGTGCGCATTCCAGTTTAATGTGGCTTGAATTCAGGCACATTTTTAAGTTAAGTTCTGCTACTACATCTTAATAGACAATAAAATATCTCAAGTGCTGGGTCAGTTGACATTGTTTGCTCTTGTGGGAATTTTCAGATTGTGATGGGATGTTTGATCAGAGATACCACATTTAAAAATCATGGTGAAATGCTCTTTTTTTTCCCCCTAAAGTTGCATAGAAACACTAACTCCTGACAAGATCTTATAAGTATGATTTAATTTTGTTTCCTCACATTTCTCTAAAGCACGGCTACCTCTGAAAAGCCAAGTTAAGCCTTTTTAGATATAGTACAAAGAAATAAACCTCAGAAAGGATGTGGGGCACGTGGAGGCTGCTCCCAGGGCAGGATCCCCAGAAAGGCAAAGTGAGGGGTTCCTAAGTTCCCTGGCCTCAGAGTTCTCCCTAACAACAGCCATCATTTTGAGTTTATAGTAACTCCCATCGTACAGAGAAGTTGACTAACCTACCCAAGGTCACACAGCTTGTAGGTGGCCTGGTTGGGATCTGAGCCCAGCCCCATCAGATCCCAAGGCTTAGGCTTCTCTCTCAATGCTCTGCTGACACCAGACTTTTCACTGGGCAAACACTCGCAGACGCCAAGCATGGCACAGACTGCAAAGCTAAGTGGCAACATTACATGATTCTCCAGGACGTGTGGTTTTATTTCCCTCTAAACTCTGATTTTAAACAACAACAACAACAACAACAACAACAACAACAACAACAACAACCCACCCTTGATACAGCACATTTGTTTGAATGAATGAATGTGCTTTCGAATTATTCCAGAATCAAAGAAATCAAAGCCCAGAAGAATCTTGGGGTTACTGAGATCATTTCAAGGGAGTGCGGTGTTGTTCCCAGGTTCTGGGTCTTGGGCTGGGCAGGTCCCTTCGAAGAGACCAAGTAAAGATGATTCTTCTATTTCTTTGGAGAGATAATTACACCCTCAAAATGACAGCATTGTTAGAAACCTTTCCCTAATGTTCTGTTTCCATTTTTATTTGCATGATGTGGTGGCTTTTTAAAAATTTTGTTTGGTTCTCTTTTTGTTTTCACTTCTTCTTGCGTAATACCTGGCTCTCTGGGCTGCAGTGGAGCATTCACATTTTGCCAGAGGCCTGCTTTCCACACTAAATGTCTGTACTCATCCATTGTCCTTATTCTTGGAATCTCAGTTGTGTGACACAAACGAATCACATCTCTGAAGTAATTCTCCTTCACTAGTTAAAAATCAATGGCTTCTGGAGAGAATTTGGTGTTTCTAAGGAGACCTTGGTGTGCTGGCAATGGATTTACGAGACTAACATTATCGTACATTAATACTAGCTGATGTTTACTAAGAGCTTTCTGGACTCCCCTCCTATAAGCATTGCTTGCTCGTTGTGTTCCAGCCATGCTGGCCCTTTTCAGTTCTTCAAAAGTGCCCTCCCACCCCAGGGCCTTTGCAGAGGGGCTTTCCTCTGCCTCCAATATCCCCCTTCCCCAGCCAGGGGCACTGTGTACAGCTGTGCAGGTTGGTGCTCAAAGACACTCAGCCGGTGGGCCAGAGGGCACTGAAACCCAGCCCATGCTCTTCCAGCTAAGCCATGCTCAGGGTGTGGGGCTCATCTGCCCTCCGGTAGGGGCTCAAGGTTGGGGGTGAGGGGACTGACACTTCTTCCTTCTGGTTCACTCTTACTCTTTTTTCCGATTACGGAAAGGTGTTCTTTGATTAGGTTAGGACCCAGTGGAGCTCTGTGTAATTTTCCTTCCTAGTCCTTGGCCCAATTCGGAGATGTAACTCTGTGTAGTTATCTAATGAATACCCCAATCCTCAACCGGACTGAAGGCTCCTCGAGGGCAGAGACCGGCCTGTGTTTGTTCCTCTTGGTAGTCCCAACGCTTAGGAATTATTCCAGAATCAAAGACATCAAAGCCAGCGAGAACCTTAGAGGTAGGGACACCATTTCTAGTGGGTACGTGGTAAATGTTTGTGGAATGAGCCTCTCTGCCTGGCACAGTGTCCTAAGCACTTTCCATACATTATTTCATTAAATCCTCACAATTTGAGTAACGAGTGATTGTTATCCTTCTTTTAGAATGAAGAAACTGAGGCACAGAGGTGTGAAGTGACTCATTCAAGGTCACTGACCATATCCTGCTGAGAATCTTTTGGCCCAGGAAGCACAGGGAGTGGCCTAAGGAGAAGAGAAGGCAGCTCACAAGGTCACTGATGTGGAATTCAGGGTCTCGCAGCTGTGCGTGTTTAATAGAAGAAAACACAGTCATTTGCTTAGAAGAAAAAACTGGGGGGGGGGGGGAGGCGTAATCATAGAAAATGCCCTCTTCATTAATTCTTACAGTAATAACTTGGCAGGTATTCATTTGTCTGACGTTCCACAGGGAAATCTGATGTCAGGACAGCAGAACAAATGGAGTTTGTCACTTGTATCTGAGGGGAGATTTGATGGCGCCTTTCTGTTCTGCTGCAATTTTCCTGCCTTAAGTATATTTTTTTCTACTGATGTCATGAAATCCTCAAAGTAACAGTATTCCTGTTTTGGAATAGCAGTAGGAAAGGAGAACTGCAAATCTTGGGACAACAGGCTGGGCCAGCCCAACAAAGGCCTTTCACCAGTAATGAAACCCCGACTGGCTTTGCATCACAATGAATCTCCAAAAAGCAAAATGAGATTTCTAATAGGCCTTTAAGCAGTAATATGAGGCCACCTTTAGTGACATCCCTGTTTTCATGGCTAAATAATGGGGCACTGTCTCGTTCCCAAACCAAGAGTAAGTATGAGAGAGCCAGTGTAAATCAGGCCAAATGAAAAGGACTTAATCTTCCAAGAGTAGTCCCTGGGAATTATCAATCATTTCAGCAGGTCAGCCTGAAGGGATAGAAGCCACGTAAGGTCCTTTTCTCTTTTTTGGAATCAGTGCAACTGGCTTCAGGTCAAATAAAAATAGAGATGGAGTAGAGGCAACCACTCATCATTGGGGAACTCAGGAGGGGGACAAGGTGCCATGTCAATCAAAGGAGAAGGTAGCAGCAGAGGCTCCTGCCTCAAGGGAGTCCCCAGAGCAGACGGGTTTGCATGTTTCAACAGGCAAAACAGTACCACTGAGTGTGTTTCCAAGACCTGTCTTACTGGTGATGCTCATTTGTCATGTCCTTATCCTTTATCCGTTTTTTTTTTTTTAAGATTTATTTATTTATTTATTTTTAGAAAGAGAGAGCATGAGTGGGAGTGGAAGAGGGAGAGGGAGAGGGAAAGAGAGAATCTCAAGCAGGCTGACTCAGGGCTTCATCTCACAAACCTGAGATCACGACCTGAGTGGAAGTCAAGAGTCCGACGCTCAACCAACTGCACCACCCACGTGCCCCACTTTTCTTTTTTTCTTAAATGTGAATAAAATATTTGAATCATAAGAATTGATGCTATAATTCTGAGAATTTATTTTTCTGATTCTGTGTGTATGCATAAACCCACAATTGCTTCCTCCTTTTTGGGTGCAAAGTAAAAGATTTGTAGGACCTAAAGAAGCTGCAGCATGCTTTCAAAATACACAAGGAAATCTGAGAAGTTAGTCTTTATGAATTTCTGCATCCAGTTCTAAAACAAGAGGGACCAGAGGGGAGGGGGGTGGGGGAATGGGATAGACCGGTGATGGGTAGTAAGGAGGGCACATATTGCATGGTGCACTGGGTGTTATACACAACTAATGAATCATCGAGCCTTACATCGAAAACCGGGGATGTACTGTATGGTGACTAACATAATATAATAAAAAATCATTATAAATTAAAAAAAATAAATAAATAAATAAATAAATAAATAAATAAAAAAAAAAAAATAAAATAAAACAAGAGGGACCATCCCCAAATGGCATTTAAACAGAATAAAGCAGAAAGGAGAAAAGCTCGCTTTATATTGAAAACTGAATCTTGGAATTCAAATTCTATCCGCTTTTCATTAGGTAAGAGATTAAGTTGTTTTCTTGAAACATGAGAGCACAATCCTGATGCAAAGCCATTTACAAAATGACACAGGCCCTAAATCAACCATCATTTATAAAGCCTTTCAAGGGCCTAGTATTTGATAACATCTACCCATCATAAACAGCAAAAGAGATTATCCAGTCCCTGCCCTCGGCCTTAAATGGTTTCCCAAACATTCTGGTAGAGGCATCAGTCTTGAGTAATAAACTTCAGATATTTGGAAGAAGTATAATAGAGATTATCTGGAATGGGGCATCCAGATATACAGTGACCAGACATTAGGACAGAATCTCATAGGACTCTTTTCTATGATGTGAGGAACAGCTCTGAAAACCAGAAAGGGAGAGCCAGCTACATTACTCTCCAGCAGCCTTAAAGTGTGTTTAGAAACCATGGTTACTAGGATGTGATCTGGCTTTCGCCCCCTCACTAACTCTACCCTGGGAGACCGACAAGCAGTTATTACCCCAGCATCAGCTGAATCACCCTCCTAAGTTAAACACAGAATTGACTCCCATTTTACCAGCCCCATCATCGGAATTGGCATATAGGTCTGGTCATCAGAGCTCACCTAATGATTTGAGAAGGCCACGTGCCCACCCTGCAGATAGAACTATCTTGAAAATCAGGGTTGTGATACTTGATGCGTTTTGATAAACATGCCCAGAGTGCTGTGTTATTGAGCCTCTTTTTAATGGATTACATGTTTTCTCCAATGTGACTAAAGGAAAACCTGAAGGAGACCTGCCTCCTTCCCAATCTCCCTCCTCCTGCTCCAGAACCTGAACCTGGGCAGGGGTGGGTATATGGGAAGGGCAAACCACCTCCCTCTTCACGGCTTCCAAATCTCTTGAAGGGGATCTTAACTGGCTTTGTGTCATGGATCCCTTTTTACGCTGGCAGTTTGGATTTCTTCTCTAAATAATATTTAATAAAATATGAAAGTAAATATTTCAAAGCAAACCAATTATATTGCAATATAGTTTTCAAAGTATTTTTAAAAACCCAGTTGGTGATATAATAATATATGTGCTTCCAGAATATGCAGTAAGTAAGAAGAGCTAATGGCAGGTCAATTAGCTACTGTTATTTGGAAGAAGTAACAAGAGTAAATGATATTTCAGGATCACTGCAACAACTAGATTGGGATGTGAAAAAATCTGATTGCTGTTAGTGATGAAGACACTGGTACTGTGGACACTCCTGAGGTTTGTTGCCCACGTTCATGATTAAAAGTGAGGCTAAATCTCAGTTAGAGGCTAATGAAAATAGCCTTCAAAGCTCAGGGACCCCTGAATCATTGACAATTGTGGCTGGAGCTAGGGAAAGAGGAGGAAGATGAGGTTTACATCTAAGATGAGGTTGAGGACTAAAGATTTAAAACCAAATGGGATGAATCCAGTGAAATAAGACCGTCTAAAAACAGAGAGTGACAAGGAACTTATGGAATTTGTCCAAAAAGTTATTTAAAGGGCTGCCTCCCAGATGGAAGGGAGATCCACTGTGCTATGGTAGGGCAGTTACTGGGGAAAAGATAAAAAGGAAGTTTCATATTTTTTTAAAAAAGATTTACTTATTTATTTGAGAGAGAGTGCCCAAGCACGCACACCATGGAGGCAGGGGGTGGGGGCAAAGGGGAGAGAATCTTCAAGCACACTCCTCACAGAGCGCAGAGCCTGACTCAGGGCTCCATCCCATGACCCATGAGGTCATGACCTGAGCCGAAACCAAAAGCCAGACACTTAATCGACTGAGCCACCCAGGTGTCCCAAAAGCTTCATATTTTTATTCCCTAAAAGTTGTCATTTTTACATAAAGCCCTTAAATTTTCAAAACAGAACTCTAATTTCTGCCACTCCATTTCAGTAACTGGCTCCCCATTCAGCCGGTTGCTCAGGCCTGAAATCTCCAAGTCATACTTGACTTCTCTCTCACCCCACATCCAATCCATCAATAAGTCCTCTTGGTTCCAACATCAAAATATCCCAAATCCAACCTCTTCTTGCCTCCCACACTCCAAGCTGCCATCATCTGCCTGCCTGCCCTAGGCTCTCCCACTGGCCACTTGTACTGTTGGAGCTGACTTCAGTCAACTCCCCTGCCAGCTGCCAGAGTGATCTTTTTTTATAAAAAGATTTATTTATTTATTTCAGAGAAAGAGAGAGAGAGAGAGAGAGTGTGTGTGTGTGTGTGTGTGCATGCGTGTGTGTGTGTATGTGAGCAGGGGGAGGGGCAGAGGGAGAGGGAGAGAATCTCAAGCAGGGTCCCTGCTGAGCGTGGAGTCTGATGTATGGCTTGATCCCAGGACCCTGAGATCATGATCTGAGCCAAAATCAAGAGTTGGACACTCAACCAACTGAGCCACCCAGGCGCCCCCAGAGTGATCTTCTTAAAAGATAAATCAGATTCCCTCGATCTTCTGCTCAAAACCCTCCAATAGTTCTCTGTCATGCTCAGAGGGAAAAAAAAGTACTTTTACCATGGTACCCAAAGGCCCACCCAAGTTCGGTACAACCTAGCCTGCCTGTCTGGCTTTATTTCCAACCACTCTCTCGGCCTCCCTCATCTCCTCTTGTCTCACTAGCCAAGTTTGTTCCCATCTCAGGGCCTTCAGAGTAGATGTTCTCCTCACCTGGAACACATTCTGATCTTTCTTATAGGCTATAGGCTTAGAGGCTTCTGTGCAAATATTACCTCCTTAGAGAAGTGTACCTTCCCTGGCTTCTCTAAACAGCAGCAGCCCTCATCCCAGCCCTGGGATGCTCTGTCCACTTACACTGATTTTTCCTCAGAGCTCCTGAGTTTTCTATACGTTATACAATAAGTTTGTTGCCTTTGGTCATTGACTGTTTTCCCACTAAAATGTAAACTTTATGGGGGCCAAGACTTTCTCTCTCTCGTTCTCCACTCTACCTACAGTACCTAGAAAAGTGCCTGGAAAAAAATAAGCATTCAATAAGTACTTTTGAAAGAATGAATATTTAGGGGCGCCTGGGTGGCTCCGTTGGTTAAGCATCCGACTCTTGGTTTTGGCTCAGGTCATGATCAACTGGTGAGGAGATCAAGCCCCACATCAGGCTCCCTGCTCAGCTGGGAGTCTGCATCCCCTCTGCCCCTCCCCCTGCTCGTGCTCTCTCTCAAATAAATAAATAAATCTTAAAAAAAAAACACAACAGAATTTTCTTTAATGTCAGGATTTATCAGTGGCAGAGCAGATATTTGGTCTTTCTCTTGCTTGGTTATTCTGCTATCCACATTTCATCTTGCTAAAGTAGTGACTACTATTCTCCTAAGATTAAGGATAAAATGCAAGCAGTCATTCTTTGGACACCTACCCTGAGCCCTCTGCAATGGATATCTTTAATTTTTATCTACTGATCGTACTCTCCCCTTTCTTGTGGTACAGGCCTCAGATTTTGCTTTGACAGCAACACCTCCCTCTGTTGGGGGGAATGTGGGTCATAGCACCTTGCCCTCTCATGAACGAGGAGTACACCTGACACCCAAGCTTAGCCAACCAGGTGCTATTTCCCTAGAAAGTGAATCTTGAGTAGACTGGCAGAGACCAGAGCATTCTTCCTGGCAGTGTTGTCTTGAAAACATGGGTCTGTGCTTCTTGCATCCCTATACCCGCTTTCCAAAGCCAGGTCCTTACCTTTTCCTTCATGTTTGCGAGTTATGCTTTTTCTTCCAGCATATGCCCTTTTCCTTAAGTAGCCTTTAAAATTTCTGTTGCTTGTGACAAAGCACTCTGATACCATCTTAAACCTCACGGCCACCCTGCAATGCCATCCCCATGGAACAGAAGAGAGGAGCATGGCTTATGAAGGGATTATTCCAGGTTGCCTGACTGTGGCAGGCTGCATAATAGTTTCCCAAGATGTCCTCATCCAATTCCCAGACTCTTGAATATACGTGTCCCCTTACATGGCAAAAGACACTTTGTAGAAGTAATTAAGTTAAGATTTTTGAGATTATCCTGGGTTATCCAGGTGGGCCAATGATGTAGTCACAAGTAGCCTTGTGAGAAGGATGCAGAGGGAGATGCCACTACAGAAATAGATGTGATGACGGACACCAAGGTTAGGGTGATGCAAAGGGGTCACGTGCCCTCTGGAATACAGGGAACCTCCAGAAATTGGAGAAGGCAAGAAAACAAATTTTCCTCTAGAGGCTCCAGAATGAATTGGTTTTGGACTTCCAGCCTCCAAAACTATAAGAGAATAAGTTTGTGTTGTTTTAAGCGACCAGTTTTGTGGTAATTTATTAAGCAGCTATGGCAAACAAATACACCAACTAATAAATGGCAGAGCTCACTGGAACCCAGATGTTTCTGCCATGCTGCTTCCCACAGGCTCCCTGAGCTTATTCCCAAAGAGTCACCTAGAAACAACAGGAGGAAAGAAAGGAAGCAGAACTGTGTGCCAAAGAGAAAGGGCCACCCACATGCCAAACTTCCAGCAAGAAAGAGGCGCTTAGAGGATTTATGCATCCCAGCATGTCCTGAATTCAGGAAACAGCTCTCCTTCCTTCCTATATGCTAATATAAAGAACAAAGATGATTTATTATCCTCAGGAGACTCCTGGCCTCTGGAGTATCCTTCTATAAGACAAAATAAAATAAAATGATTTTTTCCTGGGGCGCTTGGGAGGCTCTGTCGGTTAAGCATCTGATTCTTGATTTTTGGCTCAGGTCATGATCTCAGGGTCATGAGAGCCCATGTCGGTCGGGCTCTGTGCTGGATGTGGAGGCTGCTTGAGATTCTCTCTCTCCCTCTCCATCTGCCCCTCCCCACTCACACACACACCCTGTCTTAAAAAAAAAAAAAAGATGTTTTCTTTTGACAGTGCATGACAGCACATTTTCTGCTGTGCCATTTAATTATGATCTTTAGCACAACACACATGCTATTTCCTGTGCCGTTTAGAAGGCACGAGCGTTTTCCTTTCGACTGTTAACTTTCACACAAACACACCATCATATGGCTGGTGCTTGTCCTCAAATGGCATGGTGACACTTTTGTTTTCACCTCAGCTTTTGGTCATAAGATACCTTTCACCGACATGAAAGTATCGTGGATTTTTTCCTTTTTTTTTTTGTCCAAGGGTAGAACTTAGCTGAAAAGACATTTCACCCAAAGCAAGCTTTTCTTTTCTAAAATACAATCTTTGTCTCATTGAAGATCTCAGCTTTAATGATGTCTTTCATGAGCCTTCTCCCCTGGGGCATGGGACCAGATAGGCAGCAGGGCACTTTTGTTCCTTGTGCTTATTTAGTGATTTATTTTTGCAAATGAATCTGACCAATTCTTTTCAGTCAAAATAAAAAGTGAAACTCTTCTTGTTCTCAATATCATAGCAAATAGTTTCATTGTTTCTGATTGGCTGGTTGAGTCAGGACTCTATACCACAAAGGAGGATGATGCCAGATTCATAAATAGGAGTAAAGCCATCAGGCGATATGATGTAATCCACCACCGTTGAAAGGTAGGGAAGAAAACACCCTCACTGAGCTCTGATTAGAGCATGTGGTAGATTGCGTTATTGGTCCCAATTATTACTCTTTACCCTGGAAGAGAATCGTGCATCTCTACTCCGCCATATGGCTTGCAGTTTCTGCCTGGGGGTGGTGTCACCTTCCCCATAGCACTTGTATTTGGCTTGGCCATGGACTCGTATTGGCCAATGAAATGTGAGCAGAAGAAATGCTTGCCACTGCATGGATTGGCCATTGCTCTTCTCTCTCTGCCATGAGAGTGAGGGAGTGGGCTATTCCTTCATCCTGGGTCCCAGAATGAAAAGGGACAAGGAGCAGAGCCAAAAGTGACATGCAGCTAACATAAAATAGGGTGAAGAATAAATGTTTGCCATTGTAAGGCACTGAGATTTGAGGGTTATTTGTTACTGCAACAGAGCCTAGAGAAAGCTGACTAATCCAGAATACTGGCGGGTATTTGGGGCAATACCCTGTAGGAGCACGTATAAGTCAGGACTCCTTCATTTGCAAGTAGTAGAAACCTAACTCAAGCTGGCTTAAATAAAAAATTAAAAATTTTTAAAAAAGCTTAATTAAGAGGGGTAGAGTTGGCTTTAGGCATGGCCAAATAGAGAGGCCCAAAACAACGCCATGGAAACCCAGGCTGGCTGCCTCTCGGTTCTGCCGTTACCTGAGGCGCAGCCTCTTCAGGTGGCTGCCCTCCACAGCTCAAGGCTTACGACCTCAAAGCTCCAAATCTAGAGGAAAAGAGAGAAAAAGTTTCCTGGTTGCTTCCTGAAAAATCTTGGGGTACAAGTGATTGAACCAATTTGGGGGCAACCGCGGTGGTCAGGGGGACTTGCTGCTCTGATTGGCCAGTCACACACCCAGCCCAAAGCCCCAGGTGGAATTAGCTCCCTGTCCACATGGACTGAGAATGGGAAAGAGGTGATCCTTCCAGTTACAGGCAGTTCTGAACACAAAGGAGGAAATCAATGCAGAGGGGGGAAAAGCATAAATGTCTACCAGAAGAAGCAAGAAAATGGAATTTTAAAAAGTAGAATAAATACCCTTTAGTTTTGTAATTGTTTTAAGATTTTATTTATTTATTTATTTATTTATTTATTTATTTATTTATTTATTTATTTTTGAGAGAGAGAGAGAAAAAGAGAATGTGAGCACACAAGCAGGGAGAGGGGCAGAGGGAGAGGGAAAGAGAATCCTAAGCAGACTGCCCGATGTAGGGCTTGATCCCACCACCCTGAGATCATGCACTGAAATGAAGAGTCAGACGTTTAACCGACTGAGCCACCCAGGTACCCCTGGTTTTGTAATTGTTTTTAACTCTTCAAGTAACTCTGTAGAGGACATGAAAAACTACAAAATAATTTAGAAAAGAAAATAAAAGTTGTGTTCCTGCCCTCTGGAGTGAAACATCCTTTTGAAAGATTTTTAGGTCTAGTGTGATTTAATTCTATGATTATCCTTAATTTTAAACATTTCCTTTTCACCGTACAGTTTATTTAACAAATATGTTTGCTTTATATGCGATAAATCTTAATTTTATAAACTTAAGAAAAAATTTTAAGTGTTGTCGATGTCTATATAAAATAACTACATAAAATGCAGTTATTTAAAGAAAAAAGTCACAGAAAAGAAATGGGTAACTCAGAAAGGATGGACAGAGTGAAGAGTATGCTAAATTATGGGGAACCTGTAGGAGAAGGGCCCAGCATTTATGTGAAAAGCGATTGGCCACCCATGCCACCCCTGACAAATGATCCTAACCTACCAGCTGTGATCTGACAATATAATGACATCAAGCAACAAAGACAGCCGGGCTTGGTAGAATTTGTCTTACCAAGAACATTAAAATAGAGTCAAACTCACATTTTAGATGGCTCCGCAGGCTGGGAGATGGGGTTCTCTGAGGCGATAAACGCTAACACACACATAATATACAGAGTTGTATCTCCCATAACAGCTGCACTCTGAAATCAGCACGTAAGATGAACGTCACATCTATCAAAATTTCCCCGTAGCAAACCTTAAATTACCCGTAGCATCTTTCAATTAGTGTCACATAGCAGTGTTCTCCCCCTCTGAGGCCTGACCACTGTGAGTACCAGGTGATCTAAGAGGCAGTGGAGCAGATGGATTAGCCATTCTTAACGGCATGGACTCGGGAGCCAGGCTGCCTGGGTTCAGTCCCGTCTCGGTGTTTGCTAGCTTGTGACCTTGGGCAGCTAAGTTATCTCTGTGCCGCATTTCTTTCTCTGAAATATGGCTGTCACTGGGACAGCTAGTATTCATGGAATATCTAGTGTTCCCTTATGGATCTCAGCTTCCCTTGCAGTTGGTTTGGGGTCAGGCTCTGTGAGGAGAGGTGAGAAGGTTAAGAACGTTCAAGACTGAGAAGGTGAAGATCTAGGGTGCCTCCTCTTTTCTTTCAAGTGACCTCAAAAATCATATGTTCTAAATAGCTATAAACAAAAGGGCTGTCCAACCTGCATCAGTCTTTGTACGAGCAAGAAGTAAGCTCTTATTAGGTATTTCAGTATTGTTTATAACTGCAACCTAGCTTAACATAGCCTGATGAATACAAGGGGGATATAAAATTCTCTACTCTGTAGAGTTGTGACCCAAGTTAAATTAGGTCGTATTTATCAATTGCTCAGAATAGTACCTGAGTAAACACCATATAAATGCTTGGTTGGCAGGTAGTTATGTAGGTAGACAGACATACGGATGAACAAAGAGAAGGAAGGGGTTGCCTTATAAGCTGCTCATGATACAAGGGGCATGTAACACTGGGAACAACTAAGGAAAGAGCTGACTCGTGTGCTCTTTTTATGCTTTACCTCCAGAGTGGAATGGCAAGGGGAACTGCTTGAATTTTCAAAAATCTTATTTCTCTCTCTCTCTCTCTTTCCCCCAAAAGCATACCATTGAATTAGCACAAAGTAAGTACATGCATACTGCAATTCAACTATAACACAAAAACTGTCCATGAAGACAGGCACCACATTTGTCTGTGTCATATTTCCATGGCACAGAGTAAGTGTTTCAATAAACAGTAGCCAACCAGCTTATGAATACATCTGCTCTGTAATTTTAGAGCACATTTCAGCATTCAATAAATATTAGCTAAATAAATGAACAAATAAATAACTCCCTTTAAATAGCTGAAACATAGCTGTTTGCATATGTATCAGTACTGGAAAAATGGTAGCCCCTTCATTGTTGGCACCAGAATTCCTCTTAGGTAAAAGATTAGCTTTGTTTAGATGAAAGACCATTTTACAGATGAAAAAACTGAGGCTCAGAGAGATGAAGTCATCTTTGCCCAGAGTCACATAGCTGGATTGGTGAAGCTTGGTCTGGAAGGCAGAGATGTGATTCCAGAGCCCAAGTTCCTAACCCCTATACTTCCACTGCTACTTCTTTGTCCTCTAGGACATTCTTACACCATCCTTGACAGCTCCAGGATTTGACTTGCTGTCATCTTCTCCAACCCATCCCCTACCAGCCTTCTCAGATACTTCATTATTCAAACTGATGACACCTCCAACACCATGGTCTCCAGTCCACATGATTCCATGACCCCCATCTTCCCTTGTGTCAGTCACTCAATAGAATGGCCACATCTTAGAATGAGTTATCCCTGAAGACTGTCATATCTCAATTTTCCAAATTCCCATTCTGATCGTAACCTCCTCTATCCTTCCATCTTTCCCACTTACTCACATGTATTTATATTTATATTTTTAGTCCTTATGCAAGACTAGGATTTGAGAAGGTTACTGGTATCTAGAACAGGGCTCAGCAAACTATAGCCCATGAGCCAAATTTGGCCCATCACCTATTTGCATAAGTAAAATTGTACTGGAATCCAGCCATCCCTGTTTATTCACATACTGTCTATGACTGCTTTCATACTACAATGGTGGAGTTGAAGTAATTGTAACAGAGACCATATGTAGTGTGCAAGGCCTAAGAAATTTACCATGCTCTACAGAAAATTTATTAAAAGAAAAAATATTACTGGAGCCATGTTCTTAGGGCAAGCCCAAGGCTCTGATCTTGTTAACCCCCACCTTCTCATTGGTGCTGGGGAGAAGTGGGTTTGGCATCAGAAGAGGATGTGAAGGGAGAATGAGGCGGAGGTAAGGGAACTGTTCGTGAGTCATGCACATTCAGAGCCAGGTCTCAGAAAGGGTGACCAAGCCTTCCCCAGCACCATGAAGCTTCTCACTTGAGCCCACACCTGCTACTCTCTCCTTGCCCCAGAGCCATTTTCCTTCCATGCCATTTGAGTTTCTCAGCATGATCACATGAAAACTCAGTCTCCCCCTGTCTGTCACTCCAGCTACCTCCAGTGGAGAAGAACACCCCTCAGCCCTCCTGGTTGACTGCCAGTCAAGAGCTACCTCCTTGGCCACGGCACATCCATCATTCAATCAAGTGGTCATGAGGAGCTTTGAAAAATCTCATTGTTTCTTTTCCTTTTAATTTTTTGTTATGGAAAATTTCAAAGATATAAAAAAGTAGACAGAAAACAAAAATGAACCCACATCACCATCAGCCAACTTCAATTATACTGTTCTGCATGTCAGTTATTCAATGTCATTCCCCTCCAACCCTGTCCACAGACATCATATCATTTCATATTTCATTCATAAATATTTTAGCATGTTTCTCTAAAAGGTAATAACTTTCTAAAATCATAACTATGAAATGATTATCATACCTTAAATAAAAGAATAATAATTCTTTACATGATCAACTATTTATTAAGCATTCAAATTTCCAATTGCCTCATAATTTTTCTTTCTTTGAATCATGATCCAAATAAGATCTACCTATTGAAATTTCAAAAACCATATGGATCCCTACCATCCCCATTTTAGTATCTCCAAGTTTGGTACATTTCTTACTTTCAAGGTAGTGTTTCTCTCTCTTTCTGAAAATTGGTTGTTATATCATTAACAGAATTTTAAAAATCTGGTAGTTTTTGAGAAAAACCTAAGAGATTATTCTTAGAAAAGTTAACCATGTTTTCCCTTTATTTAAGATCCCCTAGGCAAGTCTAGACCTTTCACTATATTAGCTTTACTAGTCTTCAACCCTGATTTTACCCAACCATCTGTTTTCTCCACCCACTTTCCAGGGTTGCTGGTGATAATCACATACGCAGGCTGTTTATATGCACCACAAATTCAGGCCATCAGCTGGGCCATCCCTATTTATCCCTAGTTGATTCCCTATCAATTTCACAATGGCAGCTGCTGCACCCCCACCTTCCCTCCCCCACAGGCCTCCAGAACCTGCCTGGGCCTCCCTCTCAGCAGATGCCTCCACATCTACATGAACAACCAGAATGACAAGATCCACCATGAATTTGCTCAACTTTTCCCCTTCCACCTCAAATTTCCTTTCACTTGTAGCTCTGGTCTCAGAGGAAGACATACATCTTCTTATATCTAATATATATGTATACATGTGTAGAGAAGTCTCTGAAAAGAAGTTCACTAAAATGTCAACCATGGTTAGATCTCGGAGGTAGGCTCTTAGGTGATTTGTACCTTTTTCTTTTTGCTTTTGTTTGCTTTTACTTTTTTCTCTAAGCATGTATCATTTTTGCAAAACCCATAATACCATTTCAAAATGTCAGTGATCCCCAAGAAAATGTAGGTGATCCCTATGAGTGAGGGACTTTCAATTTTCCCATATTCTCCATTACCCTTTGAGGTAGGCAGAATAATGGTGCCTAAACATGTCTACGTCATAATTCCTAGAACCTTATGTTACCTTACAATGGCAAAAAGGACTTTGCAGATGTGGTTAAATGAAAGACCATGAGATGGGGAGAATATTCTGAATTCTCTGGGTGAGCCAATGTAATCATAGGAGTCCTTCACAGTTGAAGAGAGAGGAAAAAGAAAGTCAGAGAAATATGACTAAGGACACAGGATCAGAGATAGGCGACGTTGCTGGCTTTGAAGATGGAGGAAGTCACCACCAGCCAATCGGGAAGCCTCCAGAAGCTGCAAAAGGCAAGGAAATGGGTTCTCCCTTCGAGCTTCCGGAAAGAATGCAGCCCTGCCTACATCTTGATTTTAGCCCAGGGAGATCCGTGTCGGGCTTCTGACCTCTACAACTGTAAAATAATAACTTTGTCAAAGTCACCAAGTTTGTGGTAATTTGTTACAACAGCAACTGAAAAGTAATATACTCCTACTCCTTCCCTGCCGGTCTTTCAAATCAACATAAAATCTAAGCGGAAACAATGACTTGCTTTGCATACAACTAGTAGACAAGCCACGGTCACCACTGCCATCCACGTGACTTAGAGTAAGTGCCTCCTTCACTGAATCTCTGGAACCAATTCTGGGGTACTCCAAACTTTAGCTGTGGTCCACCTCAACTTGATCTGTACATCTGACATGGGAACCTTGATTCCAAAATCAACATTTCTCTCCAGACTCCACTTCTGAGCTTCAGGCCAATGTTCCTAATATGGATGTCCTAGAGGCACCTCAATCTCAATGTGCCTGAGATAGAAATTCTCCTCTTTACCCCGAGCCTGCTTTTCCGTCTAGGTCTCTTTGCTTCTATCATGGGCTTCCCATTTGCCCAGCAAATCTCATCTTTTCAGGCACCTCTTCTCCACCACCAAGCTCATTCTGTGCCATCCATTTACTCTACCTAAATCCCAGGTACTTTCTTTTCCATTCCTGTTGTCCCAGTTCAAGACCCGAGGGCTGTAACCAGGCTTTCCCCATCTCACATATCCCCTGCATTCTTGGGAGTTATCTTGCCAAAACAGCCTGCTCACATTACACCTCTGCTCCAAATCTTTTAATATGTGCTCTCGCTTATGGAATAATGCCCAAACTTCATTGATTTTACTGAAAACTAAAATCCACACCTAACTCCCTCCCAGCCTTATCTCCTATCCCAACCCTGTGTCTTGGCATGCTCTATGAGCCGGCTATGCTGGTTTCCTGTGCCTGGACCAAGTCCTGCCTTCTCCCACCTTTCTGTCTTTGGCCTTGAGTACCCTTTTCTGCTATATCTCTCTTCCTAAGTCCACAGTGTCCTTTGATGGCAACTGTAGCCACTAGTAAGCCACATGATATTACAGGCTGGCCCTGTCCGCAATTTCATTTGTAGGTGCATCATTTCGCTGCGTCTTCCTAATTTTACTAACTAAACATTTTACTAAGGAGGATATGGAGGCTTACGGAGCTACCTGCTGTGGTGCTTTTAAAATATGTCGTGGTTTGATACTCCTCCCTTCAAAAGGTGGAGCCTAGTCACACTCCGTTTGAGACTCCCTTAGAGACTCACTTCTAATTAACAGAATGTGGTCGAAGTGCAAGTGTTTGGCTTCCCAGATGGGGTCACAAAAGGCCCTGCAGCTTCCCTCTTGGTCTCGAGTCTCTCATCCTGACAGAGGCGTCACCACATCGTACGGACACTCAGCAGGCCATGGAAAAGCCCATGCGGAGAAAAACTGAGGCCTTCAGCCACCACCATGTGGGGAAGCCAACTTGAAAGTGGCTCCTCCGGCTCAGTCACACCTTCAGAAGACTGCAGACCCGGCAGCGTCTTGCCCGTAGCCAATGAGAGACCTTGAACCAGAGCCACCCAGCTGAGCTGCACCTGAATTCCTGATCCACGGAAACTGTGAGATAATACGTATTTATTGTTTCAAGCCCCTAAACGTTGGGTAATTTGTTACATGGTAATAGAAGCTAAAACACCCAGGGTCATGCGACTAGTAAGCGATAGAAGAGATCTGAATGCTGGTTTGTCTGTCCCCAGAGCTCATGCTCTTAACCCCAACCCAAAGCTGCCTGAAGTGCTAGTTTATATTTTGCTTCCTTTAAATAACATTGACAGAGTCTTCCCTCAAAATTCAAACTTCCTCCAATCTGTACCTTTAAGCCCTATTCAAAATGCCCGTTTATTGTACCCCCAACAATCACCATATTTGCCTAAGACCTACCTCACTTTCTTTGCAACTTCCCAGCTCCTTTCAGCTTTAGCACCTACATCTTAGTGCTGTCACTAAGATTAAATGAGATAATGCGTGTAAAAGTACTTAGCAGAGGGATGACAAAATTATACTATTTATTACCTCAAGTATGCTATTTATTACTAGTATAATATAATTATGCTATTTATTTAGACACAGCACTTCTGCTATAGGGATGAGGTCTCAGCTCTGGCTGTTTATTAGAATCACCCAGGAAGCTATTTAAAACAACAACAACAACAACAACAACAACAACAACAACAACCAAAAACAATAATGCCTATGCTATACTCTGAATTAATAGGTCTCATTTACTAGGTCTTCATGAAGCCAGGCAACAAAAGCTCCCCAGACGACTTTACAGTTCAGCCAGGCTAGAAACCCACTGGATTAGGTCAGAGGTTCTCAACCAGGGGCTACTCTGTTGTCTCCTTGCCCCGCTCAACCCCTCATCCCCCTGACATTTGCTAGTGTCTGCAGATATTCTTGATGGTGATGGCTTTAGGGAGGTGCTATTGGCATCTGGTGGGTGGAGGCCAGAGAATCTGCTGAACATTCCACAAAGCACAGCCCGCCCTACATCAGAGAATGATCTGGTGCTAAATGTCGATAGTGCTGAGGTTCAAAAAACCTGGATTAGATATTGTTTCCCAGCTCCTACCCTCATTCCTACTTGTCTCTCTGACTCACCTGGTCAAAAATATCTTTGAGAAGGATACAGCACCTGAGGCCTTGCCTCTCAAAACCGAATCTGGGCACCAACCAGCTTGGCCACTGCCCCAAGTGGGCTGGCTCCAGGCCCATCGGGAGGGTCTCTGAATGGTCTTGTGCGTCCCCATTTCCCTTCAGTGCTTTAACCTGTATTACAACACTCACTACAGGAACTATAGTCGGCTGGAAACACGTCTCTCTTACCCCCAGAGCTATAGCCATATTTGATTCATCTCGATTTATTCCACAACACCAGGCTCTGTGCATTGCACATGGTAGGTGTTCAATAAATACTTATTACATCAAATTAGATTAATGTAATTTAAAGTTTTAACATGCTTCTTGGCATCTCTTTGGAAGGTTATGGAAATAGAGTACAAATGCCAGTTAAGGCGAGAGCTCTTGCATTTCTGTTCTTGTGGAGTTAAAGTGAAATGATCGCTTTGGCTACTTCTCAGTGTATTTATATGAGCTGGCGGCAAAAGTTAGCAACCATTTTAAATTAAGATCTTTGTATAATAAAAGATTGGGGATTTGAGAGGACTCTTTAGAGAAGTTTTCATATCTTTAAGATTCTTTTTCATTGGTTATTAGATGTGGGAAAATGTTTCATTTTTAAGGCAAAGCAACAACTTGGAGAATGATACTGAAAAAAACCTTGTCTTAGAAAAACGTGCAAATCTTCCACTTATTAATCATTTATACTCAGTACATTATGGCCCTTCCATAGTGGGCAAATTAGGCACAGGTTTAGAAGCTAAATAAAAAACCAAGGTTTTCCAATATCATTCTCCTTTCAATGTGTAACTAGTCTCAGATTTTTTAAAAATTGGTAATGGGACGCCTGGCTGGCTCAGTTGGTAAAGCATGGAACTCTGGATTTCGGGGTTACGAGTTCAAGCCCTGTGTTAGGTGTGGAGATTACTTAAATTAAAAAAAATATTCTTAAAAAAAAACTGGTAATACCTGGGGTACAATTAATTCTCAAAATTAAGAAAGTCAGTCAAGAGTCTATTCAACCTGGCATTCTCAAGAACGGCAATTTAAGCAAAAAAAAATGTGACATTTGAGGGGTAATGATCTAATTTAAGGTGTTTTGTTCAGTTTAATATAGGGGTTTGCAAGCCTCACTTAATTTTCTAATGCCTCAGTTTCCTGACATTGTTCTTGCAAAGGGCTGGCATGAAAACATTTCAAAGCAACAGGTTAAATATATATCATTTTCTCTAAATTGAGATATTTTCTTTCACCTATGGCTTAAAATAGTGGACCACTGCTTAAATGTCATCTTTCAAGTGAGATCTTTCCTGACCACCCTATGCAAAATTAAGCCCTCTCAACACTCTGTATTCCCCCCCTGCTTTATTTTTCCCTATAGCATTTAATTATTTGTTTATTGTCTGTCATCCCCCACTAGGATATAAATTCTATTAAGGCAAGGATTTGGGGCTACTTTGTTCACTGCTTTACCTCCAGAACCTAGAATGATGTTTGGCATATCACAGTACTCAAAAAATATTTATTGTATGAATGAGTGAATTATGTAAATCTAGAAATGAAACATAACACCATCAAAAGCATGAATTAGATGTAACTGAATCAATAGGGCTAGATCTCAAAAGTGTGAATTTGAATCAAATAAAAGCAAGTTGCAGAATAATGCATAAATTTCCTCATCAGCAAAATAGGGCTGGTAATAGCATTGTTATCAGGATCAAGTTAGCTCATTAGTGTTAAATGCCGAGAACAATGACACAAGCATTCACTAAATATTATTTGCCATCATCATCATAACATTGATGAAAAATCACTCACAGCAAATAGTCTACTAATTTTTTAAGATATAATCTAATTTTACATAAACAACCAATTTTAAGAGTTCTGGAAGGATGCATTAGAGACTAAACTGATTACTTTCATGAGGAGAGAACTCACATTAGAACGATGGTCAAAGACAGTTTTAACTTTATCTGTCATGTTCTAATTTTAAATGCAGAATTGATGCATACAATGAAAAATTAATATTTAGAAAAGTTTAGTCATACTTCTTGAGACATAATAACCCTGAGAGGGGGCGGGGAGGGAGGGAGGAAGGAAGGGAGAGAAAGGAGGGAGGGAGAGAGAATGGAGAGGTGAATTACTTAGGATAAGAATTTTAAAAAATTTTCGACTTTATTTCTGAAGTGCTTTTTGAATAATCACCACATGGATAGGATGTTCTTAGCCTAGACTGAAAATAACCAGAGACAAGAGCCACAAATATAACTGACCTGGAGTCCCGGGTGGATTACATGAGTTAGTTGGATTGGAGAAAACAATCATTAACACAATCTTAAAGTAAGAATAAATTATTTGAGGCCTTATGTTGGTACTTACTGATGCTTCAGCCACTGCTCCACAAATGGAATGGAGAAAAATTCTGTGAAATCTTCCCCTATCCTCTTTGGATTTTGACTGGTAACGATGCCATATGTTTGATTGACAAGAAAACAATAAGCAAAAGTTCAAGTCAATTGTTGCTATTCTGCTTGCAAATTAACACTATGGAATCCTTAGGGTCCCTGAATATTCAAAGACAGGCAAAACTTACTTGTATAACCACTCGGTCAGAAAATCACAGGCAATGAATTTGGTTCTTTTTCTCTACAGAGAAAAGAGAGAAGAGAGAATTAAATTATACTCTTTGTCCACATGTCTGAGGAGGACAAAGGAAGAGAGGTTAATTGATTTTTTGTGTTAGGTGAAATATGCATGAGTCTTTTATGAGGTTTATAAGTATATCAACAAACAGTAACTTGGGGTGATGTGAAGACTTCTAAAGATGTTTCTCTAGTCGTCTTTGGACAAGCATATTTTCTGACAGCAGGGACTAATAAAAGTGCACATAGTAGGAGGCTACTACATGCTTTTGGAATTGTCACAGAAGGATTTTATTTAAATCTAGACCTTGAGGAGTGCCTGGGTGGTTAGGCTGGTTAAGCATTTGACTCTTGATTTTGGCTCAGGTCATGATCTCAGGGTTGTGGGATTGAGCCCTGCATTGGGCTCCTCACTCAGTGCGGAATCGGCTTGTGCCTCTACCTCCCCCTCTGACGCTCCCCCTACTCTCGCTCTCTCTCTAAAATACACAAATAAACAAAATCTTTTTAAAAAAATCTAGACCTTGATTCTGAATAACTGTATTTATTGCTTTCCCCCAGTCCACTCAAATCCTCAGAATAGCTCTACGTCAGGTCTGGCTACCATCTTCTGATGTGGAAGCCAAGCATGCAGGTGCCATTGGCAGTGTCACTGACCCGGCCAGTTGTCCACCCAATAGCCACTCTCCACTTCATCCTTATAAACAGAAACCTGGTTGACAAGCAGCCCCCAGGGGGAAAAAAACTGTATTTTCTGGCCTCCCACGTAGCAAGGGATAGCCATGACACAGTTCTGCCCTATGAGATAGAAATGAACAGGTCCTTCGGACTTCTGCAAAAGTTCTGCTTTCTTAATTTCTGCTACCTCTTCTTCCTTGAAGTTTCCTTCTACTTCTTTCAGCCTGGAACACAGACATGTGTCTGGAAGTGGAGTAGCACCTTTCAACGATAAGGCTAAAAGCCACATGCTAAGGGTGGTAGAGCAGGGGGTTAGAAAGAGCCTGGGCTATTGATGACTTCCTTAAGCCTCTGTAACAGCTTGGGCCTGACCTACTCTGACCATCTTGATATGTAAGGGGAAATAAAGGTCATTTGGTTTTTCAACCAAATTTTCATTACATGCCAGTGAATGTAATCCCTAAGAGATAGATAGATCGCCAGTAAACCACAAGGGAAAGAACATCCTAGAGCACTGGGGGAGAAGGCATGCTAAGAAGGTAATGGGATGGACCACCAGGTACCTTGTCTCCTGGATCCACTGAAAGACCCTGTAACCCAAACAGAACCACTCAACTCCTTTAAGAGAACTGTTAAGGAAACTGGGAGATAGAGGTTTGCAACCTCTCCTTTTAAGATAACAGGAGCTAGGAACAAGTACATCTAGAGGTGTTGGTTGCCATGTGAAAAGATCCTTCCCAAGAATGTAGACAACAGAGAATCTCCTGGAAATTCTCTCTTTTCCCCTGCAGGTCTACCCTTCTCTGCCCTGCTCTGTGCCTCAGGAGGCCGATTTTATGGTTCACTTCAACCAGGCTCCCTTACTCACTAGGTAGGTCCAGCTAATGAGAGGTACCAGCAGGAGATCTGAGACAGGGAGGAGAGAAAGGCAAGGTGCTATGGATTGAACTGTGTCCTCCCTGACCCAAATTCATATGTTGAAGTCCTAACTTCCAGTACTTCAGAATGTGACTGTATTTGGAAATAGGATCACTACAAATACAACTAGTTAAGCCCAGCCATCCCTGAAGGACACAGTAATTCCAAAGAAAATGAATAAATTTTGGGTTCTATTAGCAAGGAAGAAGGGAGAGCCTGATGGCTAGACCACCAATGGCAGATTCCTAATGACACTGTACTAGACCCTGGATCCAGCTATACCTGAAGCCCAAATCCTCTGGCTTATGTCCTCAGGTACATGAGCCTATATATATATATATATATATATATATATATATATATATATATATATATACATATATATATATATATATATACATTTTTTTTTATTAAGCCAAGTTTGCATTGGGTTGTTTATTGCTTGCAACAGGAAGAGTTGTAACTCCTACTCCTTTCTTCTCTAATTCACCCCCATTTGTCCTTCGAGATGCCTCCAGAAAGCTTTTCTGAGCATTCTCACCCTCTAGTCTAGAGTAGACTCCCCACCTCCCCCAGTTCCCTGTGTGCCCCTCTGTCATAACATCTCAGACACAACCATAATGCCATAATGTAACTGCTGGCCCACATGTCTATCTACCCCACTGAACTATAAACTTTCTGAGGACCGGGCATATGTCTCTTTTCTTTCTATTCTCAGTGCTTAATTGAGTGCCTTGCATGGAGTAGGTGATCAGTGGGTGGTGAGTAAATGAACAAATGAATTCACCATTTAACTCTCAAACAGCAAAGCAAGAAAGAACTCATTTACAAGAACTCTGACATTTAAAAATAGGAATTGTTGATATAATTCTGGACCATTTCTCTTCATTTTCTTCTCATAATATTTATTATGAAAATTTTCCTATTTTTTCCCCCTTCATCTCAAAATAGCCAACTCAGCTTTATAATCTTAGATAAGGTTGCAAAAGATTGTTGTGAAACTGATTCTCACCAAAAAGTAAAGCACTGCTTAAGATTTTTTACTGAAAGCTTTACTATAGCTGTTAGTAAATAAAATACGGTGGTGCCTGAGTTACTGGAGATTGTTTTCGGTCTTTTACCTTCTTGCTGATAGCCTTTTATTAAAAAACTGAAATACTCCTAGCCAGGGTAATAAAAATTAAATGTACTAGCCCACGGAATGGGGTTTTCTAAGCCTGCCTTGCAAGAGTAGGGTACCCCTTCAAAAAGCCATCTTCAACCAAAATAAGAAAATACTTGTACAACAATGCAAATATGTATCTAGCATGAATTGCGATATAATAATTTAAACAATTCAGCAATTGTAAGACGGCAGTGTCTCTCTCTCCTGTCCTACAAAAGATGTATTGTTCCCTTGGCATTTACTGCACCGTTTGGTGGTAAAGATTCTTTCTACCAAGGGAATGCAGCTTGACTTACTCTATTAAATAGACTTTTAAAATAGCCAAATGGTCTGATGTATGAAGGTCATGCAGACAGATTTAATCACTTTTGATGCAAAGAAATAAAATGGAAGAAATTGTGTTTTCCTTCTGTTCTGGGCAAGTGTGGACGTGCCGTGCATACTCAGACACATGGAACAGTGGGGATATTGTTCAGCTGTTGTTTAGTTTAAAAATTATCTGCCGGGGAGCTGAAAGAGAGAAGGGAAAGCAAATGAAAAGTTGTGGTGAGTGAAGAGATAAGAGAGGAAGTAATTGAGAGAAAAATTAAGGAGTGAGATTAAGAAAGTGTGGGCACCCAGAGTTTACGTAATGCGGACAAATACACTGAGTTCACGATTTTTTAAAGGGTGAGTAAGTGCAAGTTTGGGCAAGCAGAGGAAACAGTTAAGACAACCTCAAACAAGGTTAAAAAGCAAATTTTAAAAATCCAGAATTAAAAGGAAAAAGACTAAATGTCAAGGGAAAAGGCATCATCACGTCATCATGAGTTGGCAGCTTACTTTAAAATGCATCCAAAAAACAAGGCAGATGGATAGAGGCATGGACTGATGGATTGGTGGACAGACATGCAACCAAGCAAATAAAGCAAAATGTAATTGCAGAGTCGCGGTGGTAAATATGTGGGTGTTCCTTCTGAAGTTCTTTCAATTGTTCTATATGCTAGAGAAATTTTGTACTAAAGTTCAGGGAGGGGTTGGGGGAGAACATCATCATAAAAGACTGAAACCCTAAAGGGAGAAAAGGCAGAAACGGGAGTTCAATCCGGACGGTGTTTTGTCCCAGTGGTCATGTTGGGTATGCGTATAGGAGGCAGACTGGAGGTGCAGAGACTGAGGAGAGAAACTTCTAGCATTGGAAAGGCACTGAATCTGCATCAGGTAATGAATGTAATTCCACCCCAGAAAGGTCAAAAGCACATGCTGTGAGGTTAGTGAATTGAAGTGTAGCTTGCTACGGCATTGTGTTCATTAAGACTCTTTGGGTTTGCAAGGGATAGAAATATGCTCAGGTTACCTTGGTTACTGGGGTTTTTTTGCAAATCAGTTTAGGATAGATTTTTCTGCAACAAACAAGCCCTGAATCTGAGAAGCTTATATCATCCATGGTTTATTTCTCACTCATGTTACATGAACATTTTAATCAATTATGGCTCTCTGCTCCACGTTGTCTGCTCTGGGACTCAGGCTGACGGAGCAGCCTCTCTCTGAAAGATCACTAGTTATCACGGCAAGTGAAAAGACTATGGTGAACCATGCTTTGACTCTTAGAGCGTGTGTTTGGAAATGACATATGTCACGTCCATACATTGCTTTGACCTAAGCAGTCACATGGTCTCTGTGTTAGGGAGAGCCCACAAACATTTGTGAACACTAATATATTCTATCTGGCACAGGGGGGTACTGTAAAGATAGAAGGAGCAGAAGGAAAATGGGAATTCCTCTGACTGGGGGCAGGTCTCAGGGAGAAGTGACCAGTGTCCACAGCTGTTTAGGGCACAAGTCTGGCTAACTATAGTCACCTCATCCATCAGTAGCTTTGTGGCTCAGCAACATTTCTGGTGCTTGATCTACATGGGACTCAGCCCTTTGGCATCGCTACTCCCCAGAAGGAAGAATCTGGTTGGGTTGGAAGATGCTACTCAGGATAGCCCATCCCTGTTGGGCAGAGCAATTGTATCAGATCATTTCATAGCCACTCGGCATCCTGGAGTGGCTGCCCACAGGGTGTGACACTTATTCCTGGCTCTATCACTTGCAGCCAGGGTAATGGGGACGTGGACAAAGCAGGGACAGAGGTTTGAAGTTAAGGCTGTGGGTATGGCATGCACTTAGAATATCACAGCCTCCTTTCCCACATTGCTGTTCTCCACAGTAAATTTCCACATGCCGGAGACCCCCCAGACATGACAAAAGTGATAAATAACTCATGCTAGAAATGAGTACATACTTGGACTATACCCAGAGGCCAAAATACTTATCACAGCAAACTTCAAACAGAAGTCCAATTTTTCCCCAATGCATTAGAATTTCATTAGAGAAAAAGAATACTTTTCGAAAGAACTTAAAAGTATGTACTCATAACACAAAGTATTGACCAAGACTTCTGGCATGGACCACGTGGTCATTTCTAAAAGTGTTCTTAATTAAAAGGAGTAATGTTAAAATAATTCTACCACACCTTTCCTGTGAGAATCTATTTTTTTCCACTTCCTAGAAAACTTCTTCAAACAAAAGCTGATGGTATTTCTAATTCCCTTATTAGTCAAGGCCAGGAAATAGTTTCTTCCTTCACTGACCAAAGTCCTTGCACTTTTTAAAAAATATTTGGGTGTTTTACTCAAAAACTAAAAAAACTACAATAAATGACCATTAGGTGGCAAGGACTCTAAGAAGAAATAGAAGATTCTGTTTTACTGAATTATTCATAGTGGCAAATTTTAGTGTCATGAGATCACCAAATGACTTATCAGGAGTTAGAAATAGTTTCCTGATACTAACTTTTGTTTACAATACTCTTCATTGTAATGGAATGTGATGAGCAACCAAAGCAAAAGGGAAAATTTTATGCTACGTGGGATAGGACAGGAAAAGAGGTGGAAAGTCTTATCACCTCTATCCAGACTCTGCATTTAATCCATATTTAAAGCTGAGATAAGCTTTATTTTCAGGCATCATTTTACTCATGCAAAAAACTCCTGATTTCTTTCCAAATTACAGAACGTGCCCTGTTCCAGTTTGGCCCTGTTCAGTAAACACTTACTGAGGACCTACTATGTGCCAAGCCTGTGCTGAACACTAGAGATAAAGAAATGAGTAAGCCATGGCCCCACTGTAGTTATTAATTCAAAGTCCAGCAGCCAATCCCCGGCTAGGTAGTAGCTGTGATGAGTAAAGAGGATTAACCCCCTTCTCCAGCTCCAGGTGTGAACCCCGATAAGGCAGTCCAGATAATCCCACCCCACCTGCCACCAAGACCTAAACCAATCTAGTCCACATTTATCCTGGCTCAAGGGATTCACTGAATGAAGAATGGGTGCACGATCAATTTCAGACTGATCAGGTATGAGAGGAGATGTGCTGGGGCTTCTGGGAAATCATTTCCTTTGCTTTTCTAAATGAGCTTGACTATTCTCTCCTGGTTGCTGTAGTAGGTGGGAGCAAAGCCTAGGCCAGGGGCAGTAGCTGTTTCGCCACTCTGAGAGAAACCAGCCTGAGGATAAAACCAACTCTGCAAGAGGCCAACCAGAGATGCAGAAGAGAACCAAGTCCTCGATTACATTACTGAGCTCCTGAATCAAACCAATCCTGAAATCTTCCTTCTCTACCTCAGAACTGTCTAGTTTCCTGAACCAATGACTCCCCTCCATTATTTAAGCCAGTTTTCTGCTATTTGCAGCATAATGAGTCCTAACCAAGGTAGCTGCCCAGTACCCCTTCTGCCTTCTTTTGGTAACTGCACTCTGAGTTTCTTTTGGGGATCTACCCTTCCCCAATTCTAAAGCTATGTGCATTGGGTTAGGGATCCTTCCTTTTGTCCAACAGCCCACTGCCCACTAAATTCCCCTAGTTACAAGGATTGACTCCAAAGTAGGTAACTGACCTGAGTCAGTTCAATTAGAAACTCTGGAAGAGACTTTCTCTTTCTCGGGTACACTTGAGCCTATGAGACATAGGCTGGTGTCATGGGTGGGGACTGTTTGAGGGTAAAGCCAAGCCAGAGGAACAAAATCAAGAGATGGAGAGGGAACCAAGTCATGAAGGTATCATCTGGGTCCTCAGATCAAGCTGTGGAAGATCTCCCCATGGGAGAACATGTACATAAACAAACAAAAAATCTTTTTCACTAAAGTGAGTTTGAATGGGGTTTTCTGTCATTTTGAGGGATTGACCCTCAGAGTTAACTAGCAGATATGGGACTGGTTATTCTGCATACTTAACACATCCAGCTAAAACAAACTCTCTGGACTTCATACTACTTTTTACTGCTAACAGTATCAACCTTTTATCAAAAACTGCTTATAGCAAAAATTATTAACCTTACTGAGCGCCCAAAATATTTTCAGAGATGCACTGGAAAGAATTCCCAAGTGAAGTTTACAACATAGCCACTAAACCAGCTCTGTTCAATATATCAGTCCAATTAAGTTCTCATTCAGTTCTGATCTCCCATGTTCCAATTAAGCCAATCCAAAGGCATGGCTCGATGTCAGGGGATCACCAAGAATATCGAGCCAACTGTAATGTCTAATCTTTATGATGATATTTATGTGCCTCAAACTTAATTTGCTCCAGTGGAATACAGCCCAATTCATGACAGAACAAGAATGGTATTGTGGCCTTTTAATCAAACTTCAGTCTTAAGAAAAATGCTGAAGTTCTATGTTAACAATTGCACAGTTGATTTCCTGCCTTAAGACCTCTTCGCCCTTCCAAATCACATAGACTGTGGGCAGCCCAGGGGTCCCAGGAAAGGCAGCTATAACTATAAATAGAAGACCAGGAAGGTCAATGTCAACAAAGATTCAACAAGGAACTAGAAAGTCTTCATGAAAACTCTACCCCTACAAAAACTCCTGTCTCAGGATCAAAATTATTTGCAACCTAGCTTCACAGACATGCCTCCAAGAGATCAAGGGGTCTGGAGCACTCTCTTCAAGGTCTGCCCTCTGCTCAGAGAAGATGGAAAAAATGGTCAAGGCCTGTGCAAAAGGAAGCTTCTGGCAGAGGCTCTGATGATCCATCTCACTATTTCTGCCTGAAACAGGATTTATTCTTTTTTTTTTTTTCACCGTCAGCCTGGACCCCTGTTGTCTCCCTCTGTTTTCTCCCTTGCTACCAGCTGCCTCTCTTCCTGAATCCCTCTTTTAAGCACAATCCTGAATGATAACGGTTACCCCTTACTGAACACTCACCCTGTGCTAAGTGCCACACACACAACTTCTTACTCAATCTTCTCAAAAGCCCTGGTGAGGTGGGTACTATGATTATCACCTTCCCCACTTAACAGATAAGAAAACTGAGACTCATGGTTTAAGGAATCTTCCCAGGGGCCCAGAGCTAGCAAAGGTTGGAGGGGGAGACTCAAGCCCACCTGGGTGACTCCAGCACCCCTACCCTACCCTTCATCACTGTATTCTGTCAGAGCCCTCCACATATCTGAGTCTAATCTCCCACCAGTCTCTAACTTCCCACAGGGCCTGTCTCAACCCACCTCTTCCTTACCTACTGCCCTCAGGTTTAGTTTTCCATTCCAGGACGAAGGGACCTTTCTCCAATTTAATTTTGTTCTTATGTTATTGCTACTTTTCACTGTAGCTGTGCCAGTCACTGAGCTAAACACTTTAAATGTGTTATCTTATTTAATTCTGATAAACTCTCTTACTACTACTAACAATTACCATTATTATTGCTTCCATTTTATGGAGGAGGAAACTGAGGCTTAGGAAGATTAAAATTAAAAGGTCCCAATGCTAGCAATGTCCAAAGTCACTTATCTAGAAAGAGGTAGAACTGGGCCCTAAATACAGGTGAGCATAGCTCCAAACTCTATGCTTATTCATGAAGCTTCCCTTCCTACCTTCCACAGAAGAGCAGCAGCTAACCACAAAAATTTGTGTAGTTCCAGGTGTTCAGAATGGGGGTTGGCAAACTTTTTCTTAAAGGGCCAGGTGTAAATATTAGACTTGTATCACAACTACTTTACTTGGCTCTAGTGAAAAAGTACAAAAGTGCGCTTTTAGTGCAAAAGTGGCCATAGACAATCTGTGAAGGAGTGGGTGGGGCTGTGTTCTAATAAAACTTCATTTATAAAAACAGGCAGCTGGCTGCATAAGCCGTGTTTGCAGACCTCTGCTTTAGAACATTATCAATCACTGATAGATGATCTTCCGTGCGGAAGTACAGAAAAATCCATAGTACTTGATTCCGGACACAGAAATGTGATTTTCGAGAAAGCTGTTTCACCTATTTCCTGGATAACCCTTTTATTATTCTAAGGGATTAAGAGTTTAAACATCTGTTGGATCTGTTATTAGTTTATGACTTGGGTTTTCTGGTTCCTCAAAAGTAGCAGGAGAAATTGCAGCTCTCTCAACAACCAAGAGCATCAATGACTTATTTTAAGGCAGGTTCTTTTAAAAAAGAATCAACTGAGCCTTATTCTCATCATTTTTTTTTTAATGGCTTCCAATCCTTTAGACATTAACTCTCAAGAGAAGTTTGGGATACTTGCAGTCTTCCTTTCTTTTTTTGGTCACTGTGGCTGTGATTCTAGTAGCTTCTTCAGCCTTGGAGGGCTCTTCATAGTGCATTCTCAGATTCTGAGCTCACCATATTATTTTCAAGAGTTATGTTTAGATTTTTACAAATATATATTATGTTTAAAAGGCACTAGTATTTTTAGAACAATGAGGAAAGTCCACCCTTGGCCATCTGTAATACCCAGATATTAGTAACAAGCATGCCACCTTCCATTTATTCAAGCAACAACTGGTCACCCTGTAGGGTTCCTGGGGAGTAATATTGCTGTTGCAGATTCAATATTTCCCAGGCATCGTGTTAATCGTGTTCACAATAGTTAATGTGTATTGAGTGTTTTCTCTGTGTCAGGCACTCTTAAATTTTACTTAACTCGTTTATCCTCACAACAGCTACACATCATCGTCATCATCATCACCATTATCATCATAATCACTATTATTCCCATTTTACAGATTAGGAAACAGGGACACAGAAAGGTTAAATACCTTGCCCAAAGTCCCTTACTCATAGATGGAAGGGTATGAATTTGAACCTGGTTGGATTCTGGAGCTTGCTCTTTCACATGTTACCTTATTTAACCCTCTCAATAATCCCACATGTGCTTTACAAATGAGGAGAGGAGAGAGTTGCAGACAAGTAACTTCCCTGAAGCACTAGGCTAGAGCCAGAAGTCAAACCTGCCACCTGCTGTCAGATCCATACTATTTCTAATACAGCGTATGAAGTAAATTACAAAAAGGGCCATCATTGGGGCGCCTGGGTGGCTCAGTCGTTAAGTGTCTGCCTTTGGCTCAGGTCATGATCCCAGAGTCCTGGGATCGAGCCCCGCATCGGGCTCCCTGCTCCGCTGGGAGCCTGCCTCTTCCTCTCCCACTCCCCATGCTTGTGTTCTCTCTCTCGCTGGCTGTCTCTCTCTCCATCAAATAAATAAAATCTTAAAAAAAAAAAAAAGAGGGGGCCATCATTCTTTACCCCTCCCTGGATCTACAACCTTTGTGATGTAGCTTTATAGTTCTTCCCATCAAGAGGTGAAGTCTATTTCCTTACTCTTTGAATCTGAGCTGGTCCTGTGACTTGCTTTGGCCAATATAATGCCATGGAAGTAGCAATGTGCCAGTTCCAAGCCTCAGGCTCAAGAGGCCTTGAGAACTTCTCCTCGAATCCATACACTCCTGCCCAACTACCATGTGAACAATCCAGGGTTCATCTGATGGAAGCTGAGAGACCAAGTCGAACAGAGATGATGCATTCCAGCTAAGGATATCCTAGACCAGCCAGTACCCAGCCTGCCTGGTAGTTACCCAAAGACACATGAACAAGCACAGCCAAGGCCAGAACAACGTTCCAGCTGAGCCCAACCCAAATTGCTGCCTTGAAGGAGAGGGAACTAAATAAATCGTTGTTTTAAGTCACTAACTTTTGAGGCACTTTGTTACATAGCAAAAGTTAACTGATGCCATGTATAATAAGTGAAATGCAATTTATGGCCAAATGGTAACGTTCTCCCTATTCAGCAGCCAGTCAAGACTGCTACCACAGCCACCGGGCACAAAGCCATGCCCCTGAAAGCCAGAGGACAAAGCTTCAGAGCAGAAAAGGAAAATCCTGTCGCAAAGCCACTGCCCTTTATTTTGTTAGACAACTATGGGGTCACCCTCAGGTCAGAGCCTGTTGACTTTCTTTTTAAAGCCTTGTCTTTTGAGGATGACTTTGATTTTTAGAAACAAAAGCAACTCCTAGCCAAGTTTGGGAATGAAGTGATCAATGCTGCCATTGTTAAAAAGAAGAAAGAAAAGAAGCATGACTATAAAGTTATAATAAGATTTTCTTGCATGGTTTACAAACTGGATCTGACAGCAATTCCAAGAGCCTCAAAGGGAAGTATTTTCAACACTAACAGTCTTACTGACATACAGCTGTCCCCCCTTATCCACAGGGGGTGAGTTCCAAGACCCCAGTGGATGCCTGAAGCTGTGGATAGTACTGAACTCTGTATGTACTATGTTTTTCCTATATGCACATACCCTGGATAAATTTAATTTATAAATTAGGCACAGTAAGACAAAAACAATTATAGCAATATGCTGAAATAAAAGTCATGTGAATGTGATCTCTCTCTCTCTCTGAATATCTCATTGTCCTGTACTCACCCTTCTTCCTCTAGTGATGATGTGAGATGATAAAATGTCTGCGTTACAAGATGAAATGAGGTGAATGAGGTAGTAGTGTTAGGCTACTACTGACCTTCTGATGGCCATTAGAAGGAGCATCACCTGCTTCTGGAACACACGTGACCACAGGTCACCGAAACCTCAGCTTAGGGGGCACCGCTACAGTAAGACTGAGTGCCTGGCTCGGAAGCCAGACTCCTGGGCTCAAACCCTGGCTCTTCTTCTTAGTGGTCTTGTGAATGGGGATACTTCCTGAGCCTCCATTTCCTCATCCACAAAATGGGGACAATAAAACCACCCATTCCAATGGTTGCTGTGATGATTAAATAAGATCGCAATGTGAAATAATGCCTGGCATATAGGAAATACTCTATAATGATTGCCATCGATCACCACTGATTAATCACTTAGAAGGTAACTGGTAATGGTAGATGATTAAGAAATAGCCCTTAACTTGGAGCCATATTTCATATTTAGGTATTAACTTCCAAAATGTGAAATTGGGATCTGCTGTCTGGACCCACTTCAATGCTATAATAGTCAATCAAACTTAACAAAGTCAGGTAAAAACCCAGCTTCCTCTACTCAGAATCTACCCAAGAGAAATGAAAAAACATGTCCATGTAATACTTACATGCAAATGTTCATAGCAGCATTATTCATAATAGCCAAAAAGGGGAAACAACCCAAAACAAAATGTGGTATATCCATACCATTGAATATTATTCAGCAATAAAGATGAAGTACTGATCTATGTTACAACGTAGATGAACCTCGCAAACACTGTACTATGTGAAATTAGCCCGATGCAAAAGACCATATATTATGTGATTCTAGTTATAAGAAATGTCCAGAAAAGATAAATCTATGGAGATAAAAAGTAGGTTGGCTGTTGCCTGGGGGTAGGGGTGGAAATGAAGAGTGACCAGAAATAGTCACTAGAGATTTTGGGGGGTTTATAAAATTAAATTGTGGTGATGGCCGCACAACTCTGCAAATTTGCTCCAGTTAAAATGAATGGATTTTTTAAAAATCACTTCTTTTAATTGTGGTTAAAATATACATAATATTTACCATCCTAACAATTTTTTAGTGTATAGTTCAGATGTGTTAAACACATTCACATTGTTACATAACCCAACTCCAGAATTCCTCTCATCTTGCAAAACTGAAACGCTACCCATTAAACAACTTCCTATTCCCTCCTCCCCACTGCCCCTGGCAACCATATGCCTCTTTCTGTCTCCGCGAATTTGACCACTCTAGGTACCTCATGTAAATGGAATCACATATAAATCATACGTTGTAGTTCAACTGATATTGTTTTTTTTGTGACTGGCTTATTATGTACCTTATGTCCACAAGTATGTTCATGTGGTAGCACATGACAAGAAGAGTTCCTTCCTTTTAAAGGCTGAATAATATTCCATTGCATGGATATACCACATTTTGTTTATCCATTCATCCATGATGGACACTTGGGTAAAACAAATTGACTTTATGGTATCTAAATTACAGTTCAATAAAGCTGGGTTTTTTTTTTTAGATTTTATATATTTATTTGAGAGAGTGAGAGAGCAGAGAGTGGGAGAGCACAGACGGTGGTGGAGGGGCAGAGGGAGAAGGAGAAGCAGGCTCACCGCCAAGCAGGGATCCCAACTCGGGGCTCGATCCCAGGACCCTGGGGTCATGAACTGAGCTGAAGGCAGACATTTAATGGACTGAGCCATCCAGGTGCCCCGATAAAGCTGGTTTTCTTTTAAAGTTTTATTTATACATCTTCCTGTTGATGGACTTCAATGGTCATTTCCATTTCTTTGTATTTCAACCAGCGTTGCATTTAATGTTCTTCTTCAGAGGTTCTTGTTACAAAGACTGAGAGTTTTTGCAGCCATAGTACAGACTTAAAAGGGAAATTTTTAGGTCACAGAGTGTATTTTCAATTTTACTAGATTTTGCTAAATTTTTCTCCAGGAGGGTGGTACCAATTATGTAGTAGAACATGACAGTTCCAGGGCGCCTGGGTGGTTCAGTCGATTAAGCGGCTGCCTTCGGCTCAGGTCATGATTTCAGGGTTCTGGGATCAAGCTCCACATTAGGCTTCCTGCTCAGCATATAGTATGCTTCTCCCCCTCCCTCTGTACTCTCTCTCTCTTAAGTAAATAAATAAAATCTTAAAAAAAAAAAGGGGGGGGGCGCCTGGGTGGCACAGCGGTTAAGCGTCTGCCTTTGGCTCAGGGCGTGATCCCGGCGTTATAGGATCGAGCCCCACATCAGGCTCCTCCGCTATGAGCCTGCTTCTTCCTCTCCCACTCCCCCTGCTTGTGTTCCCTCTCTCGCTGGCTGTCTCTATCTCTGTCGAATAAATAAACAAAACCTTTAAAAAAAAAAAAAAAAAAGAACAGGACAGTTCATCTCCACAGCGTCCTCCATTGCTCATATTACCAAACTTTTACATGTTTGCTGATCTGTGGCACTGAGTATCTTTTGGTTTGGCTTTCTGGGTCTCCCCTTTTGTGAACTTCCTGATCATATCCTTTATCTGTTTTTCTACTTCATTGTTCTGCTGTGTTGTTCTCTTTTTATCTTACTGATACATAGGAATTCTTTGTAGTCTGAATACTAACTTGTTATATATATTGTAAGTATGTAGGACAGGTTAGTGGATAAAGGTCAAGTCAACTAAAGGCAGAGATCAATAGGAGCTGGAAAGTGCCTGGAGCAGAAAATTAACAGGATTTGGGGGCCTGAGATCAGGGCCCCTGTGGTAGTCATTGTTGTCATCCTGCATGTGCTTATAATAGGGCCTAAGAATAAGAATTATAGCAACCTATTTATTGAGCACGTGCTATAAGCCAGGTGCAGTGCTAAGCAATTACCCACATGATCTAGCCTGATGCTCAGAAAGAGCCGGTGAGGTAGATATTATTGTCCCTCTTCCACGTATGAGAAAACAGGGGCTCAGTGACATGAAGTTATTCATGTAAGTAGCTCAGCTGAGATTTTAACCCAGCTCTACCTGATTTTAACATCTTGCTCTTAAAAGTGTTTAAAATGTATTCTGTTTGGCATGCTGTATTTTATCTTTTTAAAAATTAGTTGTCACTAGTTAAAAGTTAGGACAATTCATGGTAAAATCCGGATTGGGGGCTTTTATCAAAAAGTCAGGAGATATGGTCCCACTGATCCCATGTTCCAGCATGGTGACCATCAGTAGGAAATGAGGAGCATAGCAGCTGCCCCTGTAATGCATAAGCTTGCTTGATGGCCACAGTCCCCACTACTGCCTGGTGTCCCCTTGTTATTCCAGGCCTCTTTCAGCACCCACCTGGCCCTGCAGTCCTTTGAATGTTTTCCTCTTAAGATAAACAGTGTTGAGACACCTGGGCGGCTCAGTTGGTTGAGTGTCCAACTCCTGGTTTCCATTCAGTTCATGATTTCATGGGTCATGGGATGGAGCCCCACACCGGGGTCCGTGCTCAGTGGGGAGTCTGCCTGAAGATTCTCTCCCTCTGCCCCTTCCCCTACTCATGCACGTGCTCTCTCTCTCTCTCCCCCCCAAATTAAATAAATAACTCTCAAAAAAAAAAAAAAAAGACAAAACAGGATTGATACACAGGATGTGGCTCAATAATGGCCCCTCAAAAATGTCTGCATCCTAGCCCCCAGCTCCTGTGGAAATGTTACCTTACATGGCAAAAGAACCTTGTAAATGTGATTTTAATCCTGAAATGGAGAGGTCATCCAGGTGGGCCCAATGTAATCACAGGGGTGGCAAAAGAAGGAGATGTGATGATGGAAGCAAGGGTCCAAGGGGTCCAAGTGACACTGTTGTTGGCTGTGAAGACAGAAGATGGCCTCAAGGTAAGGAATGAAGGTGGCCTCCAGAAGGTACAGTCCTGCAGACCCATTTTAGACTTCCGAACCAGAGTTATTCTATGCCCTGCAATGGGCAGGATAGTCCTACACAAAAAGAAACTATTCTGCATCCTAAATATTTTCAAATATCCCACTGGATATTTACTAGATTAAAAAACTGGTTTATAATTATCTGAGCCTAGAACCTAACTTCATTTACCATACAAATGCAGGCAGGGTTTGTTTTTTTTTTTTTTGTAATTTTGGTATATATTGATTTTTCCAGGAAAGCAACTACCATGTATACCAAGAGAAAACTGCACTTTGTTTTATTCAGAATCTAAGAGTTTCTCACCATTTCAGAAAAATCCTGTCACCATGGGCAACATCACTTACAGTATGTGAGTGACTGATGCATCATGTGTGATTCAGTCTGCATATTCGTGGTGATTCTACATATATGTGCAAACAAGTAACAGCTCATATCTTCTAGTGTAGTTTTCTCTGAGCTTTAAAAAAATTAACTATTACTTATGCTGTGAATGGTTTTCATTTTATTTCTCTTTTATGGTATAGCCCATTATATAAACAGCCACTATATATATTTGAAATTACTACACAGATAGATGCGATACATTATGATGCTAACGGGCACCTAATTAATCATGCCCTGCAGGTCCATGCCCCTTTGGGATGTGACCTTGCCACTTCTTCTAGAGGGAGTCTATATCTCACCTATGAGCTGCTTTGTGAATTGCTTTGACCAATGGAATGTGGTGGAAGGGATGCTGTTGGAGTTGCAGAGCCTTGGCTTAACACTTCTGCCTTTGCCCTCTTGGAATCTGCCCTGAAACCAGCAGGCTGCAAAGGAGCGGGGCTGGTCTACAAGAGGATGAGAGGCATGTGGAGGAGAACTAAAGTGCCTAGCCGACACCAGCACCCAGGCCCCAACCAGCCCTGCCCAGTCACCTGCTGCAAGCAGTCACCTGAGTGAGTCGAGGTGAGACCAAGAGAACAGTCAGCCCGTAGAAATAATAAATCATTGTTTTAAGCCGTGAAGTTTCCAGGTCATTTATGACACAACACAGCAATTAGGTAACTGATAAATAGGTAATAAATATTATCTAAGCATTTCCTTTCAGGACATGAAGAGGGCTCTATAAAATGTGACAAGGGGAATTTTGGGCCCAATAGGGTAGAGAACCACTGCACCGCTCCGATGAGTTCCCACTGCTCCTAAAATAAAACTCACACTCTCTACTGGCCTAGATGATGTGGCTGCTACAGAGCGACCTTGCCCACTCCACCTCCCATCTCACTCACTTGCTCTGCTCCCTCCATACTGGCTTCCTTTCTGTCCCTGGAATAGGTGACTGAATTTGGCAGTACTGGGTCATTAGGAAAACTTAAGAGGAGTTGTACCAGAGGATTTCAGTGCCAAAGTGCCACAAGTTAAAGACAGAACAAATTGTAAAAAGGTGGAGCTGAGTGATTTACTCAGTGTGTCAGTGAAAATGAAAAAGAAAGAAAATCACCTAGATGGGGGAGCAAAGTCAAATATATGGGTTTAAAAATGTTATTTATTTATAACTTCTATTTTTTATAATTACAAAAGTAATTCACACTTACTTTCAAATAGTCACAAAATTGTCAAAAATTACCAAAATACTTTGGAGCAAAGGCCTCCAAATTTTCATCTCTCCCCAGCTTATATGTGACTTTACGCTTATTGGCTAACAGATTTAGATAGTATCATCTACATTCATTTACCTTTGGTTTGGTCTATGTACCGCATACGGCAGTAGACACACAGGAAATGACTGTACAGTATCTACTGTCAATTCACAGATGTACTTCCACCAACTATTTGTACAAAGTAATCATTTCCCATTCTTTACCTGTCACAGAGTATGTTTGTTTAACACAATATAAAATATTGCTAGCACCCAGCTAATTTCACAGCAAAACTAAAAAGTCCATTGACTTTCTTTATAGATGGTCACTTTGGTGCCTTACAGATGTCACCTACATCTCTGTGACCTTTCTTTTTTTTTTTTTTAAAGATTTTATTTATTCATTTTAGAGAGAGAGAGAGAGCACATGTGCACACATGAGTGGTGGACTGGGGCAGAGGGCGAGGGAGAAGCAGACTCATCGCTCAGCAGGAAGCCTGATGTGGGGCTTGATCCCAGGACCCTGAGATCATGACCTGAGCCAAAGGCAGATAATTAACCAACTGTGCCATCCAGGCATCCCCTTCTCTGTGACCTTTTTATATGTAGTTGAAAACAACTATCTGGGAAAGGATTAAATAAGTCTATTTCACTTGTTAAATTCATCTCAGGAAATGAACAGAGTCTTCATCTAATCTTAAGGCTGAGATAATTCATGGAAATCATTCACCTACAGTTTAGTTTCCCAATTGTAACCTCCTCCAAAAATTAACGATGAGAGAAATATCTGCTTGTTAAATGAGCTGAATTTTATTCTGAGCATTAAAAAGATTAAAATATCTAATGATGAGCAAACCATTTGATTAGGGTCTTTATGAAATTCACCAGAGATCCATTCATAATATTTAAAATGAATAAATGAATTAAAATGTATAATGAATTAAAATGTATAAAGGAACTAAATTATGAATTAATCAAAATCAAAATCATCAAGCTTACACAGCTCGAGTCAGGTTGGAAGCAAAGTCAGTCTGATTCTGGAGGCTGGGTCCTGAACCACTGGACCATGTACCATAGACTGCCTCATTCGTGTGTGTGTGTGTGTGTGTGTGTGTGTGTGTGTGTGTGTGTGTCTAATTGGCCAAGTGCTCTATGGCATAGTAATTAGGTGCTGCTCATTGTTCTCTTCGCCCTCTCTTCTGCTTTATTCCCTCCAGTTTTCCTTGGAGTGTCATAGTACTCGCGGGACAATCCAAATAAAGGATTCTGTCCCATGAGGCCTGCATAAGGGCCTGGTCTGGGTGACTGCCCCAGATCTGCCCCGATTCACACTCCTTTTCTCCACAGCTTCCAGACCTATCTTTCGTATCAGAATGTGGCCCATGCTTTTGGCAAGCCATTGGACCAACCACCAGCTGGGGTGGTGTCAACCTCCTAGACTCAGGAAGCAGAGCACTGCTTGGCTTGAATCTTGGCTCTACCACTCTACTAGCTGTTCCCTTGAGCTTGTTGGTTAACCTTGGTGCTGCAGGGTCCTCATCTGTAAGATGGAAATAAGAGCATCCACATCGGAGAGTTGCTGGGAAGATGAAATGAGTTTCTGCAGATCAAACACTTAGAACAGTGTCTGGCACAAAGTAAGGGCCCTAAAGTGCTAGAAACTACTATTCTTCAATTCTAGCTTCTTGCTCAACTCTCTGGCTCTCCAACTACTAGGAGAGCCCTTTAATTTTAGAGGACTGGCTCCTTACTCAGCTCTAGCTCTAGGGGAAGCCACCCTACAGTCTACCCTCCTCCAGAGGCAGTAAATTGAGACACTGCAGGTATAGTTAGTAAATTAGCTCTTGGGTGTGATAGCTAGGGCAAATGGACAAGCGCTCCCATAACTTAACTGCTATCTTAAAAGTTGGTCCTGACTTTTGAGGAACCGTATTCATTCCTTCATCCAACAAATATTTAGTGGGTCCCTACCACGTCCCAGGTGCTGCTGGAGCTACATCATAGAACAAAACAGAAACTAACGAAAGCAAGGAAACCTAACTATAAGTCAGCATTTTAAGGGCAAAATACAAATCAGCAATTATTTCTTGAGTAACCTCACATAAACGCTGTTTCAAGATATAATTTGAATGGCCCCAATAAACAATGAATTATGCTGCTATCTAAGAGTCATTTGGATGCGAGTTCAGTGTGGGTGACGGATAAGAATGCTCCAGTTATGTAATTTTGGCTGGAGGCTGGTTATCATTCAGTTTAAGCATCTATTCCCACTGACAGGATGTGAGGAACAGCTGAATTGAGAAAATGCAAATCTGTTGTGCAGATCTGGATAAGAGGAGCTCCACTCGGGTCTGACAAATGTTGCTGTAATTTTCAAGCCTTCAAAAATAACCCACAAAAGACTACATGACCAGGGGGTGAGAAAGGAGGGAATTAGATTTAATTAAGAAATCCTAAATCAGGAAATGAAAGAAGTTAATGGTAATCCACCCATTTTGCATATTTGTAGTATTCAAATTACTGAGCTTCTGGGCAAAGCCTGAGGGATGGCAGGGTAGGACGCTAACCTTCCTTGGTGCCAGTGAACCTCATTAAATACTTCTCCTCATCCTCCTGGTAACAGGAGCACCTCTGCCTCCCCCCACCCTTTTTTTTCTGCCATCCCTTCAATAGGGGAGGAACCAGGCTCACCGATCACTTAGGGTCCCGCTGCAAGGAAGCAGTTGAGCAGGATTTTGGACTCCAGTGTGTCTGGCTGTCCTGAAAGTTTATCCATTTTTGCAAGCTAACAGTTTTAAGAACCTACATTTTCTACATTCCTTGATTGCTCATTACAACATTTAGACTTTAATGCTCCATTCAAACACCCTGCAGCATTTGATGTTTAGACTGGTTTCATTTAGTCCCAGAGGCAGCTCATCTGCAGGATGTCAAAGATGAAATATGAGTTGGCACAAAGATGCCTCATTAATCTCTAATACAAATAGAAATTTCTCTGATTCTTTAAAAGCGTTTTATCATTGCCTGGAGGCTGGAAACTGTTTCTAGCCCCCTCATTACAAAATTATTTATGGGCAAACAGTAGAGATATAACTCTTATGTAAAATCTTAATTATTGCCCTTTTAGCTGATTTTTGTGTCCTCTGAAGGAGTATAAATTAGAAGAATAACAGCTGAAGAAATTAGAACAAAGTCTGCACAGTTGAATATAGCTGCGCTAAGGTCTAGATGTGCGTTCACGGCACCTAGATCCACTCTTGCTGTTTCCCCACGTCCATTCTTATTTCAGAGAACAGATATAAAGGGAAGAAAAAAAAAAAACGCTTCAGCTACCAAAGGCTTTACTGCTCGTTTGTGGTTTTCTTGAAGACAAGCCCATAGCTGGTCCTCTCTGTGTCCCTCTCTAGGGTCTGGCCCAGTCATCAGCACATAGTGGGATTTAATAAATATTTGTTGAACAGAACTGAATTTGGGTGACTTAATCTGGCTACAGATATTCTTTATGCGTATTCAAACAGGTTATTCCACTGTGCTCATTTCACTGTTCAATCGTTGTGTGCCATCCTTTGTTCAATCTAATAAAAGGTACGGCACACTGAATATACTGAATATACTTGGGCCAACAGCAAGATGAAAAAGAAAGATCCCTGAAATGTGACTTGCAGGACTGTCTGGTCTCCCTCATTTAGCAGCAGGACCAGAAGCCAGAGAGACAAAGCCATCTGACAATGGCAGGGTCAGGCTAGGGGCTCTGCTCTCTGGCCCCTGGCCTCACTACCATTCCACCCAGCTGCACCTTGCACCTGTGAACACCACACAGCAGAGGGGAAGGTCAATTATGAATACGGGATGGAAATTACGCCCTCAGGAAAAGCCAAATGGGCAAATGAAAAAAATACAATAAGTGGACGCAGTTTAGATTTTAAAACCTACGGCAAGTAACAAATCTGTTCTTCAGAAAACAGATATGGATTTTAAAAATCAGTATTTCTTGGAGCTGTTTAGAGGACAGCCTCCAACTTGCATTGTTTGGGAGGGATGAAATTAGGATCATCGAGGCTATGGGTGTCTCCTCAGTACATAAAAGCCCCATCCAGGCAGTATGTACTTCTTCTCAGAGAGAGACTCTGTGCTGAAGGGCAACCAAACAGCTAATGACCCTGGGATGTGGCAAGCTGACTGAGGTTTGCACTGTAGTTACTGCCAATTTTCTAAGTATCCTTTTGAATCATAACCTGGATCTGAACCCTAACTCCGCAAAGTCATCTTGATCACCTTCCTAAATCTCTTTGTTCTTCTGTTTCGTCATCTGTAAATGCAGATAACACTGATAGAAGGAATATCATAGGGCTGTTAGAAGGGCTGAATGAAATAAGGAATGGTAAAGCATTTAGCAAAGCACCTGGCACAGAGCAAGCACTTGGTCAATATTAAGTGTTTTTGCTATTTTACTCTCTTCATGTGGGCCATCCAAAACTCTAGTATTCAAAACTGTGCAGGGAACACACACACCCCAAAGTATCCTGTCAACTGTGGAAAAGAGGGAGCCTCCACACGCGTATTTATGGGAGGGTGCGCCAGGATTGGAACTCCATTCACACAGAAAACTGGCTGCAGTGTGACCATGACTAATGCTTAGCAAGCACTCCCTGTGGGCCAGGCCTCTCCTGAAGCAAGCTACACACATGATATTAAGCATGAAGTGGAGTATGGCGAGGCCAGAGGTCGGAAGATCAATCCAGAGTCAGATAAAATATAAGGAGAGCTTTAATCTGCACACACAGTCAACAGGAGCCAATAAACCTGGCAGATGCCAATTACCCAGGAGAAGGGCAGGCAGGGAGGCCAAGAAGGCAGAAAACCTCTCTGGAGCCAAGTGGCCAGACAGATGGCAGTGCACGTGTATGCAAAACCAGATGTCATGGCTGGAGCTGAGTGAGTGACCAAAACACAGCTCTCCCTCCCAAAGGTATTGTTTTGAGAACGACCACTTGATGGTACTGAGATAATGAGGTACCATCTGATAAAAATGAATTACTGAGCATTTAGAAATAAAGAAACCCCAGAGAGCAACTGACCTCAAAACATTTTTCTTTCTTTGCTTGGTGAAGCAGGCTAGCCATTCCAGGAAGCAGAACTGGAAAGATGAATGTTTCCAAATATTCCTTGGGGGAACCTAAATCAAACAAACAAAAAAAATCCCATTGAAAATCCCAAATGGCCCAAATGAATCTGGGAGAAATGTTTGTTTCTGAACCAAAAAAAGATACTGTCCGTGAAACAGCATGACCTTAAATGTTGCATTTTACTCCAGACTGCTGAGTTGGGCTGTATTATTAAAGAAACTTAAAATATCTTTCTGAGCCTCGTGGACTGGCGAGGATGTAGACAGGGTCCTCCACAGGGCCGGGGCCACAGGCACAGCAAGAAGGCCAGTGTGGCTGGAGGGAAAATAAGCAAGGGAAATGTGGTAGCAATGAGGCAGGAGAGGAGCAGGGTGGGAGTACAACGGATGGGGCTTTACGGCCACAGTTATGGTGGTGGTCGTGGTGCCAAGACCCAAAGCACGCTAGCAGAGAGAACAGAACAAAGCGGCAGGAGAGGTCTGGCACCAGAGTGGGCCAGAGGAACTGGGCCCAGGGAGAAGATGTAGAAAGACGACACCTCTGACTTCAACCCACAATGCAGGGCAGTGTGATACTTTCATCCACTTTTTACATTCCCCCCTTTGATTTTAAGGTAGAATCAAGGTATACTTGTTGTTATTTATCATCTTTATTATATTTCAACCTTAGACATAAAACAGTGGGATAAAGGTACTTCTCTGAAAAATAAAAATTTAGGGGCGCCTGGCTGGCTCAGTCAGTAGAGCATGTGACTCTTGATCTCAGGGTCGTGAGTTTAAGCCCCAAGTTGGGCATGGAGCCTACTTAAAAATTAAAAAAGTAAAATAAAATTCTGATATATATTTAAGAATAAAAATTAAATAAAAATTAAAATAACATATTCTTTCATATTTTTGTGGTCTCCCTGAGATCTGTCCACCCTACCCCCGTCCTGTGGTTTTGCAATGCTACAAGCCCCAAATTATAAAACACAAAATCTCACCTCCTTACTTACATGTTTTGGGATCGACTGTTTCTAATTTAACTTGAGGACAGGGTACATGTGAGTCCATGGTCAAATGAGGAACTGAATAAAGGTGCTCTGTATTGAAGCCATGGAGAACTGTTTCCTCTAACGGTGAAACCTGATGGGGGGAAGTTGGGGAGGGAACCAATTCATATAAATAGTTTAAATAACTGTATTTTCCTGTATAACCTAACAAAGTATAAAATTCTGTATTAACTTCAGGTTCAAGGGGCATAATGAGTACAAATCTTTGTCCCTCTTCTCTTCTGAGACACCTATAAATGACAATCAAGGAATAAAGCCCTAACAGAGAAAAGAACAAGAGGACTATAAGTGGGTGAAAGATTTGCAAACATTTCCAAAAGAAACAGGGATGAAGCTTTGTGGTCAAATAAGAGAGGGAATGGCAGCCTAGGATCCTCAGGAGGAAACTGCCCCAGTGGATGGGAGTCCCTCTTCCCATCAAAACTCCATTCTTAGGGGTTCGATTCCTCAGAGGATGGGAATGAGAAAGGGAATGATAAACAGGAGGGGTTAAGTGAAAATCCAGCTGGGGCTCCACTGGCCTGCTGTCTACATTCCCCCTCCTTCTGCTTCCGCCCCTTTCAATATACATAAAGCTCCATTCCCACCAGCATTTTATATCCAGTTCTCCCTCCTTCCCAATGACTCCAGTGATTTCCAATGATTCCAAGGACTGGCCAAGCTGGTAGCCAAAAGGGGGGGAAGAAAAAGCAGCTCACCATTGATTTGGAGGCTCTCTGCCTGCAACCCTGAAGAAAAGTCTTCTGGTAGACAATCACTCCCCACGAGCTCCTAGTCAATATTTCTACCCAGAGAAGAGACTTATCCAGAAGACAAACCCACACGTACAACAGTAGAAGAAAATCATACCAGCTACGTAGAAAAATCCACTCAGATCCCCATTTAAAATTTTTCAATAAATAACAAAAGTTCTCTACACAGATAAAGAACATCAACAGCATAAAAGAGATCAAAACCTACAAAGAAAAACTGACTCTGGAGGAAGCACAAACAATTCAGGGAAGGGAACTGTAATTGCTATCTGCGGAGAAATTTGAGAAAGCATTACATCCACAGAGCAAGAACAGGACACTGTGAAAAAAGAACAATCACAAAGGCCAAGAAATTTCTTAGACACAGAATCTCTAGTAGTGGCAGCTGCAACAACCTACTGGAGGTCTAGAGACTTAGGTTTGGGTCCTGTCTCTGTGACCCTGCTCAATAATCTCACTCTCTCAGAGCCTTGCTCTTTTCCATTAAGCCCCTATTTTACTCCAAGTATACTGCCTGGGGGCCTCCCTTCCTGGCTGCCTTGTCCTTGGCCCTCTTAGTACAGTATTTTTAATCTTACCCACGCTGGCACGCATAGAGAAACGTGCTCTATCCCCAAGTGTCCCCAACATGGACAAGTGTTGACTCCTTCGCAAAGACCTTTCTCATCCAATTTGTCATTTGAGCCCCACAGAGGTCCCGTGAGTTAGTCAAGGATTAACTGTTCCATTTAACAGATGTGGAAACTGAGGCTCAGAGAGGTTATATATGATGGCCTTTAAGTCACACCATTAGTAGTAGAGCTAGGACTGGCCCCAACTTCTGGTTCTAATTCCAGTGCCTTCCCTTTCCCACCTCTCTAACTCATGACACTGGCACTGTTCTCATTTAAGAGCCTTTCATTTAGGTTGGGGCCTGGGTGATACTCACAGTAATCATAGCTTCTTGTTTGACTTTATATCCTTCTGGAAAGGGAGGCAGCTCAGCGTCATACTCTAAAGGGAATGGGAAAAAAAATCCTCAATTCCGTACTTCATTGCAGTTTGTGATGCAATTTCCTTTCCTCCGAACAAAACATTTTTAAATTTTATTTTGGTTGGTGGTTTATAGAAATAAAAACAACTAGCTACTATAGGATAATAATTCCTGTGAACCTCCTTATTTAAAATGGATAAGAGATTATTGTTCTCCTGTATGACAGAGTCAAGGCTTTATGTAAGAGTCTGAGACTCTTTTGCTGAGAAGGTACAACTTTAGATTTTGCCCCCAAGTTATGATAACTACATGGAATAAAAGGAGGAAGAGAATAGGAGGGAGGCTAAGGGAAGATACCAGTAGCTACTCAGGATAGGAGGGGAGAAAAGGAAGAAGAGGAGCACATGATGGGAGGACAGAATAAAAGTGACAGAGAGATGAGCTGTCTCTTGCAGTCATGAGGATGAGCATGAAGGTAGGACAGCCTGATTGGGGTACGCATTTGGAAAAGCAATCCCATAAAGACCTTGCTACTCAAAGTATGCCCCAGAACCAGCAGCATTGGCATCTCTGGGAAGTTAGAAATGCAACACCTCAAACCCACCCCAGATCTGCTGAATTTGAACCTGCATTTTAACGAGATCCCAGGTGACTTGTATGCACCAGTGGGAGTAGCTCTGCCGTGAACTCCTATAGCTTCCTATCCTGGCTGCACACAAGAATCACTGGGGAGCTTTTTGGAAAATACCAAAGTCTGGGCCCAAGTCCAGAAATTCTGATTCAATGGGTCTAGGGTGGAGGCCTGGGAATCAGAATTTTTAAAGCTTTCCAGCTGATTCTAATGTGCAGTGATGTAGAGAATGATTGCCAGGTTTCAAGACTGCTCACAGTCAACCTGTTGGAGAGCCTAATGCAAAGAACAGTCCATACAAGTTCTGTGGGGTAACAAGAACTATTGCACGGAGAGGGACAGAAATGCTCCTGGGCTATATTAGTTACATCCCTAAGAGAGTGGTAAAAATATTTCTGGAAAAGTCAATGTTTTAATGGCAAATGCATAGTCACTTTGCAGCAACGAGGAAAAACAGTTTCTGGGCAAGATGGTACCAATGGAATGAATAAAAATGTATTGGACACATGTTCTGTTCTACTTCCTTGTCAGTGAAACATCTCTTGACTTTTTTTTTTTTTAACTCCTAGGTATCAGGCTGGGGACCAGTATGCCAGCCTGTAGGTTGCAAGCAATCTTGATTCCGAGTACCAGCTATATTAGTTTTCTAATGCTATGTAAAAAATTACCACAAATTCAGCAACATAGAACAACACAAATTTATTATTTCACAGTTCCTGCAGGTCAGGAGTCTGGGTATGGGTCAGGATCTCATCAGGCTCAAATCAAGGTGTTGGCCATTCATGGTTGTGATCTCATCTGAGGGTTGGGTCCTCTTCTAAGATCACTGGTTGTTGGCAGGATTCAGTTTCTTGTGGCTGTAGGTCTGAAGTCTCCATTTTCTTTTTGTTGATGCGACTCTCAGCTCCTAGAGACCACCCTCAGGTCCTTGTCATGGACAGTTCACCATGGTTAGTTGCTACTTCAAGGCGAAGAGGAGTATGTTCTGCTTTGATGACTTTGATTTAAGGGCTCACTCGATTAGGTTAGGCCCACCTACAGTGATCTTCCTGTTAAAGTCAACTGATGACAAACTTTATTTTTTTTTTTAAGATTTTATTTATTTATTTGACAGAGAGAGAGAGACAGCCAGCGAGACAGGGGACACAAGCAGGGGGAGTGGGAGAGGAGGAAGCAGGCTCCCAGCGGAGGAGCCCGATGTGGGGCTCGATCCCAGGACTCCGGGATCACTCCCTGAGCTGAAGGCAGACACTTAACGACTGAGCCACCCAGGCACCCCGATGACAAACTTTAAATTACATCTGGAAAATCCCTGGATGGCAAAGCCTAGATTTGTGTTTGACTGAATGACTAGGAGGTATGTGCGGTAGGGAGTGGGAATCCTTGAAGCCATCTTAGGATTCTGCCCACCATAACAGCTTGAGTTCTACCACTTTGCTTTCCTCTCAAGCAAGCATGTAAATTCACTCTTCTTCCCCAAACCTTTGACAAACACCAACATGGTATGAAAACTATTTATTCAGATTTAGGATATATACATTTAGAGCTTTGTCTGATTACAGATCAATACATGCTATTATGAGGAAATTCTAAATAATACAGACCTGTCTTATGTAAAGAGTGTAAGTCACATCCAATCCCATTACAACCCATAACCACTGTATTTCAACATTTACTAACATATGTATATAATACACAAATATATTTATGTTAGACCTCAGACCACGTCAAATCATCCAAGTATAGAACCCCATCACACAGTCCTTTTTCTTCATAATTCCTATCAGTTTTATCTTTGTTTGAAATTTGTAAATATTAATGACTGTGTGTTTTGTGAGGGAAATTGTCTGGGTCTGTTTATGCTCACCATCATATTCCCAAAGAATACTTGCAATGAATGAATGAACAAAATGAAGAATATAGCAAGTTACTTTTGATCCTTTATCTATATGTTTGTTCACACTTATTGAGAGCTTACTATGGACCAAGAACCATTCTAGATGTTGAATCTTGGACATCTTTCTAGGTTGCTACATATATGATATGCCACAATTATTTAACCAGTGTACCCTTAGTGGGTGTTTAGGTTTTTTCCAATTTTTCATTACTACAAACAATGCTGCTAGGAGCATCACTATATATACATCATCGATTGGAAAGGAGGTATTTTTATAGTATTAATTCTTAGATGTGGAATTGTTCTGTTAAAGGAAAAAATAATTTAAAATTTCAGCCAAATTGCCAAATGTTCCTCCAAAAAGTTAACAATTTATACTCCTAATAGTAAGACTGTTTCTCCGGAGTATTACCAATCACATATGTATATATATATACATATATATATAATATTTTGCTTTTTTTGCATTTCTTTGTTATTTATTTATATTTTTTCTATTTAGAGTTGTTCCAAGGAGATCTCTCAGGAGTTCAATTAAATTTGATGGAAAAGATACAAACTTTTTCATCATATGACTGCAAAAGATATATAGTTGAAATCATTATGTAGAAGTATGGGAAAATACATTATCTTCAGGACAATATGATGTGTTTGTGATTTCAAGCCCCTGTAATGTTTGAGAATCTGGCATATTTGAGAACTTGTCACTTTTGCCTTATGATTTCAATTTAAAATATGTAATTGATTACAGACTGATGCTTTTTACATTGAACCATATGAGTTTGTATGAATTTGATTAAGCTTGTAGAGTATTGAACTCATTAAAGTAACTTCATTTACTATGATGTGATTCATTCAGTTTCTAAGAGCTGCTTCAGTGCTTAGAAAATTTGCTTGTCTGTTTGGCATTAGAAATGCTTAAGAAACCAGGTATATTAAACTTAGAAATGTTTATAATTTTTTAGTTACCGAAGCTTGTAAAGTGGGTTAATTGATTAGGGGAATTTAATGTTACATGCATATTCAGTGAACACTAAGAACAAGTAAAAGTGGTTACTCACTTTATACAACAAAGGCAACATTCTGCAAGAGGTAGGGCAGAAAGAACCTATAACCTCACTGGCAGCGTGGAGCCTTTCTGCCAAAATTGGAGCCTGTCCCCTCTATGTTCCTAAGGATATGAGATAATGAAACATCCTTTTTGCTCAGGCCACTATTAGACTGTCTCTGATTTGCTACTGAACGTGTTCCGAACTGAAACAGCAACAGTTCCTAACTGAAACATTGGGAACAATGTCGGAAAGGGATGGATCAGGGAGGTGGGGGGGGGGTGAATCTAATGAACACTTAGCCAGTAGACGCTACAGCGAGGGGTTGTGCCAGTTGCTGGAGGGACAGATGACAAGTGCAGAGGAGCTTATGTTCTGGTGAGGGGATGAGCAGTAAACCGATGCCTCTGAGATGCAGAAAATGCTGCCGGAGGGGGCTATGCCCAGTGCTCTCGGTGCAGTGAGGAGAAAGGGCTTCAAAAATCAGTGTGAGGAACAAGAGAAGGCTTTCTAGAAGGGGGGTCACTTAGGCTGAGTCTTGAAAGATAAAGATGAGAAGGAGAGACGTTCCAGTAAGAGGCAAAGCTTGGGCAAGGCATGGAGGAGTAGAACAATATGGCGCATTGCAGGAATTATTTCTTGTGGCTAAAAGTACACAGTACAGAACAGTAGCACTGTGCTTTGTACCTCACCTGGAGAGCTTATTTAAAATGCAGAGCTTAAGGACTCACCCCCAAGGAGTCTAACTCATCAGGTCCAGGACAGAGCACAGGAATCTGCATTTTAACAAGTAATTCAGATTTTGACGCAGGTGTTCCCAGGCTACACTTTGAAGCATGCTGTATGTTGCGTAAGGGCTTGGATTTGAGTGACACACACATCTCAGTTCAAGCCTGGTTCTGTCACTTACTTCGGATGAGTTTCCTTAACTCTGCCTCAAGTTCCTCAATTTTGTCTGTACAACAAGCAAAACCCTCCCTGAGTTGCTATGAGGTTTAAATGAGAGGAAAAGCATCTAGCACAGTGTCTGGCACATAGAGCAGCTCAATAAATGTTGCCATTAGTATGATTTGAGCAAATGGTAGGTGATGAACCTAAAAAAAAAAAAAAAGACAGGAACCACATCATGAAGGGGCTTAGGTCTTAAGCTAAAGAGTTTGTTTACCATGAAAGCTATGAAAATCATTGTAGGTCAAGGCATGATGTGATCAGATTGAAATTTGAGAGAGGTTCCTGTGGAAGAAGGTATGGACAGAGGCCTTCTGCAATTAAAAAGCTACAGCAGCAATCCAAACAGGATGTGGTAAGGGCCTGATCTAAAGCAGCAGCTGTGAGAACTAGGGGGTGAGGAGTTGGGGCTTACAAATGTTAAGCAGGTAGAATCTGCAGGGATTGGATGTATGTGGGGATCGTGAAAAGTGAATGGAAACATGTTAAGATGAATCTCTGATTTCTGGACAGGGTACCTGAGTGAATGATGGCGACGCTCATTGAGACGCAAAGCTGTTTGGTGTCTAGAATAGTGCCTGGAGTCATTCCTAGCCCAGCACTTAAAACAGTTTCCAACATGGGTAGATATGTTGACAGAAGAGATGAGAATAATTTCACTGGAACCATGAGGTAAGTAGGAGCTAGTCTGCACTAGGTTGATAAAAGGCATGACAATGGTGTGAACAAGGGCAGTGTGTTCTTTCCAGAAGCTTGGCTCAGAGAAGAAAAGGGACAGACAAGAGCTAGAAGATAATATATGCTAAGGGAGAGGTTTTCAAGATGACAGACCAAAGGATGTTCGGAAGGAAAAGGGGTGGAAAGGGGGTGAGTGAGCAGGATCCTGGGATGGCAAGAGGATGGTACCAAAGCACAGATGTAGGCTGAGCTGTCGGTAGCAGCGTATGTGTGCAGATGCAAATATGTTTATCGGTATAAGGAAGCTGAAGGATTCCCTCCCCACTTCCAAATGCCTGACTCTTCTCAGTGGATGCCTCCTACATTTACTAAGTGGTATCACCCAACATTTGAGGAGGGGGAATAGAAACTTGGGGCTGGTAGATGGGGGCAGTGGAAGAAGGCACTGAGGGATGTTGACTGATAGGCACTGTGAGAGCCCCCTGGTGTCACTTTTCTCCAGCTGTACTCAGCAGCTGCACTAGGGTTACAAGCACTGATTCAGAGCTGGTCCATGTTGGTATCTGGCAGGTGGGATGGAGGAACCTGATTTTACAACAGCTCTAAGGTTGAGGTTGGAGAGTATTTGGAGTAATGAACCAATGGCAATAATGAGGATGCTGATGAGAGTAATAACAGTAATATTAAAATAGAAGACTGTAAGCTCCCCAATACTTTCACTCAGTCTTGGTTAAAACCATAGTTAAAAATCATGTCACAAACAATAATAAGATTTAATTAGAAGCGTTGGCAGGAAAGAACTTTATTGATACTATACAAATGCCTTTGAGGATACAAAGCTCAGAGGTAGTCATCCCTGGAAAGTCGGGAAAATTAAAGAACAATTACAAGTTGTCAGGTTATATAAATAAACACACACACACACACACACAGCATCAGCCAGGTAGGGCAGTCTTAAGTCAGATATTTACCTATTCTGTATTTCTCCTTCCTGAAATTGAGTTTCTCACAGGTCTATTTGCTGTGATAAGTTGCTTTTTAAATGGAGATATACTAATAGAATGTAACACTTAACCTCAAACATAGGATTACCACAAAGCCTGTTTTTCATGTTTGTTGTGAGGCACTAAACTTACTCACTATACGTTTGTTATAGAAAACTGCATGTTAGAATGGTTAAGAAATTCATCTGGGTTATAATAATCATGATAGTGCCTGAGTGTATAATTCACCATCTTCGACCTCATTAACTTCACAATGTAATTCTGTCACTTTGTGAGTAGCATCAATTCACTTGATTTTTAGAGAGCACCACACCTCTTTGTCTTTGCCTTCTCCCTACAGGGCTATTTGACCAAAATAATCTCATGACTTTAAAACACAATGCAAACCATGTTTCGTTGTTAACAACAATGAACATTTATCGAGCTCTTTCTAAATGCCTGACACTATGCTAATCAACTTCACATACATTTTCTTACCCGGTCCTCACATCAGCCCTTTGAGGTAGCTAAGCAGTTTCTCTTAAACAACACACCAGTAATAAACTCTATTATGGAAGAGCTGTTTGGCTTGGAGAAGTCAAAATATCTTTCACTTTTTTGGGGAAAAGACATCCACAAGTACCTTCAAATATGAGCGGATTCTTTCTGGGAGAGTGATCAACTTGGGTCACGGCACCAAGGGGGTAAGGACCAAAGGATAGAAATTACAAGGAGAACATTCAAGATGAAACAGATTTTTCTAAATATAATGTGATGCTGGAAAAGGAATTCAAGCACTGGATGGGAGGTGAAACAGCCACTGAGGGTTATCTATCAACTCTGAGTCCACTATTCTCTTCCTCCTCTGTATTTTCCGCTTCTTCCCTATATTGGTGCATTCACTCTTTTTTCCATTCAACAAACATTTACTGGCTTGTCCAGTATGGTAGCCACTAGCCACAAGTGGCTATTTAATTTTGGTAAACTTAAACAAAATAAAAAATTTGAGTCCCAAATGCACTAACCACATTTTAAGCACTCAAAACTATATGTGGCTAGTAGCTACCACATATTTTTGAGATATAACTGAAATTCAACATTAAATTAGTTTCAGGTGTACAACATGATCAATCAATAGGGCTACTATTTTTGAAAGTTCTGGGAAATGCTGTTTCAGACAGCTGACAGTGATAGTAACCACAAGAATAAAAAGGAGTTCCTGACCTTGAGAGAACCTAGGAGAGAAAAAAACCCACTCAATATTATTTTTTAAGAGCGAACACTTATTGAACTCTTGCTGGATATAGGGCAGTTTGCTAAGCACTTTCTGTGACTACTTCGCTGCAATGCTCCTAACACCATAAAATAGATGTCAATAGTATGCTCACTTTACAGAAAGGGCAATAACTTGCCCAACATATGTGACAGTACTGTAAGGCCTCATGACCAAGAGTACGTGTAGGGCCGCGAAAGAAGTTGAGCTAAACTCCATTTGGGGATTTTAAGGAAGATCAGACGTGGAGAGGGATTAAAACCCAAATCTGTATAGACCATGTTTACTCAACATGTGGGCTACAGACTTAACTACATCAGAATTACCCAGGATGCACGTTAAGAGCGCAAATTCCCTGCACCTGGTTATGGGATCTGTGGGCAGGAACTGCGAACCTACGTTCTAACCAAATTCCCCATCTCTGCCCCAGCGATTTTTTCCTATTCATTAAGTGAGGTTTGAGAGCCACTGTCCACACCACCGGGTCCTCTTTGTTCCGCTTTACCCTGGCTCCCCTGGCTTTAACCTGACTACGAATCAAGGTGCGAGACTGCGCTGCGTAATCTCGGACAAAAGTCTCGGAGCCTCAGTTTCCCCGTCCGTGAAATGGAGATGCCGGCGGGCCTGTGGCGCGGCTACCAAGGAGCCCACACACGTCAGGCACCTGCAGCACGGTAAGGCGCCCAGTAAACGCGGCCTCCGCCTGGCGAGTCCCGCCCCTCTGCAGACCCGGGCTGCCTACCCTCGCAGATCTGCTCCCACAGGTTCTTGCCCGGAGGCTCCACGCCCTGTCCTGGCGAGACGGGTAGCTCGGGAGACGCGGTGAACGCCATGGGCACTGGCGTCCGGACAGGGTCCGACGACTCTGTGGAGCCGCTAGGCTCCTCGCGTTGGGCGGTGCGACTACTCTCCAGACCCGGTGCAGCCATGGCCGCGGTTTCCACGGCAACCGCCCTCCGGCACGGCTACGACCCGGAAGGAGCCGTAATTCAAGGAGGCGGGCCAGCGACTCGAGATTAATTTCCGGGTCCCGGCAGAGCTGGCTTTCACGTGGAGGCGGGGAAGAGTGGCCTGCGGGTGAGTGCTGAGGAGCGGCACTGGTGGGGCGGCTTGGGGTCTGGAGATTGCGCCTGGGGATTTGCGCGGCGAACTGAGGGAAAAGTGGGTGGCCCAAATCCACACATACCCCCCACCCCAATCGCATGTGTCCGCTCGCTCCGGCCTGGAAGTTCTCCCGCCTTGGAGCAGAGCTGGGATCCCGCGCAATCCCTCCCGGTGTGTTTGTGCGGAAGCTTTGGAGCGGCGGTGCCTTTGAGGGACCGTTCTCGCCTCCTGGCTCCCTTGCTTCTTGCTCGTGAACCCGCGGCGGCAGTGGGGTGTGTTCCATTGTGCAGAGCGCAGGCCCAGACTTCCTGAGGGCTGGGTTCGAGTCCCTTTTGCCGCTTGCTGGCTTTAGGACCCAGAACAAGTAAATTCAAGTCTCGAAGCCTCAGCGAGTCTGAGATGGGGTCTTCACACAGGTGCTCATGAGACTACCGCGAGATTTAATAAAAGCTGTTGGAGAAGGTGTTTGCTTTTGCTGGAGACACACTCTAAGATTCTTTACTCTTCCCTTCTTGGAGCGAATGTATCGAGTCGCAGGGTTGAAGAGGAGGAAAAGTGCTAAAGAGGAAGAAAGCTACAGTGATTATGAACGGCCGAAAGGGGATTACATTGACTACAGTCTCCCTTTAACTTCTTTGTTCTAATCACATCGTTCGAACACTCCCCCACCTGAGACACTCTTGGCTCTCTCGACTCCACCAGGTTTGCACCTTCTCCCCTGCCTTTGCTGGCTGACCCCTCTTCCTCTGTACTCCTGCTTCCCTGAGGTCTTGTCTTAGGCTCCTTCTGCTTTAGGCTTAGTTACCATCCATATATTTATAAGTGTTTGTTTTGTTTTTGTTTTTTTACCCATGTCAGCCCAGTCACCCGTGAGCCTCAGACCCATATATCCGCCTGTCCACCGAATATCCTCCTGTCCACTTGGATAGTTCAAGGCATCTATGCAAACCAGCCTGTCTCCTGCAGCCCCTAACTACCCGCCTTCAGTTCCTTATTTTCAGGCATCAACATCACCCTCCTGCAGTTGCCTAAGCTGGAAACCTGTCTTCTAGAAACTTTCCAGACAACTGGTAGGCCAGATGAGATGAACTTCATTACCCTGACTTCACCACTAGCTTTGGCTTTTATCACTGTTATCTTCATTATCACACCTCTTTTCCTCCTACACCTGTTTCTTGATAGCAGGTGTTTTATCTTGTTTATCTCTGTATTTCTGGCATTCATTCGTTAATTGAGTATTGCTGTGTGTCAGGTACAGAGCTAGGTTTTGGGAATACAGCAGAATACAGGACAAGAGTGAATTGAGAGTGTGTACCCTTGACTTTCCAAGTGTTCCTGGCAGTGAGTTATAAATGAACTTGAGCCATGGCTTAGGCCTGGCTCTTTGGAGCTGCTAATGGTGAGCCAATGTGGCTCCCCAGGGCTCGGAGGCTGAAGAGAGGTTCAGGATGGAGAAGCTCCTGACCTTTCCCTCCCACTGTCCAAACCTCCTGCCAGGGGGATATTTTGTTTCTGGATTCCTGGGTGTCTCCATGTCACCTAGTCAAGGGAGCAGCAGGAGCTTGGGTGGTGACTGGAGAGAAGTGACCCAGCTGGAAGCTAAAATGTACTTGAGGGCACCAGCCCCTTCCCACAGTTGTCTACATGACATTTTCCCCCAAAAAAGCTGGGCATTCTAGGATGCTCTGTGTCATCTTCAATTTTGTTAAATATTGGTAATTTGAAAATTTAGAAGCAGTGAAGCAGGCAGCATGTGGCCCCCAACACCTCTTCTCTCCTGGCAGCGTTTAAGTCATTCAGTCCCTCTTTATGGATGGGGAAACAGGCCCAGAGAAACCAACACTACGCAGCAAGAGTGCGTCAGTCACCATTTGAACCTAGGTCTTCTCAGTCCTAGCTGGGGCTCCTCTCATGATATCTTGTTGCCGTTCTTATTACTAGCCCCATGGGAAAGTAGTTAGGAGGGTAGATCATCCAGGGTGCAGGTGGGGTGAATTAATTTCGATACACAAAGGAAAAGAGCTACTTAGGTGAACCAAGGTAAGAGGTTAATTGTGCCATAGTTACTGCCTCTGGTGGGAATCGGCAGGAAGAGTTGACCTCAGGATTTCTGTCCCCTTCATTCAGTGAAAGGTAGGCCCCTGAGGGTAGCACCTGGTCTGTCTGATTTGATTGCAGTTGTATCCTCAGTGGCTGGCACAGGGTAGGCAGTGAGTAAATTTGTTGAATGGGTGACTAGGCTCAGAGATTTAAGAAAGGCGGTGGGAAAGGGAATCACTTTCCATGGATTATTGTGTATTCTTTCCAGTAGGCCTTTGAGAAGGAGTATTATTCTCCCTATTTTTCAGTTGGGGAAATTAATGTTCAGGGAGGCTGGGTGACTGGGGCTTAAGTTAGTGAGGGAGCAGTTTGAATTTGAACTTGGAGCTATCTGAATTTAATTCCATTCTACTTCTTTGATCACATTTTCCTTTGTTCCAAAGGAGTCATGCCCATTTTCCATCCCCTAACATTTCCGACTAGCCACTCATAAATGTGGCTCTTGACACTAATTAGCTGAATTGTACATGGAGTGGTTTGGTATGAAGATAAATTGTACCATTTCTCTTTTCAGGAATGATCACCAAAACCCACAAAGGAGACCTGGGCCTTGGGGTCCCAGAGAAAAAGAAGAAGAAAAAGAAGAAGGTAGTCAAAGAACCAGAGACTCAGTACTCCGTTTTAAACAGTGATAGTTATTTCACTGAGATCTGTCCCACAAGAGCCCCGTCCCCCTCAAAGAGTGTGGTCCTAGGGCAGGCATCTGAGATGCCTGTATTGAAGAAAAAGAAGAAAAAAAAGGGTCACAGCACCCTCTGTGAGGAGCATCTAGAACCTGAGACCATGTTACGTGCTGGACGGACAGAGAAGTTGTCCAGCCCCAGGAAGCAGGCTCTTGGTTCATCTGAGTTCCAAGGTGGGGAGAAGAAAAAAAAGAGGAAGTCCTTAAGGCCTCTGGCCATGCCTTCTGGCTCAAGAGTGAAGACCTCCCCGGACAACAGACAGGGTGAGGAGGTGACCAGAGTTGTCAAGAAGCCCAAAAAACACAAGAAGGAGAAGGCGGCCCAGGAGGCTGCAGCCTTCTCGGCTAAGGACCCTTGGTTCTGTGAGGCTGGGGATACTCCCTCCACTTGCTCAGTGGGGAAGGATGGTAAGGAGCAGGCAGCCTCAGGGCAGAAACGGAAGCAGGGGAGCCCCAGGGAATGCAACATGAAGGTGAAGAAAAAAAAAATCCACCAGAAGGGAGATACCTCCCTAGAAGGGCACCTTGAGTGCTCCAAATCTCTGGAGAGCAGCCCCAGGAAAGGAAGTAAGAAGCCAGTCAAAGTTGAGGCTCCAGAATACATCCCAATAGGACATAACCCCAAGTCCCCTGCAAAGAAGAAAATGAAGTCCAAGAAAAAGGTAGAGCCGCCAGGCATTGAGGAGCCAGCTCTGAAGAGGAATAAAAAGAAGAAGGGGAAAGAGAGCAGAGTAGGAGAAGAACCTTGGGAAGAGGTAGGCATTAGACTCTGCTTTGGGAGAATAAGGGTGGAAGTTGGGAGAGAGAGAGAGAGAGAGAGAGAGAGAGAGAGTGTGTGTGTGTGTGTGTGTGTGTGTTGTATGTGTATGTGATATTCACATATGTAGCTGCCAGAACCCTGATTAAACTGACTTCAGCCAGAAAAGGGATTTGTTGAGACGTGTAACTGGAAAGGTTAAAAACTATTTAACTCCAGGTATGGCTGGATCCAGGTGCTCACGGAATATCCTCAATAGTAAAGGCATCCCTTGTTATTGAAACTCTGCCCAAGTCCTCACTATCTTCACTCAAGATCTAAATAAATTGGAATAAGTTTTTTAGATGAATCGCTCCCTTTCTGAACTCTTGCCTCTTGCTGTCCAAAACTCAGAAACCAAATAGTTTGAGATAACATGGTCTGTAGCTATCTGAGCTTATTTTCTGTGCTCAGTGTACATGTTTAGAGATCAAATAGATTTGATTGCAGGAAATGCCAGTGTGGCTTTCGCGAGCTCTGGGCTTTGTATTTTTTTTTTTCTTCTTCGTTGGTTTTGGTCCCAGACAGACACCTCCCACCCCACAGAAAGATGGTCTCAGCAGCTCCAGGATTTCATCCTAGTAGTTAGGCTACCAAAGGGAGAGAGACAGACCCTCCGAAACGATTACAGAAGTTTCAGGGCTGCTCTCACAGGCCTCAATTGGATCACACAAGCCAGAAACCCTGATCTGAAGCCAGGGGGGAGGGGCCTAGGCTATCAGTCCCACCTGAACCCCACTGTCTGAGGTCAGGGGAAAAAGACAGTTTCTGGGAGGAAAAACCAGTCCTAATTCCCAGAAGGAAGGGAATGGTTGATGGTCTGGTGAAGACAACAGAGATCCACCGTCTCCCTCCTGACAAGCTTCCTTGAGGGGGGAGAGAAGGGAGGAGATGAGCCAGAGCACTTGGACTCCACAGGCCCATAGCCTCCCCTATCTGAGCCAGGGCCACACCTCTGTTCCTGTTTTTGGGGTACGTGTGTGTATCTGCAGGGGGTAATGAGGTGGTACCTGCCCTACTCCAAGCAGATGTCTGGCCTGTGGGGGGTAGCGATGGCTGAAACTTCTTGAACACTTAACTGCGTGCCTGGCACTAAGCTAATGCTCCCTGTGTATTAACCCGTTAATCCTCACATCAGTGTGGTGAGATAGCTGCTGCGGTCATCCTCATTTAACAGACAAGTAAACAGAGGAGTTAAATACCTTGATCAAGATCACCCACCTATTACAGCATGGGGCTGGACTTTAAACCCAATCTGGCTTCTGAACTTGAGGTTTCATCCTTTCTCAGAAGCTGCCCTGTGACTTCTCATAGATTCCAGTATCATTAGAGCCGAAGAAGTGACTGTCTTATATTAAAACAGGCCCTGGATTCTCTTCCCAGCTCTGCACCGACCAGCTGGGGGAGCTCAGACCAGCCACTGCCCTGTGGTCTTCAAGTAAGAATGATGGCTAATGTGTATTGAGCACTTACTGAAGAATGACCCTGGCATTGGAGGGGCTCAGTCAATACTGACTGATGGATGACCCCTCCCCCCAACCCCTGGAGCAGGATCATCAGGAAGGTGTCTGTGTGGCTTGAACTCAGCTTGGCCATGTAGGGTTGAGGAGGGCAGGGGTGGCCTCCATATCAGGGCCTACAAGAGGTAATTTTGGTTTCTGGATTTTTTCCCAGTTTTGCCCTAGTCCACTAGATTTGGTTTTACTGGTCTGTTTTATTCAGAAGCTTTTGGGACCAAGAAGGACCCCAGAGGTGGGAGCCTAACCCCCATCAGAATCTAGAATCCCTTCTCTCCAGAGCCCAGTGAAAGGTGGTCAGTCCCCTCTGTTTAACATCTCCTGCAATGGGAGCTCAGCCCCCTGAGTTAGGAAATGCACACAACTTCAAGGTCTGAATGGGTAATGTGCGTGAACAGAGCCCTTCAGGGATCATCACACGTGATGCTGGGTGCCAGGCAGAGCACACCTAAAGTAAGGATGCAGGAAACATGACAGTTGTCATTACCAAAGGACCAGGGAAAGTGGCTGGCCTGAGGTCTCACTTTCAGAGGGTCCTGTGGGGGCTGAGGCCAGTGAGAGAGCATGGCACGTGTAAGCATGCCTAGGGCAGGCCTAGTGAGGACACCACATGGGAGCAGATACCTGTGAGGGGTGTCTGCCGTCGTTCGTGCAGGGGGAACAGCAAGCACAGAGGCCCTGGAAGGAACAAAGACGGATAGTGGGAACTGGGAGTTAGGGGGCCAAGTGCTAGAGACCAGAGAGGCCACAGGAGCCTAGATTTTTGTGTAAACAAGATGAGAGCCTCTGGAGAGTTTTGGGGAGTGGAGTGATGGGATCCAACCGAGTTATTAAATTCTTATTTTATTTTTTTAAGATTTTTTCCCAAAGATTTATTTGAGAGAGAAAGAGGGAGCATGTGCGCGCACAAGCGGGAGGGGTGGAGAGAGGGAGAAAGAATCTCAAGTAGACTCTGCACCAAGTGCAAGGCCTTATGTGGGGCTCAATCTCAGGACCCTGAGATCCGGACCTGAGCTGAAACTAAGAGTCAGAAGCTTAATCTGTGCCACCCAGGTCCCCCTTATATTTTTACTTTTTAAATTGAGATGTAGTTGACATATAACATGGTACAAGTTTAAGGTGTATATATAACATGTTCCACTTGAGTTTTTAAAAAATTTTTTACATGTATTTATTTGAGCAAGAGTGAGAGCATGTGTGCACACCAGGTGGGCGGTGGGGCAGGAAGAGGAGCAGAGGGAGAAGGACAAGCAGACTCCATGCTGAGCTCGGAGCCCAATGCACGGCTTGATACCACAATCCTGAGATCATGACCTGAGCCAAAATCAGGAGTTGGATACTTAACCAACTGAGCCACCCAGGTGCCCCAAGATTTTATTTTTATTTTTTATTTTTTTTGAAGATTTTATTTATTTGGCAGAGAGACACACAACGAGAGAGGGAGCACAGGCAGGGGGAGCAGGAGAGGGAGAAGCAGGCTTCCCACCGAGCAGGGAACCCGATGTGGGGCTCGATCCCACGACCCTGGGATCATGACCTGAGCGGAAGGCAGACGCTTAACGACTGATTCACCCAGGCACCCACCCCAAGTTTTTATTTTTAAATAATCTTTATACCCAGCATGGGGATGGAACCTACAACCCCAAGATCAAGAGTCTCATGCTGTACTGACTGAAACAGCCAGGTGCCCGTCCAGTTGAGGTTTTAAAGCTCACCTGCGCTGCTGTGCATAATGGAGCAGGATTGGGGGGTGAGGAAGCAGGTGTTAAAGACTTGTGGTTGTCCAGGCAGGAGAGAAGGCAGAGACTAGGAGTGGGGTGGGAGTTGAGGGGGTGGAATGTAGAGGAGAGAACTGGGTTTGGGTTTGCTGGCAGGGTCTCCCTCCACACCCCCCAATCAGGGCCCCAAGCCCTCAAGCCCACCTATCCCTTGCTAGCTCCCCACTGCCACCATGAGCAGGACCCTTGGCCTCTCTCCTCTTACTGGTTTGGTGCCATGGGAGGTAAGATGATGTCTGTGGTGGGAAAGGTGCACCAAACCTAAGTCAGCCTGTCCCTGAGCTGTGGGGGTGACTTCATGATGGTCACCCCACCTCTCTAAGCCTTAGTTTCTTCATATGTCAGATAGGTCAGTGCCATTGTTCTGAGGGGAGAATCGGTGAGAATCGTTCCACAATTCCACGAGAGGATGTCAGAAGTTCTGTAAGTGGCAGGGGTTGAGGTGGTGCTGTGGTCTTGGGTCTTATCTGGACTCCCATGATCTCACCCTCTTGAGCTGCTGGGGCAGAGGCCATCTTATGCCTGACTCTTAACTCCCTTTGCCCTTTTGTGCAGGATCCTGACACAGACTTAGAGGTGGTGTTGGAAAAGAAAGGCAACATGGATGAGGCGCACATAGACCAGGTACGGCCCAGGCCCTCACCCCCCTTTCGTGTGTCTTGCCACCTGCCAGGCACACATTTGTCTCCTACAGAGCAACAAGATCCTGGTCCTAGAGGTGTCAGGGACCCCAAAAGCCACCAGCCGGCCTCTGGCACACTTTCAGTGGCAGGGAACTTGTGGCCTCCCCCAGTTCATGCTGGGAGACCCTTTCACTACCTACAACTTTGACTGAGGGGCCATCTGGTCATTCAGAATCCCAGGCTGAGGCTTTCTTCCTTGTAATTGCTGCAGGGGGAGACGGGAGTGTGACCCCAGGAACTGTAGCCAGGGCAGGGAACATGTGCTTAGCCAGGCCCATGCATTGCCATCTCCAGGCCTCGATTCAGGAGTATTTAGAGAAGTTACTCTATTGTGGATCTGCTTCTGCCGTGCCCAGATCTGTAGGTAGATGCATCCTATATTGGAGCACGACTTTCTAGAATTGTGGCATTTGTATGGCTCTGGACCAAATGAGGCCTGGCACGCCTGTGATAACAACACAGGTTTGGCTTTGGACCATTACTAACAAGTTGACCTTGGACAACTTCTAACCTCACTGACCCTCCTATAGGTGGCTGCGAAGACCAAATGAGGTCGTGTTTGTGAGGCATTCAGCAGGGGCCTGTCTTATATCTCTGCTTAATAAGTGGCAGCCATTACCCTGACCACATCCTCTTGCTTTGTCAGCAAGTAATTGCTGGAGAGAAGCAACAGAGTT